>NC_086172.1:16871136-17174166 GCF_023053635.1 Elgaria multicarinata webbii | reverse complement strand
TTTGCTAAAATGAGATGTGATGATGGCCTCTAGATTAGTGGGCTTTACCTTCCTGGTGAGGCCTCTGGGTAGCCTTTTTGGTGGTCTGAGGCAAAGGGCACCATTTTGAGATGGGGCAAACAGATCTGTACACCAGGGCTATCTATAGATTAACTGCATAGGGACATAGTTTTTGTGGGTAGAAAAGCAGACTAAATGAACTTGAATAAAACACCTGTAGTCTATCACCCACTGAAAAATCTCCGTCTAATTTATTAAGAGGTTTCTGACATGCATACATTCATGGTGCTGAGTGCAACATAAAATGGTTCTGCTAAGCAAAACCCATGTACACACTTCTTCTTTTTAACTCTTGGTAGATCTCTCATTGCCTGTCTTAATGCACACTTATTACACATATTCTTCTTCTAGAAGCGCAGATCCTTTATATGGACCCTCTAAATAATAGATGGAATAGATGTTCTTTCCCAAACAAGTTACTATTGTTTACTTATGACTGCACTGTATTCCATCCCACCTGCATCTGTTGGCATCAGAATGATGAACTTAAATGCAGAATGCAACATCAGGTAGTCAGGCTCTGAAATATATTTTCTGTTAGGAGGACTTTGTGGATGAAAAGTTGTAAGCTAGAATAGATAATAGAATCATAGAATAGTAGAGTTGGAGGGGGCTACAAGGCTATTGAGTCCAACCCCCCGCTCAGTGCAGGGATCCACCCTAAAGCATCCCTGACAGATGGTTGTCCAGCGGCCTCTTGAAGGCCTCTAGTGTGGGAGAGCCTGTTTGGATCCAGAAGTCATTTCCCCTCTGATCCCCATGTTACGTTACCGCGAAACACCCTTGTCTTCCTCATAAGGATAGCGGTGAACAATGTGGAAACTACAGTCTTGACAAATCTTTAATGGAGAGGGACAGGATGGAAAATAAAGTGCATGGACCTCATTCAGATTATGTTAAGGTATGTCTTGCAGGTATTTGTCCCATGTTGAAGAAAAGCAGAAATAAAAGGACAGTTTTCACATTTCCCTATGGCCACACTGAAGGACCTCAAACCAAGGCATGTGCAAGATCACTAAAACTATTTGCTTTCCCCTTTTGCCATCACATTACTAGAATATACATTTTCTCACTAGAATGGAATCATCTATCACCTACCTATGTTTTTGGAACATAAAGTTATCTCTTTGACTGCCATCATGGCAATTACAATGGGAGAGAATGAGCATGCTCTGTTTTTACCAGCTCTACAGCTCTTCTGAGCCATTTCAGGGGGGGTTTCAAAACAATATTGCACAAGTTCTCTTTAAAGGCATTGCTCAATTACATGGTATCTGATCCTCTGTTCTAATTTAGATTGCACTTCTACACATTTTAAGTATGGTTAAATCTGATTCCAGTTGTAGGTAATAACAAGGCAGAGGGCTTCATTTGCTGCTATTGGGCAAGCTCCATTTCACTTCAGCATGTTCAGTACCATTAGTATACAAAACGTGTGTACACTTATAAGTGTTATAGTGGCAGGAGAATATTGGGACTACGTCTTTGATATTTGAACAGGCAACATTCCATGTGGCCCTCAAATTTCCACAGCCTTGTTCAGAATTCACAGGGAAAGGAAGCAACACTCCACTTGATTATCCAGCCCCCATAAATTCAGCCAAACCTGTGCTCAGAGGCTAAGTGGGTACAAATTGTACACCTGTAGGCTTTCTCAATGTGATCTGGTGCTCTACCAAATCCAGGGTCCAGACTGTGCAGACAGTGCCTACCTTAATTTGTACATGTGTAGGCTCTACAAAAAGATTCATCTGAACACGTGGAGGTCAATACCAGGATGGCACATTCCTACACTCCGCTCCCTGCATGCGTTCACTGAACACAAGTATGACTTCTGAACAGGACTTAGAGGAAATACAAATCATAGCACAGACCATATCACTTGAAGCATGTTCCATCTGTGAATAAGCATTTTATTTCGGTAATGCGTGCTTATGTGAGTTGTGTTTAGCAGTTTCCTAATATTGCAAATCCTCCTCCCATCCGAATTTTTAAGATTTGGGCTATGTTATTCAAAGAAAAGGTTTTCATTCAATTGTATCAGGAAGTATTTCATGCTCACAGGCCATGGAAGGGGAGCAGGCAGGCTAATGTTTCTCCTGGATCTAGCATGTTTGTTCATATTATAAAATACATTAGAACACTGGTGAAGGAGATTTTCCCTTTGAAGAATAGTTAAAGAGGGTAACATTTTTGCAACAGTGGGGGAGTAAATGTGCAGGTAAGTGCATGAAGGATTTGCGTCCATGTCAGTGGTGTTCACTGGTGGGGCTGGGGAAACTCAAACTGGCAATCCCTACTCAGTTAACTAATACATCCTTAGTAAAGTAGTAAAGTTGCCATGGCGATTCTAATCCCATGGCAACTATAGCATCTAGGTCAGCTGTTAATCGGAACTCTGGAGTTGCAGAAAAGAGAACACAACGATGAAGTAAGAGCTACCAACTGAGCACCCTCAAGGTAACATCAAGAAAATGGTATTGTTGGCTGTAAGAATTGATCCAGGTTCATGCCTACTGCTTGCTACACACCTGGACCCATTTTTCAGCAATCATTGCCTTTTTAATGTCCAAAAAACGAAAGGGTTTTTTAAGAAAAAAGATGGTTTCAACAAACCTCTTCACATGCTTGCTGATATTTCTCTCTGTTGCTACTTCAGGAATAAAATGCACAAGAGAATCAGAATGAAGTGACATGCAGTTGCTATGATACTATTTCATATTGTGTTTTATGACTGCTTCCTCACTCTGCAATAAATAAGGCCCAGGCTCCATAATTTATAGCACAACATAAATCCAGATATACAGAGTGCACAGAACATTAGAAAAGATACAGTAGAGGTGAAAAAGCATAACATACTGTGAAGATTATGTCACTACAACCTGTCACTAGCTCACAATTTCCCAGTTATCTATTGCCACAGCTGCCCTCAAAATCTTTCCAGATTTAACAAACACTTAAGGTAGTGTTTTCAAGAGAGATTAGTGTGAAATTGCCTTACTCTGCCCTTGCTGATCCAGAACATTCTGAGAACAACTGAGCTTATACTGATGCTTCTGGACACCCAGTTCCATTCCAGAAAAGGTTCAGCAGTCTTGGGTTTTCATTGTAGGTTTCATGTCAACTTTCTGCATTTGGAATGCATTTCACCTTTAAAAATGCTGGAACACGTCCTGGGAACAATATCTTATTGTATTTATATCGTGACATTCTTCCTTGGGGCCTGCAGAGGCATAAACAGGGTTCCCAAGTGACGTCTCATTTAGGCACTGGCCAGAACCATACCTCTTTTTTATTTTAGTAAGGTTATTGTGTCATGTGCACAGAACTGAAATCCAGGCATTAGCCATTTTAAGATCAGTTACAGTTAAAGTATAATTATGTTTGCTTGTTCCCATGGCAGCCTTTTATAAAGTGTTTAGTCACAAATATTACTCAGTGTCAGAAGTAAAAAAAATGAATTTGCTAAAGCCTCCAGGAAAGCATAAATCCCTGACTAGCAGCTAAGGAAAAAAAAACCGGAAACATGACAAGTTTAATAATTTCATTGGAAAGTGTTTAAAAAAATATAAGAGAACATTTTCTATTGATTACTGTCAAGTTATTTCAGAGAAGAGGCCAGGTCAAAATGGAGGCTGAACAGCACAACATTTTTATTTTTTATTTTCTCAGTATTTTAACACCTAATTTAACTTAAATTTAAACTTCGCTGTTTTAATCTCATATTTTAACCTATATGAATTTTTGCTGTGTGGTTTTATTCTGGTTGTGCTTTTTATATTGTATTTTGTATTTGTGTTTTAAATTTGTAGGTTGTTTTTATGCTCTTCATGGTTTTAATTTTTGTGAACCACCCAGAGAGCTTCGGCTATTGGGCAGTATAAAACTGCAATAAATAAATAAATAAATTGCTAATAACAGTTTAGAACAGCAGCATAGACAACCACCTCCATTCAGGACATAGCACCACCTGTGGTTGGAACAACAATATAGTAATTAAACTTTCTCATTGAGAGGCTCCACACAAAGGCTTTTTATCTCATGATTTTATCAGGACATCTGCTTTCATATTCTTTGTGGGATTAAGACTGACCCTTTACAAGCACTTCCCTTCTAACTTTTTTCCCTTTATCTGCGAGTTCTATAGTTTCATTATACAGCCACTAGATGGCGCTTTTGTTATAGTGCCAAAGACAAATTCAAACCAATTCAAACTGGATATTTTTATTACCGCAATATTTCCATTTCAAATTAATGGTCGGAAAGCACAGGAGAGGCCTTGGAGGCTGATGACATCATGTAAAGGACCCGCAACCTTCCGTTGAGTAAGCAATCTCAATCAAAGGATAAAAGCCCATAAGGAGAAGCTCTACATCTACCATATAAGAAATGTAAATTAGCAGGAAAAGAATGTTACCAACACTCCAGCAGTAAAAGCGTCTGTGCTGAAATATTATAGTGTGAAAGAATCAGTAACTGTCAGTAGCTGCCAGTTCCACAGGGTTATGTGCTGCACTGTGGCAGAAAGGTCACCCCATTATACATACTTCCAAAGAACCAACAGCACTACTACACTCAAGAAAAAAAAGAAATGTTGGCAATAGTGCACAATTCCACTAGTTCATCTATGTAAAAAATTATGACTCTGAAAACGGACTAGACCACTGGTGCCCATTTTCAGAAAGCTTGTATAATGCATCTCCAAGAATCAAAAGTTACTAGCAATAGAAACATCAACTAGAATTGCTGAGGCAGAACCCAGGGCATATATGGTAAAAGGAGTATTTTCTGAGAGCTCATGTTGCTTTGCTATGCTATACACAACTCATGATGTCTTATACAGCCAATCGCAGAACTAAAATGGAAAGAATTTCAAACAACTACTGCAGGTTATAGACTCTTGCAAATCTTTTTTTTTAATCCACATTTTTTTGCAGGGCTGGACAGACAGAAGTAGTAATAAACATAAAAATATAAGCCTAAGGAAAAATTACTGTGGGATGTGGTTCATTTGTTTTTTTATATATATATGCGCCACCCTTCAATGAAGCTGAAGTATATTAGCTGCTCTCTTAAATTTTGTTTCTGTACTATGGCTGTATTATCACTTCTATGATCACATTTGGAGTTTAACCAGTAAGTACTAATCTAAACTCTTGCCCCATTGTAATATTGGTTTCTTTTCCATGCACAGAAAGCTTGTCAACAGCATTCTTCTCTATGACCTTCACAGAGTTGGGTACAATGAAGAAATTCCTTCTGCCTACCCCAAACAAAATTAAGTAGTCACTTTCAAACTTCTCGTGTGTGTGTGTGTGTGTGTGTGTGTGTTTAGGGCATATAAACCAAGGGCTAACAAAACCAAAATATATGAAGCTGAGAGAACCAAATCAAAGGTACTTCTTCAGCAGTTCTCCTGCTCCTGTAGACGGATTCCATTATATTTTACTCATTTGCAGATACTTTAAGTCTAAATAGTTTTTCTTGTATGTTCTATTCTACATTCGAAGCAGAAGCCCAAGGAACAAAAGACTGAGGGGAGAACTACAAATTACAAATGCTTCTCATCCCCACAAATTCTGATTTCACTTATCTGTATTTACGTGATAATACTGACGAGGGTGGGTGGGTAAGGGGGTATTTGGAAGGAAGAACTGGCAGGCAGGATGGCTGATAAGAATCCCACTGATTCTCTCAACCAAATGTCCCCTAAGCTATTTTTAACTGAGTTTCCCTGACATGGTTCCAAGAGTGCAAATAAGCCCAGCAGTAAGGTGGGCGCCCCGCACCCCAGCTTGCTTGTTGGGTTTAAAACAATTCTGGACTTGTGGATTGCACTGTCTGAGTGGAAAAGGAAAGACCACATCTTTCATTCTCAATTTCCCATCTGCAAAATGAGATTTCTCTTTACAGGAAAAAGAAAGAAAGGTTGTAAAGAGGAATGAGGTAAGGATTTTGTGATCTTTTCTTTTATATTTTGTAAAACCAAACACATACCATACAATCTTGTCATAGGTCGAACCCAGAAATCAAATTAGAAAATAAAGGAGGTATTTTGAGATATTAAAAAGCGCTTGTTTAATTATGGTGGCAGTGCATAGTGTGGTCTAGTGTGGCTTTAAATGTAATGTACCTTTCCCCACCCCCGTTCGCTTTCATATGTTTTTATCTTGTTTTATCTAAATACTTAAAGCTCAACTAGGCAATTAGTTCAAAACAGCTGCATGGGATTGGTAACTGGACAGGGGAACCAGCATGTGGGAAGGTTGCTTTTAATTATTTTTTGTCTAGCAGTCTTTCCCTTGTCTAAATCAAGGCTCCTTCCTTCCGCCGCCCCACCCAAAACCTCACGTTAGCTCAGTCAGGAAATACAAAAATGCTCATAAACATAGGAGGAAAAGGTTAAACGCACCTCCCCACTTCAACCGACCCATCGCTACTTACCTGGGAACAAGCCCCACTGAACGCAATCAGACTGATGTCCGTGGGCTTGCGCTATTAAGCTTGGTCTTGAAGACAGCTTTCCTACATGGCCTCCATTTCCCTTAGACTAGGATTCTTTCAGCCCCTCAACTAGGCCGGAATTCCTTACCAGAGTCTTAGAGTCTCAGCCATTACCAAAGGCCCAGCGATCACTTCCCTTTTCCTGTTATCAGCTGAAGTAACCGAAACCAGGATCCTCTAGTACTTGACTGGCAGCAGGTGTGCTTGGCTAAGACTGTAGAGGCTCTACAACCGCAAGCAGGTTTATCAAGCTCCTGGGGTGGGCAACCGGACATGATGACTGGGTTCAGGCTTGAAGTCAGAAAGCCTGCCAGCCTGCCAAAGCAGAACTAGCTGCAGGTGCTGAGAAGTGTAATATAACCCATGCTGCCTCTGTGAAACCCTGGGGCCAGCCCAAGTCATTTTGCTGTCTGGAGTGAAGGACAAAATAATGCTCCATGCCATATACAGAAGTTGACCAGACTGGCTGCTGTGTCTTATTTCAACAAGGGGAGGCCTTCCACCCACCCCTGAGGGCAGAAGAAGCTTAGGATGGGCCGCCTGGCACAGAAAAGGCTACCTGGTACTCACAGCTCTGTCCTGCAATCCCTTCCCATCTCTCAGTCATCCACTGCCTGAAGCGGCCATGTCACTCTAAGGGCTGGCCCTGAATTATATAATCAGGAAGCCTTCATAAATGACAGAATCATACATCCTTCCCAGGCCAGGAAAAGGCCCCTGGTTTGTTATTTTGATTGAATCACCCTGGTATTGCCTGTGGCATGAAATAGTACCAGATAGAAGAGAACAAACAGCATAAAGAAAAAAGTCAGTGTGCAAGCAATTAGATGACAAGCGATTTTATTTTGCAAAACAATCACTATACAGCAACAAATACAATTGCAAGTTGGATTGAAAAACATGAACTACCTACCACCAGCCATTCAAGAAATGCCTCTTTTATGGTAACAGGCTCTAGAATTGTCAGGAAAAATAAATAACCCCAAAGGCTTTGTAACAGCATACTGTATTTCTTCTTTTTTAAAGAAAGGAAATGGGGGGCGTGTGGGGTGGATCCCAGCACACAGAAGATGATTTTAGATTTCTCTTTGCTAAAGTTGAAATGGCTGCTAGGCCTGAACTTAATGAATCTGCATCATCGTCATTGTCATCCTATTTATAAGGGAATTTGCTTGGTTACCCAGTTAGTTGTGAGCAAGCTCTAACACAATAACTGACTAGGAGTGCACGGGGTGTGACTCATCAAGCTGAACACAACCCACCAGTTATGCACAGTGCTTTTCCAGGGCCCAATGGCTGTCCTGTTTTTCAAGTTCTAGGGAGGCAACAAAACCAGAACGCTTATCAAGTTGCTTGTGGCCTATGTTCAGCCTGGCAGGCCAGAAATTGTAGGCCTGGCTGCTGCTTCATCATGTCTCGCAAAGGTGATTTGTACTTGTGCACTTGATGTCTTTTAGAAGGGATTCTGGAATCCAGTATGACAGAACAGACCCTTGTATGCTAACCATAACATGGTAGTCCACCTTTTGGATCCTTTTGAGGCACACACTAGGCAAACATATATATTTGCAAACAGCCATAATGAACAGAAAGGTTGCAGCTGTATATGAGCATACTGTTAGGTGTCTAATGCCATATGATCTGTATATAATATTCCAGTAGACAGGGACCACCTTCATAATTAGCAGCTTGAACTATTGTTGCTGGACAAAGTTCTGCCTATATTTTTCAGTCCCTTCATGCCTAGGATTACACAGAAGCAGATACTATGTAGGTAGAGAGAAACAGAGGGGTCCTACCTTCCAAAGGGACAGATTTATTCTTGCCTGAACGATCTGTGTTGGTCTTAAACATTTTTACTCGCCTTATCTGTGAATTTTATTTATTGTTTATTTTGCTTGAGCTTAGAGCTCGCTAGTCAAGGTTACTGTGCCAGGGCTCAATAAATCTGATAAAGACATGCTTTCCAGATACTTAAATGAGGTATAATCCAGCACAAGATTTTCCTGCTGAAATGAATAGCAGTAGAGCTCTTCCATTAATCATGTTCATTTCAATAGGGCTTGTGCAAGAGATCTACCCACTGAATGGTGCCATTGGGTTTTAAATCAAGCCTATGCTGGGGAAGTTAATTTTTTTGTTAACCTTTCCTGCCTCCCCCTCCTCCCCCCACCATCCCCAGTGAAAATCTAGAGTCCTGTAACATAGCGTGTGCATTTCTTATATTACAACATGGTGTCCTGCTGGCTTCTCAACTTGTATGACTTCATCAAACTTTGCAACTCTTTCTATGGAAGGACGATTATCGATTACAAGGACTTTGCTTTTAAAATGAGAAAGATAAATTTGCAGCATGAAATTAATGACTCGGCGGCTTCGGACACGTATATTCAATAAATAACTTCACCATCTAGAATGTGTTTATATCCCAAAAAAGCAGAATACAAAATAGTCACAGATTAAACACTGTTCTGACTGGCTGACACTCAGCATCAGTCCTCGTGAGGTCCAGTAGTACCTTGGGCGCTCTCTTGCTCTCAGATTGGAAAAAAGGCGTAAAAACATTGAGAGGCTAATCTGCAAGAACCAATAGCATAGAGCCAGAGTGACGTTTCATTAAGAATATGACTCTTTTGCCTTTTCATATTTTTTCCTGAATCAGTGGCAAGGAGCCCCAGTATATAGACCCTTGGTCTGAATTAGCAGGGCTCTTCTTATGTTCTTAAAATGTGTGTTTCTACATTGGATGATTATTCTAAGCAACATCACATCAATCAAAGGGTAGAACAGTCCTCCTGATGCACTTTAGATTCTAAGCTAACATTTTTCTTAACTATATGACTGCATTATAAATAGTATGGGGCATCTTATGAGTCAGCTTTTAAGATGCAATATGTTAAGAGTATTTAGGGTTTCGTTCATCCTCAAATCATTTGAACAAGCTCTAGTATAATACACTGTGAGGGGTATTTACCTGTTCCCATCCATTTACAAATGAGAGCCTATATAATTTAGGAAGCTTATGTTTCAATTAGGATCTAATTTAATTCTATGAAACTCCATACTGTTCTGGAAATGTTCTGGAAGAAATGTTCAGAGTTAGATCATTAGATTCTAATGAAAGCTTATGCCATGATAAATTTGCTAATCTTTACAGTGCCACAAGATACTTTGCTTGTTCATACCTTTGGTGTTTTCCTTCTTTAAACATTTATTTAAGCATCAATCTTGGATACACACCAGGTAAATTAAGATGTTTAAGAGGTAGCCCTTTTCAAACAGCTTCCATCGCACAAAGCCATCCTAATGAACCATTCATGTACAGAGGAACTTGAGAGCATGCAAAAGTTATATAGGAGTTTTCATAAGGGAAAGAGCAATCAATCTGCAGGTTGAAATAGGTAACTGAATTATCATCTAGTCAAAACTAGCATATATAACATGAGTAGACTATTGTCCACTAATGTGCCATATTACCATACCACCATACCACATGTCTGCATGTAGTAGTGGTGTAAATCCCATAGATTTCAGTTGTTTTAATATTTAGGTGTCCCTGCCTTATTTTTTTATTCTACACACTTGTCATATACTTTTTATATTCAATATATTCTTTCTGCAGATTTATCTATCAATTCTATCACCTTGGTGATGTTGTATGAGGAGCTTATTTAATTATGTTACCAGTCACCAACATGCGTTACATATGCATCTTCTTCTATCTGAGGCACCTGAGCATATCTATGCAAAGATGTCATTGAAGGAATGGAATGATTTCTATTAAAACTCCCCCTTTGTTTCTTGGAATTTCAACTTTAGCAAAAGAAAAAAATAAATAACTTTAAACTTCACTCTTACTGCAGGATTTTTTTTTTAAAAAAAGCAAGAACAAATACTTATTTTAAAGTTTGTTTTTAAACACAAAATCTTAAATCCCCAATCAAATTTTGGAAACCATTAAAAATAATAATCACAGACCCCATAAATTCAGCCATGATGAAGAAAAAGAGAATGAGGAAATGAGGAGAAAGAAGGGAGAGTATTTTTTTCTTCTAATATCACAGAACAGACTTGCATCTGGCACTAAAACAGGGTAACAGTTTTGAGATGTCACAGAAAGCAATTTCATGCTAAAAGTTCTTTGCCTTTTTTGTCTTTTTTAAAGTCAGAATAGGGAAATAAAAACCCTGCTAACATCTACTTTTACATACCTAAAATTGCAACACCAAAGGGTGCAAGAGACACAGATACTGTGAATAAAGTAGAATATTCAAATATGAGAGGGCGTATCACAAATGGTCACAGAGAAATATATATCTATAATAATACTGTATCAAACAGATGAAAAGGATGTGAAACCAGTAGTGTAGACACGAACCTAGCTGCTTAACCAACATTCTAATCAGACACAATTCCATTGCTTAGTTTCAGTAGCTGCTTTCAAAAAAAGAAAAATGCCACTTCCCCAATACAGTTCATATGATTTTTCTCCCCGACTACTTTCTTTAATTATTAGTTAAATAATTTATTGGAATCAGCTATACACTGACATAATTATCCAAGTTCAACAACATTAATAACTTAATTGACTCTTTCTTCTACCCATTTATATAAAATAACCCCACCCCACATAACCACTTCCGGAGCTTTGACATTTTTATTTGCCCTTCTGTCTGGTACACAGACTCTCCTGTTTAATTTAACCTGTTTATAAATTACAGTGGGAGATGTCCCTTAATTCCATCCATCAACAAAACAGTAAAATGAGCAACTCAAGGTATTTAACAAGGCTCTTCAAAAAGTGGTGGATGGCCTTCAGGCACATGAAAGGTAAAAATGCATTGTATCATAGTACAGTACTCCATGCAAGACAGAGCGGAGCAACAATAATTGTCCAATGTAATATACTGCAATTGTACCCACATAAAAGCCAGTGTCTTCCTGCTGTAAATGGAAATCAGGCCAATTTCTGCATCTATATATATCTTTTCCCCAGTTTTTATTTTATGGTTACTACAGTCTTGGGATGTGACTTAATTTTAGACATGGTAAAGAATGAATGTTAACACCTGCTCAGAGCCCATTCCTGGCAAGAGCTCATGCCTAAATATTATTACTTCAAACACTGCTAAACGAAGCAAATTCATAAGCCCTGTTTAGCTAGGGCTGCAGTGACGTCTTCAGCGAGGGTAGCAAGCTGAGGAGATTCAAGCAGGTTGATGCTGCCAGAGGATGAGACATTGCTGAGCCTCCTTGGGGAAGCCACGCTGGATCTGCCTGGTGACTGTGTGATGATCTCAGCTCCATGGTCCACACGGGCCTTAGCATGCTCTCGGAAATTTAGCTTCTGGCTGTCAATCTGTGCAAGGAAAGGAGACTTATAAAGAAAATACAGCAGCTAGGGATGTCTGAATCTCTGTTGAGGAATTGTGCCAATTTCATTGATATGCTGCCTTTAGAAGTGCTGCAGTTGTTTCCCGGAGTGGGACATCCTCCAAATTCACCTCAAATTTCTCTTCAGTCAAAATTCAAACGCAGACTGGAGATGTCCCTCCTCTATGAGACGTTATGCTAACTCTTGTCAAAATCATTTCCCCGAAACTTCTACAGATGTTTGTCTAAACAGGGCTCTTCAAATTCACCTCATATTTCTCTTCAGAGAATTTTATTGGGAAATTCATAGGGAACTCAGAGATGTGCAATTTAACCTCCTTCATATTTTATGTCTCATCACACCATTCCAATTTCACTGACCCCCCTTTTTTATTTAGATACCAAAAAGAACATTTCTATCTTTTAACAGAATTTTTACTAACAAATTGTATGTATTTAGTTAAAAACAAACATTAAAAAAAACTCTGTTAAAATAGCGGTTTGAAATTATTTGATCATGTGTTAACATTTTTGGGTACTTTTTGTCATAAAATGGATGAAAATCATTTATAGTAGTATTCCTATATTGTCCAATTATTGAATAGTAAGCTTGTAGAGATACAAAATAAATGAATAAACAAACAAACAAAATTGTTTTCTTTGGAAAGGTTTGGAAGAGTGAAAAGTGAGTTAAACAGTTAAGGGCACAATCCTATGCATGTTTGGACAGAACGAAGCCCCACAACTTCCAGCATGGCTGACTGGGGAATGTTGGGCGTTCCGGTAGTTTGTTCTGTCTAAATTTGCATAGGACTGCACCCATATTCTGTTTGAAAGTTTTTAGTAGTAACATTGTTCAAATAACAGACTATAGTAAGCTATTTTATGTCTAAAGGTTCTTCTGAGATGTCGTTCCTTGCTACAACTCAGAAATGGAACTGAGGCAAAATCTGGCAAGTATATTATGGAGTCTCGTGGGTCATGGGCAAAACCTGGTAAAATCTTATGGTACATTGGTATAATTGGCAGTTGCATAGATAAGATTAATAGCATTTAAATATATATGGGATAGCTCTGAAGGTTACTGGCGTTTGCTAGTTACCTGTCAAAATGCAGTTTTATTGGTTGAAGAAGTAAATGGCACCTCTTTTAAACAATTCAGATATGAATGTCCTTGATAGAGATGTGGCAGGATTTACTGCCCAGGGACAAGCCCAGACTGCACCAGGATTAAGGCTGGTTCATGTCATAATCACACTGAGAGCTAGCTTTTCAATCCATGCAGCGTTTTCTTTTGCATATGCTTAATATGCTTGGAGCAAAGTGGCCATATGCATTGGGCCCACACCACAAACAGTCCTGCAGAGTGCACACGCTTCCCCCTCCGGGCTTGAGGTATGAAGGCCTGGAGGCAGGGGGCGGGGAAGCAAATGGGACATTTTTGGAAAACTGGGTGGGTGGGATGAAGTGAGGCAGAGGAACTATTTCAGCATGTGTGAAATACTCTTTAATAGTAGGGGGTCCAAATACATTTTAACAGCCAATATATTACTGCTGCAAAGCATGTAGATCCAGGTTCCAGAGATAGTAATATTAGTGATCATACGCTTGGTACTTCATTTTTCTGGATTATTACACTCTCAGTATTTGATGCTGGAAAATTACTTTCAAAAGTAACAGCTATTTTGTGCAAACTGAGGCCTTAGCTAGACCTAAGGTTTATACCGGGGTCGTCCCTGCCTGCTCCCGGAATATCCTGTGTGTCATTTACATGAACAGGGATGACCCCGGTACGATCCCGGGATAAACCTTAGGTCTAGCTAAGGCCTGAGTGTTTGCCAAATGATTACTTCTGAAACTTAATGATAAGGTGTTTGTCCAATACAGCCCTCTTGGTTTTCCCTCCATCTTCTTTATCAAGTAGAAAATACATATATGCATATACGTATACATATATACATATATGTTTGAAAATACATATATGCAAACACGTTACAAACTATCCTATGAAAAAGTTAAGAAGTTGTTTGTAAACTACACAGGTGATCACTGCACCCGAAATTATAATCAATGCTCAAAATATTGCTGTCTTGTCCAAGCAAGTTCCCCTGAGTTGCTGGGTCTGCTCACTGTTGAGGCCAATCCCAGAATTTCCTGAGCTTGATGGACAAATGAGAGTAGCAGCTACTGGGTTACTCTGGCAACTGCTTTACCTTTGTGGATGTTGCTGCTACTTGCTTGTTCATCTCAGGAGTTTATTTATTACATTTATATCCCACCTTTCTTCCAATGTGGAACTCAAGGTGGCTAGCACTGACCAGCACCAGACCTACCTAACTTCAGCAATGTGGCTGCCTCATATGCCTTCAAACCTTGCCTTGGGACCTGAGTTCCTGAGCCAACTGGGCTGGTAGGAACAGCAGATCCTGAGTTTCTCTGCTAGCTACTTCCATAGACATGGCTAGCACAAGAAACCATCAGAACTGTTGCCTCAAGGCAGTCCAGATCCATTATCTTGGAACCCACTAGCTGCCACCATTAGATCTTTCTGCAATTGCCTGTAGGCAGTTAATAGAGGGAACTGTTGCCACTACAAATTTCCACTTATTTTACAAGTCTTTTAAGATTGACCACATAACACACATTGTGCTATTTATCTTTTCTGCCTCAATGATCATAGAAGTATTTCTATGCAGCTAATTTCATAGCCCCTCTTTCAGTAATTGCTTCGCGTATAATGGCAATATATGTTGAATATGGGTTGTTGACAGGATGGGCAGGTTCGCATGTCACTTTAACCCATTGGGGTTTAATAAGCTATGCACAGAAGCTTATTTTTCCTGCCTCTGGTTGGCCTGGTTTGGTGTAGGGGTGCCTTTTTCTGTCTCCTGTCTCTGCCGGTTCCCTGGCATTCTCTATGCAGAGTTGATCTTTAGCCATTTCCCTGCACCCCCATCACTTCCCCCTGCCCCACCCGCCAGTCATCCCGATTCTCAAAGACTCCCTTCCTGCTCCACAATCCCCTCCACCCTTTGCAGCTATGCCCCTCCATGGGGAATGTGCAGGGATTGTAGCGCAGGTGAAAGTCTTGGGCAGGAGGGCGGGTGAGCTGTAGCTGAGCCCTTCTCCAAAGGAGGGGGGGAAGGGCACAGTGAGCAGCACAATCTGCTGCTAGGCAGATCAGGGAAACAAAAATTGCTCTAGAGGAGCAGAGCAGTGGCAGTGCTTTTGACTGCTCTTGCCCAGTGATTCTGTAGGTGAGCAATTTAATCCATGCTGCGTATGCTAACCCACGACAGGTTAGAGCTCACAGATGACACGTTCACCCATCATAGGTTTAATAAACCACCAGGGTTTGTTTAACCCATTGTGGGATGGAAAAGAGCTCGCCACTGTGGTTTATTTAACCCATCGTGGGTTAACGTAACGTCCAAACCCAGTCGATGAGTATGGACTGTCACTGAATCGTGGGTTGTCGTTATGTGTAAACCCTGCACTATGGTTTAAGTATGGGTTGTGAACCATAAACAACGCAGGCAGAGAACCAGAACTCATGGTTTGTTGTTGGGTTGTGAATTCTGCATTGTTCATGGATAACAACCCATAGTTCAACCATAGTGTTGGGTTCACATGTAATGACAATCCACAATTCAATAACCCATGGTTCAATGGCAACCCATACTCATCCTGTGCTTTGGTTGTCATTATGTGTGAGCCAGGAACTTGCTATCCTTTCTTCGTGCAGTATCCATGAAATGAAGAATAATTTGAGGATAAGTTGTCCCATTGATTTCAATGGGACCAAAGTTCAGCTAACTTTATCTGAATACAATCCAAGGTATTCACAAGTTCATGGATAATACATAGAATGATTATGTCAATATGTAGACAGTCTAAATGTCTTACCTTAATGTTACCTCCTCCAGGTACATGGTGAGCATTGTCAAGTGAACCAACCTTGGCATGGGCCTTTTCTTTAAAATCCAGTCTCACACTCTCAATTTTCACTCGTCCCCCACCTGTATGTTATGGGCAGAAAATGAGACTGAAAAAGGCAAAACTCTCCTATGTCTTGAAAAATACTTTTATTTGGAGCAGATGTTAACAAAACAAGTAGGAGTACAATGGGTAAAGCATGTAGGAAGAGAGTGACCATAAAACATGCCCCACTTCAAGTAGCTTTTAAAAACACCCACTTAACCCACCTTGTCACATTTTGCCCTGTTTTAAAAAAATATTCAATAATTCCTTTGTCACAATTAGATCTCACACACCTCACTAAATGTGGGACAAAGGTGAGGGAGTATCTTAATTACTGAGCCATTGCAATATTTAAAGCTTTATCCAATTCTTATTGTAATAAAATAACTAGGAAATACTGAACGGGTCTAAACTTAAACCTCTATTGACAGGGGAGGGTAAAATGAATCTTAAAACTTCTGCATCAGTCCTCCAGAAGTCTATTTTCCAGATAGTATTCCACCATGATGAGGTAGGAACTGCAATGTGAAGTCTCAGGATCCATCTGCCCACCCCCAACTTTAGTGAAAGTTCAATGTTTTTATTCTTACAGCTTTTGGGGTCAATTCTACCCCCATTTGAAATGCCAGAGGTAAGTGAAAAACCACACATAGAAGGCACTAGGGTTCAAAATGACCCTGCCAGATGTTACTTAAACTTATTAGCTACTTGTCATGTCTGCAGATGCTTAGGCCAGAACTTGTTTTTGTTTCGTGTGAGAGAAACCTCCCCACAATATTTTGTCTACTTTCACAATAGTCAAATTAATGACTTTGAACAACATCACTACAAACGCTAATAGGGCTCAATAGTACTCCACAGGTTTACAAAACTCTTCTACAAACCTGCATTCTAAAACTTTATTCCTAGTTAGAATTTTTCTTGTCACCCAGCAAAACTGTTTTCTCATCAAAAATATTATTTTGCACAAAACCTACTAATCTGCCTTTTGTGGTCATTGCAACTACATCTGTAAATATTGGGAACCAGCCTGCACCCTCATCTGATCAGGTAGCTTCACAATACCAACTTTCACCCAAGGATTTTTAGATTACCACTTCTCTCTATTCACAGAAAGATATTTGCAAAATGTGTTGCTGAGGGCTGCCATCAGGTGTCTTTGCAACGTCAGAGCAGCTGAAAATTTAGGGCCAGATAGTGGCTCAGAAATGAACACCACACTTTAAAGTTCTAGATGGAATATAACTAATAACTTTTTCACCAGTGTGCCACTAGTGACAGGATTAGTCAACAGCAACATTTTTTGGTTTTCCAGAAGATGAGGCTTGTAAAGTTATGTGCCAAAGCAGGGAAGTCATGTACTCCTTTGTTCAGTACATAACAATGCAGCAATCTCAGAGCAGCATTCCAAGCCTGAGATCATTCTTTATTATAATAAAATGAAAAATGATGTGGCACCCTGAGACCAGATGGTCTCCAAATTTACTTCTAAATGCATGATCAAATGGTGGCCAAGGATGTGTGTGTATTTTTTCAAATATAGTGGACCCTGCCTTCTGAACAACTCATGATGGTGCGAACATCCCCAAACGCATATTTTCCTAGTAGGCCTAGGTCTGGATTAGAACAAAACTTGTGCTGAGTCTAGTTATATACCCAGCTTGTGTGGGACACTGAAAGAGGCAACCTTTGAACTGATATGGCCTGTCACTGCTGGCACCAAGAAAAACAGAAAGTGTCACCTCTCTGGGAAACACTATGACAGAAAATTGCAGCAATGATGAAACCATTTCGTCTGTTAAGAACATAAGACCATAAGAAATGCCCTGATGCTGGATCAGACCAAGGGCCCATCTAGTCCAGCACTCTGTTCACACAGTGGCCAACCAGCCATTGGCCAGGGATGAACAAGCAGGACATGGTGCAACAGCACCCTCCCGCCCATGTTCCCCAGCAACTGGTGCACACAGGCTCACTGCCTCGAATACTGGAGGTAGCACACAACCATCAGGGCTAGTAGCCATGGATCGCCTTCGGCTCCAGGAATTTATCCAGCCCCCTTTTGAAGCCATCCAGCTTTGTGGCCATCACTACTGTTCTACTCAAGAAGGTTTGAAATGAAATGTAGCCCATGTACCTATGACTGCAAGGTTTGTGAGATTTATTATTGTTGTTACACAACCCATAATTACTGCACTGTTGTGCTATGCAACTATAATAATCTTATATGTATAATAATAATGTCACAATACTGTTGTATATTTAAAAACTGTGTGGTCAGTAAGCCGCCACATGCTATTCTTGTAAACTTGTGTAGCTTTACATTGTGGGGTGTTTAACCCCAATGACTTATTTACAGCAACATTGTTTTGCTGGAAAAAGAACACCCGCAATTTAGACATGATTTTTTAAACATATAAATGGTGTCATACTTGATACCTTCCACCACATATGTTATTTGTGTGGCTTCCTTGGGGTTCATTTGACCCCCAAACCAGATTGATATAGGGCTTATTCAGACGACCACAGGGTGAGGATTGGTAGGGAATCTATGGAATGTGTGTGGGGGGGTGTAAGCTAACAATGGTGCCCTCTCCCCGTGACTGGGAACCATGCAAGGTTGCGTGGTTCACTTACCTCTCCCCGCTCCATGGGTAAGTTCATGTCCTCCCATTGTGGTGCCTGTGCATTCCAGTGGCTGCCACAGCAGGGATCACATTACATCACATTACATGTGATGGTGATCATAAAGACCAGCCACACTGCCTAGAGCATCACTGGAAGTTCTGGACACGCTAGGTGGCTGTCTCTATGGGCAGCCGCATTCATCAACAGAGCACGCGGATTTAACTATATTGCCCCACAGACGACATAGTAAGACACTCTGGGGGCCCTTCCCCAACCTGCAGAGGGTGGATACTCTACCAAGCATGGGTAGGCATTCCACTCCCCACATGACACTCTAAGCCACCATGGATCGTTCTCAAAAGTGGCCCATGGTGGCTTAGCATTACATCTGAACCCAGGTATAGTCAATTTTTCTATTGGTGGAGAGTTGTTGAACTTTTTCAGCTGTTACTAAATACTTAATTCAGGCATCCGCATCAATTTTCACATACTAAAGTAACTTTCCCAAGGGCTTGGTTGAACATCTAAAGGCATTTCGACGTAAGGTGGTGATGTGCTACTCTTTTGTTGCACAACAGACTGTTGTAGCAGTTAGAAGTGAATGATGGGCAAACTCTACCAGCTGATTTAAGTAATGGATTTGCAAAACAGAACTCTTTTCTCTCCACTCCAAAAAGAAAACAGAAAGAAAATAGTTCAGTTTTTTTCTGAGTCTAATTCTGACATCCAGATCACGTCACTTCAGAAATAAAGTGCAGAAGGTCAGAAGTCCTTCTGCAGACACCACCTTCCCTTCCTACTTACTTGGCCGTGCTGGTGGGCAGGTCTTGTTCTTGGAGGCTCCTTTTCCCCTTCTCCCTCCCTCCCATGCCAGGGATCTTAGGATATGCCGTTTTCCCATGGTCATTATGATGGACATCTGGCACACTGAAAACTATATGTACCTGGGGGACATTGCAGAATTCCATTTCCCCTCCAAACAATTCCAATATTACCTGGCCTATGACGAATATTCTTCAGTGAGCCACATTTGGAAGTCACATGACTCAAGTCTATCTTCTTGGTTACGATTTGAACCTGTTAAAAATTACAAAACATATCTCAGGAACAAGAAAACCAAAACCAGAAAGAAAATGTGCCCAGACTTTGAAAAGATACTGCAAGAAACGAGAGGATTAGAAGAATACAATCATGCCACAAAGGAGGGAAACACCCAGATTAATACAGCAAGTTTTTCCCATTTGGACAATAAACTTAGTAGGACCATGTTAGCCTTTCCATTAGTAAAGTGAAGATTGTAAATCAAGCCAAGATGAGTAAGGTTATTTTCTAAGATGTTTCACATCTTAGCTGGCCTCAGTGGTGTGTGCTGACATCTTTTCAATATTTTTCTATTTCCCTTTTATTTAAGATTTCCGGGATGTCCTGACTTCTACAGTTTATCTGGATTTTTGCCTCGCATATTTTCCTGTGGTCCTTTACTTAGATATAGGTAATTTAGTGGATGCGACTTTGTAAGGTCTAATTAGGCCTGGTAATTAATGTTTGTTTTTAATTAAAAGTTTTTGTTTTGCTTTTCTCTAAAAACAAAAATGGAAATTCTAACCTAATCTTGGGCTCTTGTTCTTACATTACTGAGAAGATAATACTTTTTGTATCCAGCACCTAGCAATGTATGCTAAGTAAATATTAAAACAGCTTTTTTTTTTTAAAAAAAAAAAGCACAAAATCCCTTTGCCTTCTAGGAGGTTACAAGAGTTGTAATTATGATAGATTAAAGAAGCACACTTGTGACCATTTTAGGCCCACCATAAAGTACTTCCATCAATTACTTTGGAGTAAGGTTGTCCAAATCTTCTAGTATATACTGGGACTATTGGCTCACAAATTGGCTGTGATTCTATACTGCTTCTGCTGTGAAGTGAAATCATATTAAAGTGGATCAATAGTTGTAGTAATGTATTCTCACTTTCAACAGTAATGACTGCTACCTGGTGAGGAAGTACTAGCAAATATAAGTGACCACTTTCCATCAAAGCGCATATTACCAGTCTCACCTCCAAGTCATTGAGAATGAATCTGGTAGTCTAATCAAGCTAGTGTAACTGTGTTGGTACCCTTAATATTTCCTCTAATTTCAGGCCTTGTATGGCTCTGGGTTGCTGTTGTTTTCTTTCAAGGCTTTGAATAATAGCGGATTTCATTAGAACCAACGGGAGTAATGCACTCCATTAGTGCCTTGAAGAATAGGGTACTTTGGTTGTGAGGATACATGTCTGCCTCCCTTCTGATTGAGATCAGGAAATTTGCTGTGGTCTGTGAGGAAGGATGGAGCTACCCACCACTCAACACACAATGCTGACACATCACTAGACCAAGGTGACATGTGAAACACGAGCAAAAAGGGAAGCAGTGCTCAGTAAGGAGACAAAGGGCTAGGCTGTGAGAGTGGGGTCACCATGGCCGGTTGGGGTACCTCGTAAGCTACTATCTCTACTTACATTTCCTCCCCCTGCAGAATGTTTGATGTTATCCTTGGAACCACATCTGGACTGAATATCGCTAAAATCAATCTTCTTGTTTAAAATCCTAACCTAAAAGGAACCGGAGGTTAACTTACTATAAAGAGTGTTCTTTTAGTCTACACAGTTCCCAACAGCCAGGGCCCTGCCTGCTGCAGCCAAGGGGGATGTTTGGTTTAAAAGTTATGCACTACTGAGTCAAAGGCCTTTCCGAACAGCCTCTTTCATGAAAAATGTCTTGCCCTTTCTTTTCCATCTCTCTCCAGCTGTCTGCTTGGGAAAGGAAAACAATCATTTCCAACAGCTGATGTGTCCAGGCTGGTGTTTATTATAAGTACTGAGTTAAGCGTTCCTCAGTAGGAAGATGGGAGGTCTCCAGCCTTTGGAAGGAGTAGGGTGGAGTCTGCAGTGGCTGCCTGGGACCTGGCCAGTGGAATCAGTGTACTTAAGGCCTGCTCTATGATTTCCAAGCTATTTAAATATAAGTAACCTACCATCTCTACTTACATTTCCTCCCCCTGCTGAATGTTTGTGTTATCCTTGGAACCACATCTGGATTGAATATCATTTGGGATCCCATTATCAGGTTCCCCTATTTTCAGTGGCATGTAACCTGCCACATGAATTGCAGATCATGACAGAAACAGTCAGTGGCTGGGTTCACACAACACACTAACCCACACTCACTGGTTGAGTGTGGGTTGTTGTTGAACCATGGGTGGTTGTTGTACCGTGGGTTATCGTGATGTCCAAATGCAGCATGTTTTCCGCAGGGTGACTTATTTTCCTTGAACAAGCCATCTTGAGAACATGTGGTTTGTTGTTGGTTTTTCAGGGTAGTTAACAAGCCATTCTGCGATAATCCACCCTGCGGAAAACGTGTTGCATTCAGACAATACAATAACCTATGGCTCAATAACAACTCATGATTCAACAACATTTCACACCCAACCACTGAGTGGGGTTAGCGTGTTGTGTGAACCAACAAATGGGTTGGTGAAAAAAGCAGACTTCCCTGAATTCCTTCTCCATGGCAGAAGTTCCAGACTTCTGAAAACACTACAGAGTGGCAGGGGACCCTGCTGAGTGATAAGCTGGGGTGGGTGTGGGTGGTAGGATTCTCAAAAATTGGGTGGAGGAAACTTCCATGAGTGGAGCTTTTCATTCATGGATCCAAACCATTGTTAATGCCTCTTAGGTGGCAGAGAGACCTACTTTACATACGTATTTCATCCTCTCTGCGAACTGTGGCCCACTGAAGGGGACTGAAAAGTATGAGTAATCCATTAATGAGTTGCATGGTTTGCATACCTGCATAAGTTTGCCTCAGGAATCCCACAACTGTTCTTTAGATCACCACAACATAACAAGACAGGGCAGTGCTGACCCCATAGTGTGGGTCCTTTATGGCTCTTCCAACCTCATGACCATCCCCCCTCCCCAAAACCCCACTTCCCACTTATTCTGTAGTTTCCCTCGTTCCACTCTTGGGTTTCTTCTCCCCTTTCCCCATTTCCTCCAGCTAACTTTACAGCCTCAAATGATCTGGTCTGTGAATGCATAATAGTTCCCCAATTATTCTTCTCCCACATCAACCTTCTTGCCCAATGAAGATTCCCCAGTGGAGGCATTAAAACAAAGGTCTAAGCATTTCGACAAACAAACAAACCTCTGCTGCCTTCTTAACTACTCCTTTCCCTGTTATCTCCTGTCTTCCTCCAACACTTGTATGCTCTAGATACTGGTACACTTCATATATTGAAGCTGCTGCATGGGGACTACCAAAAACTACTTCCACGGGGCACTGTTTCACAGGGGATTCTCTGTGATTGGGCCCACGCATGTGCTAAGAAGCTTACAAATGTTACGGCTTCCACGTGGAGAGTTGCCACGGAGAAGTAGTTTTTGGCAGCCTTCACAAAAGAGGCTGTAATGTATGATGTGGCCTTTGCTTGCTCCTTTCATTCAGTCTGCCACCTTTAAATTGTTTCCTGGACAAGCTCCCACCATCTGGTTTATAACATCCTTGATCCAACATTTATAGAAAGGAAAGCAAGTGGAGTGAGAATACCTCTAGCAAGTTAAAAACAACAACAACTGAGCTGATGGAAGAGGCCATGAAATCAGTATGGTGTAATACGAACAGTGCCACTTACTAACATTTCATACATATGCTTGAATTAAGTGCAAAACATCCGTTTGAGAAATAGTCTCCACTGAACCCACAAACTACTCTGAGAGCTTCAATGAATACAAAATGCAGTTGGAAGACTTAGTGTGAGAACTTTTCAAACTGGAGATTTTTTTTTTTTTTAAGAACTGCAAATATAAAAAAAACCCAAAAAATTAGGGGAGAGCAAGAAGAAGAGGAAGAGGAAGAGGAAGAAGAAGAAGAAGAAGAAAGGAAGAACATATTATATATCATAGTCATACACAATAATCATTTGCATCAACTTTAAAAGAAAAAAGTAGTTCACATATCTAAATAAGCATCCATATGAAATTGACGGCTGTAGGAAATATGTTCAAATGTAGCAAAAGCAGTAAGTGAATGGTGGGTTTTTTATCTTTCCTGGCCTGAAGTATAAGTCTCTTTTCAACTGTAAGGGCTCTCCTTGTACACGTTTACTATCCATCTGTTAATCTCCACACTGCAGGAATATCATTTAAAAGCACCTGAACATCTACAATTATCACAGAATTTTCAAAAACAAAATTTATACAAGCAATTGCTTCCAGCCCAACCCAACCCTTTATGGGCCATGCCCACATCATATGCCTTATTGAGGCATTGTCCCCCACTGCATCGCCACCATCTATCAGAGCTAGCCAAGTTCTTCTTAGCAAGGCTGTGTGTTGTCCAATATACACAAACATCTTTTTTTTGTTGAATCATCCTCAGTTTTAAATCTACAGAAATAGTATATATGGAAGCTAGGGCAACTTTCCATTGATTAGACTGTATACAGCATTCCAACTCCTTATTCTATTCCTCTTTGACATTCTGAACATCTACTTTACTATATTCCAAAAGACATTTATAAACAGCTGTAGGCTTAGGTTTCTGTCAAGAATGAATTAATTCCTCCTACAGTGTGGGAAGTAGGGCTGTGCACCGCCTTGAACCAAACGCCTGAATACGAGGCAGTACCGGGTCAGCCTGAGGCACCCCAAGGTGAAGCAAATTGGTTCTGAAGTGCCTCGAGGTGCGTCGGGCCGATTCACTGTGGAGGTGGGCTGCTCCCACCACCTGCACAGGAAAGTCAGTGAAAGGCCAACCATGAGTCCATGGAACACTCCTCCCTCCCTCCCTGCTCACCCCCCCCCCCAACCTGGAGCCGCCATCACTGCCTGCACAACTTACATTTGCTATCTGTCTTCATCCATTAGAGCTGTGATTTAAAGGTAAGATGGGGCTCTCTCATTTTCATAGATCTAGGGCCACAAACTATGGCAGCCATAAAAGGCCATTTCTGTAGTATGCAGCCCTAGATCTATGAACACGAGAGAGCCGCCACCTTACCTTTAAATGGTGGTTCTAATGGATGAAGACAGACAGCAAAGGTAAGTCCTGTGGGTGGCAGCAGCAGCTCAAGATTGGGGGGAGTGAGCAGGGGAGGAAAGAGGGGGCAAGTGAGTCCAATGGACTCCTTGTTGGCATTGTGCCTGGCCATGCAGCGGGCATCCAAGAACCTGCAAGGGCTGATCCACTCCAGGAGAGCCAAACCTTGCTTCAGCTTTAGTTCCAAAGCGAGGCAGCCTAACCCTGAAGCACGCTGAGTTGAATTGGGGCCATTTCAGGAACTCCAAAATGGCCTCTGAGGTGAGTCAGGGGCTCTGTACAGCCCTACTTGGAAATGCTGAAACACTCATCACTGATGTCCCAGATATAGACTCCAACAAATGCTTTAGCTGAATATACTGCCTACTAGCACTCAACAGTAAGTGATACCTAATCTGCAATACCGGAAATGATAAAAACTCATCATCCAATCCTAATAAATGATCTAAAGTATAAATTCCACAATCAGCCCAATTTCTCCATATAGAAGAAGGCCACCTTTCTAGTTTCAAGACTAACTTCTCCCATAGAGTTAATTTAGCATGAGAATTTGGATCAAACTGCAGCGGATGAAAAATTGCATGCCAAGTCTCTCTTGCTGCTAAAATTGCTACTGGAGTCATTTCTTTCTTTTTAATACACCTAGACCCTACTGCCATCCAGCCAGAAAGAGGTGTCAGATAAGTTGGCTCCAAAACGACCCACAGAGGATTTTGAAAAGAAAAAGTGGCTTTTCAACATTGGCATGAGTTAGCAAATAAGCCTTATTATATGAACTAAGACCTGGAAAATTAAATCCTCCCTTCTTGATTGGCAACTGCATCCCCTTCAGCGAAAAACAGGAAATATCACCAGTATAAACACAGGACACTGCCTCCTTCCCTGATTATATTCTTATATTGTAATAAATTTCTCTACATTTTATGGCTAAGATTATATTCTTTTCCCCATTTCTACAAGCTAACATTTTATTTGATAGAGATTGAGTTCTATTAGTAACTTTCCACTTATCAAGAAAAAACAAACTACTATCCTCTAAAGTTCATGTTGTCAACCAGGATGAAAGAACAGGAAAACAAAAAACACTAACAATGACCTGATGACTCTGGCCACAGGCAAGAACAAGAACTACCACTTCTACTATCAGGGAGAATGGTGCTTTACAGATTTTTTTTATTAAAAAAAAAATCACCATAGAAGAGGCAAAAAGGGAGGGGAGGAAGATGAAGATGACAGTAAACTGAGGAAGAGTATGACTTCAGCTCAGTGCCATGTACGTAGGCACAGGGCTTCTCTACATTCAGGAAAAGTCCTGCAGCCTTGCCAGGGCTTTGTTTTCAGGAGTCACCCCAGGAACAGCTGTGCGTCATTTGGATGCGCAGGGACGACCTCGTGACCACCCCGGGATCAATGACAGGATAAATGGCAATGGATATCAAGGGTTTCTGAGAGCAACACAGCTCTTTACCTTGACTAACTGTTGTAATGAGTTGTCATATTTGACCATTGTCTGTCATTGTCAAATGCCTCTTCTAAGGTTTGGAAATCTTTATTTTAGGAAGATCAAACTAAGCAGATGTTTACCAGCACGTCCAAGATGGTTGTCACAAGCACTTTATGTTTCTGATATGTTATTTTAGATGTTTTGATTATTTAAAAGATTGTGACATGAAAGTACTGAGCCTCAAACATGAAGACTGGATCTGACTCCCAGAAAAATCTAAGTTGGATGGAATAATATAAAGCCCTCACAACATTTCATTCCTGCCTGTCTTTCCCTAACAGGGAGAACTCAGCAACACCTCTGAGCAATGAACAAGGGTGGGGTGGGGGAACTCTCCACAAATTGTGCTTCAAGGGTAGGGTGACCATATTTTGGAAACCAAAAAGGAGGACAACATGGTCGCCCCCAAGGGGGCGTGTCCAGTACCAAGGGCCCACCCGAACATAGCCTTGGTCACATGTCTGATTTTACAGCACACATTTAAGACAAATCTGTTCTACATGGCATCTTAATGTTAAAATCACTGAAATAAAGAACTAGTGAGAAATTCAGTGTATCTGAAATTAACTTCACTCACTCCTACTTTTGTAGGTTTTGCTGTACTTTGAAGCTTTTGCTATACTCTGTGTGTTACATTCTCCTCTTCCCTCAAATATCTTTTCTGACTGTATCTTCACTCATTGCAAGCTGCTGCTGTTGTTAACAGGGTTTGCTACTGACCCCAGATCTGTTTCAAATTTGTTATGGCTAAAGCTCTACCTAAAAGCTATCATGGTGCCAACTTTCAGCTCTTTATCTTTAAAAATGACAGTTTAAATTTTTTTTTTTAAAAAAACTCATTTTAAAAAAAAATCCTAAAAAATTAATGGATGAACAGATCTGTTTCAAATTTGGTGTGGCTAAAGCTCTACCTAAATCCTTTCATGGTGCAAAGTTTCATCTCTTTATCTTTAAAAATTACGATTTAAAAAATAATAATTTTAAAACCTCAATTTTTAAAAAATTCCTTAAAAATCAATGGATGAACGGATCTGTTTCAAATTTGGTATGACTAAAGCCCTTCCTAAGAGCTACCATTGTGCCAAGTTTCATGTCTTTATCTTAAAAAATGATGGAGTTATAAGTATTTTTGTTAATTCCCATTAGAGCTGCTCTTTGGGGGGAAAAATCCGGATTTCCCCTCCCTCTCCCGGATTTGCCATCAAAATCCCAGACAAATCCGGGCAGATCCAGTCATATGGTCACCCTATTCAAGGGGCACAGCAAGTCCAGACTGCTGCAAGGCCTCCTGAAAGGCTGATTCAGAAATAAATTCCCCCTAGATTGATTCTGACACACACTGGGCAGTTCCTTGAACTCACATGACAGGGGGGAAATGTTCCTTTTCATGAGTTTGCATGAATCAACCTGCATGATTCAGGCTCTCATCTCCACTTTTTTCACCTGGGCCAAGATTTTGGCCTACTTTAAGCCCAATTACTGGCAAATGGCAATTGTTGGAGGATGGCACCTTTGCTCCTGGTTGCTGGTATGGCATGCAGAATGATGGGCTATTCAAATTATAGAAAGCTTTCTGCAAAAGACCAAAGGGCCTCTCTTAGAGCTGGGGTTGCATTGCTCGTTGTCTTAGGCCTCCTTCACCCTACTTTGTTTCTTCCCCATCTGGGCCTTCTATTTGCTGGTGTCTCCTTGTGTGCTCACTCCACACCTGAAGTTTGGAGTCTGCTCTCCCCACTTTGTTGCTCCCTTCTCCTGCCTTCTGCAGTTCTATCCTAGGGGTAGGCAAGTTGTGACCCACCAGATGTTGTTGGACTACAACACCCATCCTCTCCCACCAGGGTTAGGGCTAAGTCCAATAACATCTGGAGGGTGACATGCTCCCCAGCCCTGGTCTAACAGCTGACCTTTGGTTGCATATCCTGTCCGGTCCCCCATCTTGTCTTGAATGTTCTCTCCCAAGTCCTGATGCCAATGTGCTTGGGTTCCAGAAGCTGCTCTGAATTTCTTTCCTCCTGTATACTTCTTAAGCATTTGATTCCTGCCCTGCCATTTGAAAATTGTTTTCCTGAATGATTCAACTTTATAAAGAACTTGTTTAAAACCTTTCCAAAATTTGCATCTCAGCTGGCTTTTCAACAGGATTCTAAGGGCATTTCTTTGTCATCATTTCAATGTGTCACTCGAGAGAATACTGCTGAATTTTATTTATTTTTATTGTTGAGGGGAGTTAGCTGCGGCATGAAGATCCTATATTACAATACTGGGGAGAGAAAGGGACAGCGCAGTCCCGAAGCATAACTTGTATAACTCTTAAGGGCTACAAAATAACCCCCAGTGTCTTTCATTTATGAATGAGAAAACACACAGGGAGTTTCACATTAATGGAATTCTATGAGCAATCCAGACAACCTAATCTTTCATTTGTAACCATCCTGTGTTTCCCCACCATTTCATCTATCTTTTTTCTTACCACACACAAAAAAAAAATGTTGAGAAGGGAAAGATGAAATTACTCCACAATGCCTTTTGGTTGGTAGCACACAGAGCCATCCATCTGGAAACACCCACAGAAAGATACAGTAATAGGAAAAAGGGATGGTTTAACGGTTTTACTGTCACTTCCAAGAGATAACAGTTGCTCTGCTTAATTTGTAGACAAGGGAGTCTGATGCTCAAATCTTTCTGGGGTGTGTGTGCTTCCAGACAAGGTTTTTTTTAGGGTGCAATAGCCCTGCCTCATTCACAAAAGCTTACGGGCATCCAGACGTGGTCCTTGTCTACTTATAACCCTCCCGTGTTTACCCACCACTTCTTCCATCTTTTTCCTCATGTCAGAAAATCCATGAAGGGAGAAAAGATGAAAGAACTGTATAATGCTTCCTGGCTCCTAGCACTTTCCCCTGATGTGTGCAGTGATAGAAATGCACCAAGAGCACTTTATTTTTATTTCATGTTCCATGGTTAAGTGTTGGCCTTGAAATTTAAAAGATGCCAAGTTGGGGCTGTTTATTCCTGGAACAACTTAAGCTCTGAATAGTGTTTGTTTGTTTGTTTGTTTGTTTTGAGAAGCATCTGGTAGAAGCTTGTACACGTGTGTGCATTCCTTAAGGTCACAGGTTGGATGCCAAGTGGTAACGCTCTCTAAGGCATTCTTGCTATGTGTACTATCTCCCCTTATTATAATAGCTTAGCTCAAGGAGTTTGCAAGAAACTATTAGCCCCATTTCACAAATGACTGTAGCTAAGTGCTTACAGTTGACCACAGGAACTGCACACCAGCTCTTGTTCATTACACACACACACACACTAACCATCCAACCAACCCTGTACTCACAGGCCAATATCCAATGCTGCCTGTTCACTAGCAGAGCCCACCACTAGCACAACGGGAAGCTAGTGAATCCTTAAGCAAAAAGAAATGAGCCCAACAAAGAATGGATCTCTGCTGACCTGACCTGTTCCAGAAACAAGTGTTTCTGCTCATTTCCAGGTTTGCTTTAGGAAACACGAGCTTCCTGTAGCGGCGGGTCCAATTCGCACAACAGAAACAGCCGGAGCACAGGAGTAGTATAGGATATTGTCCATAAGAAGAAAACACTCTTGTTTATACTAAAATATATGTGTTTACAAAAGGAAAGAGAATTGCATGTTTACAAAAGGAAACATGCAATTCTCACATAAGCTAATATGCACTTTCTGCACAAGAAATATAAGATGGGGGAACCAATCATCACTCTACTTTAGACATTATTAACAGTCCCCATTTCTGTTTTAGTCTCCTTTTTGAAACCAATTTCAATTGTAAAATTATAATGTTAAAAGTTACCATTTCCTTTCAATACGTTACTTGCTTACTACTGCACTATCTTGTCGTCTTATGCAACTTGAGTTATGAGGCTCATATATGCAATCTGCAGAAAGGTTTATGAAAATTCATATACTCCTCAGGGGCTCTTCTTCGCCTCTGAATATGTGTGCAAAGCTTTCAATAATAAAACACTCCTTAGGGGACCAATTCTGCCATCCTGCTTGACTCCAAGTTGCCTTTGAAGTATACAGGACATGACGCAGTCAATGGGACTTAGATTTAGAATGCACAGAGACAGCGGGGTTTAGCCCACTCTTCCCATATGCCGTTTTATAAAGTGGAGCCATTCAAGAGAGGGCAGTCTGGTTGTAACCCCTAGGCATGAGCCCTACTAGTTGTTATCCTGATCCACTTTCTTTCTGAGCCTTGTCACACAGAGGAGGGCCAGGATCTCTTCTCGATCCTCCCAGAGTGCAGGACATGGAATAACGAGCTCAAGTTAAAGGAAGCCAGATTCCAGCTGGACATCAGGAAAAACTTCCTGACTGTTAGAGCAGTACGACAATGGAATCAGTTACCTAGGGAGGTGGTGGGCTCTCCCACACTAGAGGCCTTCAAGAGGCAGCTGGACAACCATCTGTCAGGGATGCTTTAGGGTGGATTCCTGCATTGAGCAGGGGGTTGGACTTGATGGCCTTGTAGGCCCCTTCCAACTGTGCTATTCTATGATTGGTTTCTGGAAGTCTTGGGGTTCAAGTCTGATTTGACCTAGCATAGTAAAGTGGCTAAGAGTGTGAGCTGGACAGCCCCCAGTTCAAATTACACCTCAGCTATAAACCAACCTTGAGGACTGTTAAAGATTGTTAAAATAATGTATATGAAATGCTTTAGGTAACTGTTAAATATTATTATTCCTAGATATAAATGGGAGGCCTGTTTCCAGCTCCATTCCATTTATAAGCTGGAAACTGATAGTGGAGGGACTGAGTGTCGTTCAGTGGCAAAGTACCTGCTATGCAAGGTACTAGGTTCAATCTGTGGCATCTCAAGTTAAAAGGACCAGGTAGCAGGTGATGTGAAAGACCTCTCCCTGGAAACCCTAGAGCAGGGGAGGGCAACCTCTGGCCCACAGTGGGGACCAGTTTGGCCTGGGCCCTGCACCCAAGCTCCCCCTCCCCAAGCTCCACCCTCTGGGCCGAGAGGAAGCCAATGGAGATAACCAAGGATTTCCCCTGTGTACTGCTCAGCCTTCATCATAGGGACCGGAGATAATAAGGGGATTCCCCCACACTACTCAGCTGTGGTTTGCAGGATCAGCTCCTGTATCGTCCTGCGCCAATTGGGATGTCAGTAGTGCCGGAAGAAAAAGCCCAATTCATCCAGGGCTTGCTGAAGCCAGAACAGGAGTGGCATGGCCCACATAGGAAGGAGTTGCTTTCTCCGTGCAGAAAGAGTCATGGAGCTCTTTTTATAAAGTGGGCAGGGTGGATGATGCCATGGGAGGGGGGCTTGGGGAGGGGAAGCTATTCCCTTGACATCATCCAGCATGCAAACGTGGTTCAGGGGTGTAATTTGGCCCCCAGACCAAAAGTAGTTGCCCTCCTCTGCCCTAGAGACCCAACGCTAGCCAGAGTAGACAATACTAGGGTCGTTGGCGAAACAGTCTGTCCCTGGGTTTGAAGCAATTGGTGAAAGGGAAATCAAAGCCAATAAGATGCAGTACTAACCACAACATTCCCTCACATAGCCTAATGTACTGCAGGGCCAACTAGATGTTATGTGAACCATGCTTTTGCCACAGAAATTGGCATCTATGCAACTACCTCCCTACTTAGTACAATTGACCTGTGTCCTGACATTCCGTATTTCCCGGCCTCCTCCTCACATCATCGGCAGCTCCTGAGGTGAGGCGTGCAGGAGTAGGAGGACCACAGAACATTGCAACATCAGGACACAGGTAAATTTTAGCCATTAAGGAAGGAGAAGAGAGAGCTAAATGCTCAACTGCTGTTATTACTGATTAATATATTTCCTAATCATTTTTCAAGACCACTGTCTTCCTGTAGTAGTTATCAGTAGTAACTACACATTTTGATTTTGAAAGTTGCAGGATGCGCAGTCATCGTGGCTGAACATCTGTGCATAGGTATTGTTAATATGAGTATCGAGGTCTGAGACAGACCCAAGACTGTAGAGCCACCGTGGACAATCTCAGCTGCATCGCAGAGAATCCTGTTTACACCGATTCTCAGTCACCGAGACCTTTATATCGCCACAGGCTAAGTGGTAATGGTGGTCATTCTATGTCTTTTAACTTTTACACTATAATGTGAAATAAAATATCCCAGTGACGGGCTACATTTTATTCTTTGCAGTTCAGAATGTTTTTACATACATCCCTTCATTTCCATAACCACCATTCAGAAAAACAATAATTGCCAAAAGAGAAAATAACACTTGGTATACGTGACTTGGTATACCAAGTGGCGTATACTTGGTATACGCCACGTCTGCCCGGCTGCTTCTGAACGCCCTTCCCTGCAGTGTTTCCCATTCCTGACAGATAGCATGTTAGATTCCATCTGAAGCCCGTCTGAAGCCATACCCAGGAGAAAACAGCCTTTACGTTTGGCCAAGAATGGGATTTTTTTTTAACCCAGCAATCCCTTCTGAAGAAAAACAGACAATTCTCTCCTGGTCAAGCACACCAGAATATACAACCTCCTTGGGTTTTAGTCGTATGTAAAACCAATTAAAACGGTCTTGAGGCACAAATGGCAAACATACCACATGAGGGACGTTCCCCTGGGGAGATGGGGGGAAGAGCAAGGTTCCCTTTGGACTCTCCTGCCCCATTTTTCTGCTGTGTACCAAGTCACAGGATTCACACTCAGCTGAATTGTGCGCTGCACCTTTTGCTAGGATGTACCATTAAAGACTGTTAAAAGTTATCGGCAGACAGATCATTGGCATCCGAGAGAGAACGCAAGGTTAGAACACTTCTCACTGACAATGCCAGCTGCCATGGGCACAGAATTGTTATGCTGGGGTCCATTTAAACATGCAATCTTCAACCTGTAGTCTCAAATAGTGTAATCCAAACTATGTGATTTGGCCCGTAATGTAACTTGGATCTGATCACCATGTTACACTGACAGCTTATCTCTTGCCTCTCTCCTCCCCACTTTGTAGGTTGGGGTGGGCAACTAGTGGCCCTCCAGATGTTTTGGCCTACAACTCCCATTAGTCCCAGCCAACATAGCTAATGTCAGCATAAACCCTCCTGCTGCCTGTGTCGAAAAAGCTCATGTGCTGCCCGCAGCCTACATTGCCACTGGCTGCCTTTGCTGTTGCCGCCGCCTCGCTCATTATCCCTGCCACGTCTTTCTCCTTCCTCCACCTGCCCTCCATATCTCCCTCTGCCCGCCCTGCCACTTGCTTACTGTGTCTTTCTCCCCATCCCCATGCACCTACATCTGTGCATGGCCCCCCTCACTACTGACGACATGGCCACCGCCACCCACTCTGCAGGGCAGTGAGCTCTCTGAAGAACTGCATTGGCTGGAAAAGCAGCCAGCACAGCTCTTCAGGAAAGTGGCCAGGCCCAAATGCCTGGCTCTGAGGCATCCTTCCTTGAAGAGTCAGGCATTGTGTAAGGAGGCGTGTCCCTGGAGATCGCCTGTACTGTGTATAATGGGTGGCAAGAACAGGATTGGGGGGGGGGAGGGAGGCACAGTGGAGGTGACAATGGCGGTAGGAGGAAAGGGGGCCCCTTCATCCTGGTTCATGAGAGGGCCAGGCTGGGCATAGCCAACACTGAGGGATCATTGGAGTTGTAGCCAAAACAAGGTCACAAGTTGCCCAGCCCTGGTTTAACTCACTCTGTAGGCAGGAATCCTTTTTCAGAGGTCTAACACACCATAAAGCAATCTAAGGTAGCCTTGGCTCATTTCTTCCTCCTGTGATTTACATGCTCGTACAAGTAGTGTATCTGCTTTCGTTTCATCACAACTTACAATGAGAGACATTAAGGAAGATCATTCCCACAAGGTCTGAGATCCCCTCTTTAAATGTGATCTAGTGCAAACAGTTTCAGAAATATGATTTTTGCCTTCACATGTTTATTTCCTGCTGATTAAAAATGCTGACAGACATGGGGGAGGAAGAGATTACTTTAAATTGATTTGTTAGCTGATTAGTTTCTAATGGGACCTATGCAACTGTGTATTTCTGTTTAGATTTATTTAACATTCAAACACCTCCTGCTGTTCTACGCAAGCACTTCCAGACGTTGGTGCTGTCACAATGCTCCTGTGTTCCCCAGGACAGCTGCAAGCTAAGAATGGACTTTGTGCTACTAGGTTAACGCATGCCTCCGGTAAAAAAAGAAGGTCTATCTCCTTATGACACTTTAGGGTGGCATATCTATACTCTTTTAGTAATTTTCCTGTCATAGTTGCTTACGTTCCTTGTTCTTGGTTTTCCACTCCTCTGTCCTTCGGCAGTTATTGCCCTCAGCATGGCATTTCAGCTCAGGCTATGAAACTCAGACTGCCTTCTATTTGCTTCCATAAATTGACTGTAGAAGCACACCACAGAAAGCAGTTCACTTCGACGGCTTGAAGAGCTATAGCCAGAAATGATACTGGAGAACAACACTGAGGTATTGTTACTCCATCTTTCTGGGCAGTGCATAGTTTCTAGGAAAGAGACAGTAGGGCTTAGGTCTCTCTTGACACGACGCAAAACAAAAACGTATGATCTGGAAGGCCTTTCTCCAAACCTCAGTAATGAGCCAGTGCTGACTTAGAATATGCATTTAGGGAGGTTGTTCCCATCCTCTGCTATTCTTCTACAGTTGTAGGAGGGCTCTACTATTGGTAGAAACTCTCTCCTTCCCCCTCCAGTCTTTCCATTCAAGCACCTGGGATTCCCAAACATGGACATCCTAGTTTAGAAATAGCTAGACATACATATCGTGCTACCATGTAAGTACGGGACTGTATGAAAGCTTCCTCAAGTGGCTGATTAAAACAGCATTGGTACAGTGATGTGGAAATGTTCCTGGCTAGTCTGTCTTATTTTGTCAACTGTCTCTCAACACAAATAATTCCATGTAACTGTATTTCCACATATGATTAAAATATAGAAGCATGATCTGTCAAAGAATTCAATATTTATGGAGTGATCCTAATCATGTTTACTCAAAAGAAAGTCCCATTGTGTTCAGGGGGGTTTACATACTACTAAGTACGTTTAAAATTGCAGACTGATTTTTTTAAAAATGGATTGTATGCATAGTACTTGCTGGATTGCGCATTACATTTGCAATATTTGAACGGATCATCCTACACACCTTTAATTAAAATAATATTATCTGCTTACTGTATTCACTCATTATAAGGCCCTCTGTATTGGTAAATGCATCAGGAACTTACTCCTCTTATCTGGTTTTAGCCTTACTGCAAAAAATATTTTGATGACATGTAAAATATATAACCTAGGAGTTTTCTATTTAAAAGCATTTCAACGACAACAAAACATAAATTGATATGAGATAAAGTGCATCACATACAAACAACAGATTTTAAAGTAAGACTTGCTTGTTTCAGTCTGTAAATATCAGCAATGTATTTAACAAAAACACTTCCCCACCTGCAAAAAAATCCCAAACAGCAAAAAAGAAAAGAAAAGAGCTTTATAGTGCAATTTTATACATGTCTACACAAAGGTAAATCTTATTGCATTCATAGGGCTTATTCTTTGATAAACAGTTGTGGGATTGAAGGCTACAGGCACGATCCTGTGCATATTTAGACAGAAAAACTCCCAAAATGGTTAAGGGCATTGCATTCCCTTAACCATTTTGTGGTTAAGCAGCATAGTTTAACATGTTGTCTGAACCAGGTCTTTGTCTTCCTAAACATACATAGGATTGCACCCTCAATTGCTAAAATCTCAGAACTGACAGCAAGTCTCCATGGGTCTTGGGAAGAAGGCTTGAAGGAAGGTATTCAGAAGGTATTGCTCTCTCTCTCTCTCTCTCTCTCTCTCTCTCTCTCTCTCACACACACACACACACACACACACACACACACAGTCTTCACCTTTGTCCATACACTGCATGCAGTGAGACCTTGGAGGATAGTTGTTATTTTTTTAAAAAAAATGGGGCCAATATTTTATACTGTTTCCAGTGTTAATCCTGCTGCCACCCATTTTACCCTGCACTCACAGCCATTGCTGCAGCATAGCCGTTTTTGGAGTTCTGTAAGTGTGAAGTAAGGCACTCAGGCAATAAGCAAAGACCACCTTTGGCAGTTGCTAGATAAATGCCCTGTCACCTTCCTCCACCCCCTGTCTAGAGATGGCCAATCTTGAAATTCCATCTTGAAACTCTTGCACAATATGCAGTCGCCCAAATAAAGGGGGCAGGTCCATATCCTGAAAGGGTCCTGCATCTTTGAACCATGTAGACAAGAAATTCCAGGAGGGCTACTTTGTCAAGAGAAACCATACTTGGTGAAATTCTCTTCACAAGTGGACTTTTAAAGGTATGGGGTAGAACCTCTTTCAGCCCAGGGACCAAATTCCACTGCGGAGAATCTCTTGGGCACCTCATTCTGGAGTGGGTGAAGCCAAGGCAAAAGGAGAAGGGCAAAATTTGCCAAAAATACAGACATATTTTAGTCTAAAGCTCTTAATGGCAGTAGCTTAGAGGCATTGCAATAATTGGGTTGTGGGGAGGACTGAAGGAACTCTGAGAAACCATCAAATAATCAGTGGCTGGAGAAAAGAACCCATGGGCATCTAGGGAAATTCTGAGGGTTGAACTAGGTCCCCAGATGGACCAGAGGTTCTGAACTCCAGGTATAGGAGATTTGTAATGGTCTCAGTATTATAATCCCATACCCATGCGCTGGTGCTAATCCTGATACAACAGTCCCAGTTATTATTAGAAATAAAGCCTTACCTGTCCCCCTTTAGGCTGATATCTGATGTTGTCCGTTGATCCAATTTTGGACCTGATGTTCTTGAGATCGGGCAGAGGCTGATTAATGAGCCGTAGTTGCTTAGGGGTGCCTGGAGATTTCGGAGGTGTGCGTATGATAGCGACTTTCTTCTCAGTGGGCACCAGAATACCAGATTTGGGAGTACCAGGTGTGTGAGGGGTTCTGGAATAGCTAGGGGTCCCAGGAGTGCCTGGAGTACGAGACGAATAGCTAGGTGGGGTCCCAGGAGTGATGGCGGTGGATCCTGGAGTAGTTGGGGTTGATGTGCCACTCTTTCCTGTCCGGCTCCGAATGGGCTCTGATCCTGTATTGATAAGGATAATGTTTAAGCCATGATGCTCATACCATTGTTTCATGGAGCAGTGGCATGTAACAGTTTATACGTTATAGAAAGATTATCCACTCCAAAACTTTCCAAAGACCATGGAGATGCTCAAAGCTGAGCAATAAAACTCCGTAAATGATCAGAATGTCACAACCTACAAATAGGTTAGGGTTTAAAGAAGCTTATTTATAACCAGTGAGATTGGTTTGTCAGTCAAAGTCTTAAGCAAAAATCAATGATAAAATCACAAGCAGTTGACTCAAGTACAGTCCCTGTGTGTGACTGTACCACACCTGGGCCTGCTCTTCTCTCCTAACGGCAGCTGGACCACTGAATTAATACTATTCTAAAATTGTAGAAGCAATTTTTTCAAGGAAATATACATTTTCATGCTTTAGGCTATGTGGGAAAAGTGCAGATTTGGGTGCACACTTTCAAAAAATGTGTTCTGAAATGCACAATTTCCCCATTCGACTAAAAGCAAAAACACGACATGACATATAAGGAACATGCAAGGATAAAAAAACATGGAAGAAAACAGGAGATGAGATGCTGGGCCAAGCCAGGTAGGGGGAGAGACAGAAATCACTTAGGAAGTCCACAAGAGAAAGTTGTGTTAAACTACCGTATTTCTTCGATTGTAAGATGCCATCGATTGTAAGACGCACACTAATTTCAGTACCACCAACAGAAAAAAAAAACCTAAGACACACCCGCGATTCTAAGACGCACCCCACTTTTAGAGATGTTTATATGGGGGGAAAAGTGCATCTTAGAATCGAAGAAATAGGGTAATCAGTCTTTGGAATGTGTCCCGGCTGCCGTCAATATTTTCTACTAACCCTGGCTCTTTTCCTGAAGTCAATTTATCCTCCTTTGCATTCTTTTGCCTCCTACATCCGTGCAGTCACAGAGCGCAGCAGAACTAATGAGAATTTCACATGCAGAGATATAAAATGCTTTATCTGACCTACAAAGATCTACAAGTGATTTAAAAGGAAGAAAAAGATCTGCTGGTAGTCTAATATTTAAGCGATTGTTTGGATAGTAGTATATAACATATCCCTGCTATAGTACAAGAAAAGCTTTGATTCCTGCACCACAGCGAGGCTGGTGGTCTATAGGGAAGCATGCAGACAATCTGATGCATCAAAGAGTGGCAATATTATTCAATGAACTTTCAGTTTTATGAATGTGGTTAAATAGTCCCAAAAAAGGAAAACAATGGTGAAAAACCTGACCTGCTTTAAGAATATATTGACTATAGTTCTATTATGAGAGTGCAAATGCAAATGAGCAAAGTGACACCAAATTCACTTTAATATCTAAGAATGGAATACAAATTAAACCATTCCAAGAGGTGCACCTGAATTCATAGAATCATGGAATAGTAGAGTTGGAAGGGGCCTATAAGGCCATCGAGTCCAACCCCCCGCTCAGTGCAGGAATCCACCCTAAAGCATCCCTGACAGATGGTTGTCCAGCTGCCTCTTGAAGGCCTCTAATGTGGGAGAGCCCACAACCTCCCTAGGTAACTGGTTCCATTGTCATACTGCTCTAACAGGAAGTTTTTCCTGATGTCCAGCCGGAATCTGGCTTCCTGTAACTTGAGCCCATTATTCCGTGTCCTGCACTCTGGGATGATCGAGAAGAGATCCTGGCCTTCCTCTGTGTGACAACCTTTCAAGTATTTGAAGAGTGCTATCATGTCTCCCCTCAATCTCCTCTTCTCCAGGCTAAACATGCCCAGTTCTTTCAGTCTCTCTTCATAGGGCTTTGTTTCCAGAACCCTGATCATCCTGGTTGCCCTCCTCTGAATAGCTCCAGCTTTTCTGCGTCCTTCTTGAAGTGTGGTGCCCAGAACTGAACGCAATGGAACTTACTTCCCTATTATTATTCACACTTCCCATGTATCGTATTGTACAGTTGCAATCCCAAGCACGTTTGCTTGGGGAAATCAATGGTATTTATTTATTTATTTATTTATAACATTTGTATCCACCCTATATCATTAAGATCTCAGGGTGGCATACAGATAAAAGCATACGGTATAAAAACAATAAATATACACAGCTAAAAACAAATTAAACCATGAACCAAGTTAAAACAATGTATAATTTAAAAGCCGTAAAAGCAGTTAAAACAGTTTAAACAATGTGCTTTCTTAGTGAATTTAACTATTAAAGACTTTGTTAAAAAGCCGTGTTTTCACTTGGCACTGGAATAAAATCAGCGTTGGCGCCAGTCGGGCCTCCAAGGGGAGGGCATTCCACAGTCGGGGTGCCACCACAGAGAAAGCCCTCTCCCTTGTCCCAACATAGCGTATGTGTTGCGCTGGTGGGATGCGGAGAAGGGCTCCTCCAACAGATCTCAAGTTTCGGGCAGGCATATATAAGGAGAGGCGCTCCCTCAAGTATCAAGGTCCCAAGCCGTTTAGGGCTTTAAATGTCATTACCAACACCTTGCAGTTCCTTTAAGACTGGTGTTATGTGGTCTCTGTGAGATGTACCCGCCAGCAGTCTAGTGACTCTGTCTCTGCTCTACCTCAACGGCTACATAGTAAATCAAGGTAAGCTGAAAGGCACTGAGTTCCTAAAGCTACCCAGTCATGTCTGCGTAGGGATTTGATTTCTGTATCCAAGCCCAGCAGCTGATCCATTCTATTACACTGCCATGCCATCTATGTCCAAGTAGAGTAGTGTTTGGGTATAAGAGTGTTTTCACATAAAGCTGCTACAGTCCAAATGAATCTCAGCTGGGTTAACGTGCAACATGAACGAAGTGGGGGAGAGCTGGGTACCCAAAGCAACTTGGTCATGTTCCTGCTGCACTTTATACAAGTAACCGGGTGGATAAGTTGTCCAGTAGTCGCCTAAGGATACGGTAAGTCCTATATTGCTGAGTGGGGAGGACATTCAAGATCAAGTGGGGAGGCTGTAGCTTAGGGAAAAAAGAATGGGGGCCAAGAGCTGGAGACAAAAGAGAGGGAGGGAGAGAGGGAGGGAGGGAGGGAGGCTGTCACTTGTATGGATGGATTGCAACTTCTCAGCCAAAACTTTGGCTGCAAAGCTACTAGCATATTACTTTGTTATTCTATACATATTACACTATAACATAATTTCTATTCAGACAGAGTCCAGCAAGATCATCCAGAGGTTTGCATAAAGCCCATCTCCAAATAAAACAAAACGTAGAGGCAGGAAGGATTAAGTGATAGTTATAGTGTAAAGAAACATACTAGTAGTCCGTCGTACTGACAGGGCAGTGCTGTTCAAGGAGAAAGAATTCTCGTCTCGTTCTCTGTCCGCTGAGATGCCCCTCCGGGTGGGTAGAATAGAAGAAGGTCTTGGTAAAGAGGAACGCTTTTCTGGACTCTTGGTTACTCCATCCTAATAGAAACAATAGCAGGTATTTGGGGCTTTAAACAAGATATGGTAAAATAAAGATCTCAAGATAATATTTCAGTTTACACCGGCAGTTTCCTTCCAGCATCAGCTTCAGAACTATCCCAGGGCAAGGAAGATCAGTTCACGCCTGAATAGTTTAATTTTCAGCAATCCAAGCATCAAGGGGTAAGATTTCCCCCCCTCAAAGGAATCTAACATTGACCTAAGTTTGCTTACAGCAAAGTCATTAATAAAAAGCATAATAACCGTGTCAAAGTGAGATGATATTGGCGAAAGAGACTACTTGGGGGTGGGACTGAGAAGGGAAGGAACTTTCACTTCAATTTGGCTATGATTGTGTCAGTATCAGCCTCAAGTATCAGTTTGAAGTGAAAAGTCCAAATGACACCTCCCTGCTTTGGGGTGAAGCTAATTTAAAACGCACACTCACATATCATGGACAAAGAGAATTCTTGTTCTACTGATACAATCTCATCCTATTGTATCCTAGGGCACAACGCTACTGTATGTCCAAGTACTGTGGCTTAACTTTGGTTGGAGCCAGACAACAGGTATTAGGAACGTTGAAAGTGGTATGATAGAGGCAGCATTGCCTTTTTCTGCACGCACGTTCCTTTTGACTTACTATCATCTACGGTCAAACAAGTTCTGCAGGCTTTTGAGAAATGATTGAAACTTGCAAGACCTAAGATAAGGGTTAGTTATTGGTCATGTGTTTCCTCTTTAACTCAATTTTTAGAAGAACTATAGGGATGGAGAGATAGATAGATACAGTAGATGCTTAAAAGGCTGGTTATCAGGTATTAAAGTTGTCTATTTTTATATACAACAAAAGTGCTACTTTGGTTAAAGTTTTCAACAAGTTCTTCACTCCTACATATCTGACTTGTTTCCATTGGTGGGTGGTTATTTTTGTTGTTTTAGTCTACCATTTTATTTACAGAGCCAGTAAACTGCAGATTCTGGGAGGTTCTGACCATCACCCACTATTTCTGTCTCAGAGATGTGCTTCATCCATAAAATCCTGCCCTGGCTCCTTCCCGAATCCTTTATGTGAAATGTTGAACTCCACCGCAAGACCTGTGGGATTCCATCTAGACTCCCCCTCTGACAGAAGGCTTTGTCTACTCTAGTTCTACCCTTGCATTTTTCCAAAACAAGAACAACATGAGCAGCAATGGGTTTTGCTGTTACTTAGGGGCTGGCAGGCTGGCAGGCTGCCATGGGAAAGGACCACGTCATTCACGTCTGTACACCACTGTGTTGGAAAGGGATCAGCTCAAAAGCCTGCAGCATTGCTGCTGCAAGGCTAAATTGATAAAACTAGATGGGGCTGGAGGGAGAGCGGGTTATCTGGCCAGAAAAAAACACCCCTCAGAGCCAGAGAGGTGGAACAGGGGTGCAGAGAAATTCTTACCTCACCTCCCCTGCTTGGGAGAAGAGGGGAATTTAGGAGAAGCACTTCTCAGCCTAGCTGCTTCCACAACATTTTCCCTCTCGGAGGCCACCTCCTCTTTCCCTCCCACTGGCTTCTCATAAGCTGCAACAGCAGCACCCTAACCCCTCGGGCAACCTCTTGCCCAAGCCCAGATGGAGCCTCCCAGTGGATGAAGTCCCTTTAACGTTCTTGGAGGAAACTGATTCTCTGGACCCATTTCAGTCTGGTTTCAGGCCAGGGCACGGCACTGAAACAGCCTTAGTGGCTCTGACTGACGGCCTATTCCAGGTGAAAGACAGAGGGAGTGCTATCCTGTTGATCTTCCTGGGTCTCTCAGTGGCTTTTGATACCATTGATCATGATATCTTACTCGATCAGATCTGCAAGATGGGAGTAGGAGGCACTGTGTTACAGTGGTTCCGCTCCTACTTGCAGGGCCGATTCCAGAGAGTGGTATTGGGGGATTCCTGTTCCACCCCATGGCTATTAAGCTGTAGGGAGCCACAGGGTTCTATCCTATCCCCCATGCTGTTCAACATGTATATGAAGCCGCTGCGTGAGGTCATTACGGGTTTGGGGGTTGGGTGTCATCAGTATGCTGATGATACTCAGCTCTACTTCTCCTTGTCATCGAAGTCAGCTGGGGCAGTGAAGGTGCTGGACCAGTGCTTGGAGGCTGTAATGGGCTGGATAAGGGCTAATAAACTAAAGCTGAATCCTGATGACAAAAGCTCTGTGGATTGGTGGTTCCCGAGTCTGAAAATTGGGTAAACAGCCTGTTCTGGATAGGGTTGCACTCCCTCTGAAGGAGCAGGTGCATATCTTGGGAGTACTCCTAGAGCTGTCCTTGTCACTAGAGGCCCAGGTGGACTCCGTGGCCCGGAATACTTGGGGTCAGCTTTGGCTGACCCGCCACCTATGGCCTTTCCTGGACAGGGATAACCTAGCCACAATAGTGTGTGCACTGGTAACTTCCCGATTAGACAACAGCAATGCACTCTGCATGAGGCTGCCCTTGAAGACAATTCGGACGTTGCAGCTAGTGCAAAATGCAGCAGCTAGATTGCTGACCATTACATCTTACAGAGACCACATAACACCGGTCTTAAAGGAATTCCACTGGCTTTCAGTTGGAATTCAAGGTGTTGCTAATGATGTTTAAAGCCCTAAACGGCTTGGGACCTTGATACTTGAGGGAGTGCCTCTCCCTATATATGCCTGCCTGAGATTTGAGATCTGTTGGAGGAGCCCTCCTCCATGTCCCGCCAATGCGAGACATATGCCATGGTGGGACGTGGGAGAGGGCTTTCTCTGTTGTGGCACCCCAACCGTGGCATGCCCTCCCCTTGGAGGCCCGACTGGAGCCGGCACTGGTTTCATTTCAGTTCCAAGTTAAGACATGGCTCTTTAACAAAGCCTTTGATGGCTAATTTCACCAAGCCTTAGTGTATATAGTTTAAATTGGTTTTACTGTTTTTAAATTCTATACTGGTTTTAGCTTATTAATGCTTTAATTTGTTTTTAGCTGTCTACATTTATTGTTTTATAGTTTATATGATTTTATTTGTATGCCACCCTGAGATCCTTGTGATGAAGGGCGGGATACAAATGTTTTAATAAATAAATAAATAAATAAATAAATAAATAAATAAATAAAATAACTTTGGCACAAGTTTCATGCCCAAGTTTCCAGACCTTTGCTCAACGGCCACGGGACAATCCAGAACAAAGGTAAGAGGTGCGGTAAAGCGGCACTTTGAAACTGTGCAGGTTGTTTTATTATGGTTTTAATTTTTGTGAACCGCCCAGAGAGCTTCGGCTATTGGGCGATATAAAAATGTAATAAATAAATAAATAAATAAAATTTGGGTGGGGGAATCCAGATTTTAATATGAGGTTAATAGAGCGTATAGACACCCCCAGTAGCTCATCAATTGGGTGTAAATTCCTCTGTTACCTTAATCCATTTTCTGACTTTAGCTATATAGATGTTTTGCTACTGGGTAAAGGAATGTTGGTGTGAAATACTCATATTCAGGGGAAGGGGAGGGAGAGAAAGAGAGAGAGAGAGAGAGAAGATACTGGAATTCACCTTTGCCCCTTCCTGAGCTACCACTGTACTAACTCCACTGCCTTACCTGAGCATCTGTTTTTGGATATGGCAAGCAGTCTCTTGGGCCCGCTGAAGAGGGCCGTATAATATAATTGTCTGAATCGAGCAAAGTAGCTTTTTTAGTAGTAGTTAGTGAGCAAGCTGAGCTGGGTCTTGGAGGAAGCAATGACTTTGCTCTAACTTTTGAGGCAGGAATCTTTGACAAAGAAGAAGTCTAGTCATGAGAAAACAAACAGAAGAAACACAATGTGAAGGTGAACACTGAGGCAAACGGAAAATGCATGCATTATGGAAAACAGAACACGGAACAAATGTCTTTAAAATTCATCATGTGTGCCATTGCTAAGACACACATGGAAGTAAGGCTGTTGTATATTGCTTAGAAAAGTAATGTGAAGAAAGCTCTAGTGCAGCTCTATGCAACACGGAACCCTCCAGATGCTTTGGATTACAATTCCCATTACCCCAGCTATTATGACCATGCTGGCTGGTGATGATAGTAATTGTAGTCCAAAGCACCAGGCACAAGGCAAATCAAGTGTTTCCAATTTTTATTGCCAAACTGGACTAAATTTTGAATATTCTGGCTTAACTCTATTATGGTTTGAACTTTGAATCTATATTTTGAAATCAAATATAAGCTGGTAAAATTTAAAAGAGAAAAATAATGAAATTATTATCTCTTTTTTAAAACAATATTTGATAATGATGGAACAAAATGCATAGGTTTCTGTAAAGGAAATGAGGAACAGGAAAGATTAATTCGTATTTTTGAAAACTTAGCAAAATTGCTATCTCCATTAGACCTTTCAGTGAGAATCCCACTAAAATCATTCAGCCACTTTAACCATACTACGTCTTTTTTTAAAACTCAAAACCCAGATCGATACCATCCATCTCTTTGCAGGTGATGGGAGAAGGGAACAGGGGAGGAAGGACCTAAGGCTTTCTGGAGTCCTTTGTGGTCACTTCCTGGGTGGGCAGCAGAATGCGCTCCTATTTCCCCCCCCAAAATTGATGGATTATATAATTTCAAAAGCTAGTAAATACTGTAAGGCATCCTGTTCTCTGAAAATGAAAAGGAAGTACTAGAGTAAGAACAATACATAGGGACCTGCCTTGTTTGGACTATTTGTCCATCTGGCCCAGGACTGTCTACTCAGCTCCTCAGGACCTTCAGTCAGAAGCCTTTCTTATCACCCAATCCCTTTAACTGGAGATGCTAAGAGCTGGACCTGGGACCTTTGACCTGCAAAGGATATGCTCTTCCATTAAGCTGTGGTATTTTATCGAGCTACTATTTCTTGTTAAACATCAGACATCTATCTAAGGAAATGGTTTATTACGTCCATCTCTCCAATACCATCTCTTGGTGCATAAGAAACCACTATTGAAACTTCAACAAATACTTATGCAGCCTGTGAAGCGGCAAAAGCAGTGCCTGTGGGTGGAAATCCCACCTACCCCACATATAAAGGAACTCCAACACACCCAGAATTTGTTTATCTAGGTCCCTGCTTTGGACAGAGATCAAGGAGCACAGAGCCTTCTAAGGGTTCATCTATACCAAGCAGATATTCCACTATGGAAGTGGTATGAAAGCGGTATAAAAAAGGCAGGAGCCCCACTACTGCTTTGCAGTGGTATTGAAGTGCACTGACAGTTGATGGGGCCCATTGACACATACCATATACCGCTTTCATAAGACTTTCATAGTGTTATATCCAGCTTGGTCTAGACATATCATGAGCCCCAACAGTTGCCAGTGCACTTCATTACCACTATAAAGCCGTAGTGTAGATCCTGCAGTGCACTTCAATATCACTATAAAGCAGTAGTGTGGCTCCTGCCTTTGATATACCACTTTCATACCACTTTCATAGTGCAATATCCTGCTTGGTGTAGATCAGCCCTAAGTCAGTGGCTATCACCTCATCTTGTGGCAAAAAATCTTTTTCCTTTGACTTTCCCCCATCCATGAACTGCCTTGAACAACTCTAATATTGAACTAGTCTAATATTGTACTATATTGTTTTATAGTGTTATTGTAAACTTATATGCCGCTTCTCATTTGCACAAATCCCAAAGAAGTTTACAATAACACTATAAAACAATATAGTACAATATTAGACTAGTTCAATTATTGGACTAGTTCAATAACTAGTTCAAGTTATTATTATTATTATTATTAATAATGCATTAATTGGCATCTTGGTAGATTCACTGATTTAAGGCCAATAATCTGTTTGATAGATATTATTATCAAATTGAAGACTGAAACATCAGTTCATGTCAGCCTTTTTAATGAGGGGAATATAAGGAATAATGAAATAACAAAAGTAATTCCTGAACCAGGGTCCTTGTGGTTGCTGGGCAATTTGTCCAATTCTGGTAAACTCAACCTATATTTCTAAGAGCTATTGTCTAGGTCTTGTCTATTGTCTATGTCTATGTCATTTTTAAGGGCTGCTAGATATAGGCCAACAAAATTCAGTTGTGGATGAGTTCACAATAAGATTCCTGGTGGGCAAGGATTACTTGACATCACCATTAACAATATCATGCAGGTATTGATTACAGCAGTAACATGTTAAGTACTGATATCTGCTTACTGCTGAAGAAACAGTGGTCTCTCCCTTAAGGAACATTGAGAGTAATTAATCGTAACAATACCAATTATGTGAACCTGAAGGTAATGTTAGCATTTTGGTTTATTACTTTCAAATTACAATACAAGTTATAAAAGATACAATGTGGCCTCAATTGACTTTTTTTTTTACCTAGTGCACCACCAAAATTAATTGTTGGCTTTGTTAATATAAGGATGATCATGTTTCTTTGCATTTCTGCTCTATGCCAACTTAGGAACCTGTGTGTTCCGCACAAGCCAAGAGGCAGATCTGAGTTATAGCTGGTCTTTGTGTTTTCAGAAATGGAGATCAGCCATTGTTTCACCATCTGAAAATGCATGGCTGAATGTAAACTGATACCTGCAACATCTACCACTGACAATTTCATTCAGATGCAAATCTCCACTTTGAGAATGAGTCTGTAGACCTCAGAGCTAATATATGGCCAACTTTTTGGCCTTTGCTGTTTCTTTCCCAATCCCCTGATTCTTTATTACCTAGCCCGATGATGAAGAGCTGAAAAAAAATCAAAAGCTTGCACATTTTTGTGAAATTTTAGTTGGTCCTAATAAAGCTATTCCCCAACTATGGATTTAAGGTAGAAAAGCCTTCCCCCTTTTTTAACACATTCTTGCTACAATTCACAAGAGGCCTCTTAGGGGACTATTCTATTTATACAGATGTTAGAATGTGAATGTTAGTGAAGTCTTACTAAGATACATTTATATTTGTGCAAATGTCAACGCACTCTGGGATTCTAGTTTTAAATAAGCAAAACAGAGCATTGCTATTGTTTCAACTTAATATATGTGTCCTTCTCAAATCAGAATACAAAGAAGGTTTGGAAATGGGGGGGAGGGGAGAGCAGAAAATAAAACACTGCAGAAGGATTATAAAAGAAAAGAACTTGGGCACCTGAAATACTGCAATGGGAATAAATTCCAGAAGAGTAGCCATGTTAGTCTGTAACAGCAAGAATAAGGACAAGGTTGGACAAGAGTAAGAGTCAAGGGAAGGCAGAGGATGGACACTGTTTACAAGCCAAGATCAAGATGATCAAGAACTTGTAGGTGATGGGAGAGTAGGTAGGGTATGAGAGCGGGGCTGAAGAAAACCTTTTAAGACGCGTCCTAATGCTATCCATATTTTCTCTAGGTAAGTCCTACAAGTTCATTGCCACCTGACAATAACAATAATTGCAAAAATCAGACGACAACCTGGCTTTGTGAAATAGTTACCACTGAGCATGAAGATTGCATTCTTATCACTGATGCCATATCTATTCATAGTAGGCAAGATTATCAGTGGGTAAGTTTTCAACTCGAAAACTATCACTTGAACTCAAGGTGTAAATTGGAAGCCTGGTAACAGGCTCTTATCTGCAAGACATGGTATCTTCATTTGCATTCTTTAACACGTTGTAGAAAGCTGTGATCTCCAAACAAGGAACAGGGAAAAATGTAATTCCATTGGGTGCTAGAAGTTTGGTTAAACACTCATATACACTCCTATTAGATGGAAGGCAGAGGGGCAGAACAGCCATATTTCTTCATTTATGTCTGAATGAATGAATGAATTTTATTTACGGTCACAAGACCAGCAAAATATTTATGTCTATTTGCCCCACCAACATATAAAGTGGAGAATGGGGGAGTCTAATTTTTTATAACAAAAAAAGAGTGTAGGAGACATGCTGAACTCCATCCTTTCTCCTACCTTACTTTGCAGTTTTCTGTCACTTTTTTCTCCAACTTGGCTCACTTCATGCCAAACCAAGAGAAAAGTTCCTGCAGTGATGGGGAGTGGGGGAAGGGCACGGTTCAGCTCTTGTCAACCTGCATGCACCATTTGTTCTAAAAACCACACCACCTGATTGCCACCTCCACACACTTTATATATGAACGGCTCTCACACGGAGACAAGTACGGCTTTCCAAACTACATCGTCGCGCAGTACATACATGCTATGTAGGGATGTGTGAGAAATTCACTCTGTAAAGACTCTACCCCCCCCCACCCCACCCGCTGCCAGATTTACCCAGTTCACATCTCTCAGACCCAAACACAGATCTGAACAGAATTTGTGGTCAGAAATCCATACATTTCTTAGCTCGCAATGCATTTCACAAAACAAATAGAAAATGTGCTTGACAACATGCACACATTTGATAAATGCACTTTAGTTAATGGGTGTGTGGATCCAAAATATGTACATTTAAAATGCAGTAATGCATATATTAGAAAAAATGCATATATATTTTTGTATGGATTTTTTTTTAAAAGCAAGCTCGTACAGAAATGGGATGAAACAAGCTTGACCTCAACACTCCCCCCACCCTGCAATCTTGGTGAGACCAAGACTGACATAACTCTGCATCCCTAATACTAGGGGTATGCTTCAGGTTCACCTGAGTCCAGAACTAAATCAGGCTGATTCAGGTAGATTTGGGAGGTATCTGAACTGAAGCAGGGTTCCCCTGAAGTGGATCGAATCTGAAGGTTCGGGATTCAGAGAAATACGATGTGTGTCTCCAAAAATGGATACATTTCTCCCCAAGCTCTCCATCAGTGGGGCTGTGCATCCATTCTGGGTTTCAGTCAGAACCAGCCAGAACTCTGAAGGATGCTCTCCAAGGTGCTGGACTTGGGTAGCTCCTTTAGAATACTGGCTGAAACCCAGAATGGATTCACAACCCCAATGACATTGGAGCCACCAGCCTCCACTGCCCTCCATATAAGGAAAACACCAGGGAGAAGAGGGGGGAGGGGTGCATTTTTGGAACAGGCAGCTCTAGCTTCTCATCACAGTGAATGGTTTTAACATGATCTCCAATCCTTGTGTTTGGGGGAGGAATGTTGAAGCAATATATCACAGGACCGTTCCATCCGATTTGCAAGTGCTCCCCCAGGACGAAGGACGATAGACGAGTTTAGGGAACAATGCTATGCCTGTTTAGACCAAAAGAAATGCTACAACTTCCTGTCATCCTGGCAGGGGAATACTGTGAGTTGTAGGACTTTGTCTGTTTTACATGCATAGTGGAGTTTGTGGGACTTTGGAGGGTGTAGCATTGGATGCCTGCTTGGAAAATGGTAGAGCACCTTTTCAGGTCCTTCTGCTTCATCCATTATCCACCCCTGCCCTATTCTACTTCCTGTGAGTTTGGTGCCCATTAAGCAGAAAACAAAAGACTTTAAAAGTGCAAGTTTAAGCAGGAAAAATATCCTACAATTCTCAGCATGCTCCAGCAAGCATAGCTAGTTGAAGGGATGCTGGAAGTTGCAGGAGGTTTTTTTCCCCCCTGTCTAAATGTGCATCCTGTTTTGGAAACCCCCAAACTGTAAAGGGTGCTTGTTCACAAAGCTCCCTGCAGCTATATGTTTGAAACTTTGCAGGCTTGATCCACGCAGAAGAAGCAGCTATCCCTTTAAATTTCATCCAATTCTGCTCAGAAATAATAATTTAAGAAGTTACTGGAAGTTACTGGCCCTTTAAAAAAATAATCAAAATTTAAAGTCACAACCCCCCCCCCTTGCACCTATTTAGTTGAATAGCGCTGTTTTCAAATTGCCAAATCAGGGATCAAACCGAATGTTGTGGTCAGTGTACACCTCCAGTTCATATACACACAGATTCCAGATGTGATTCTTTGACCCAAAGGGATTTTTTAAAGAAAATACTTCTAGGTCTGCAAATCTTCTTACACTGTTTGTTCTTGCCAGCATCCCACCCTTTATAGTTGAAATCAGCCAGAATTATCAACCTTTTAACTTTGGAATCCAGTGGAATTACTTCTTTGCTCACTGGTTTTGAGATGAAGAATGAAATGGCAGAGGGAACAACAAAGATGTTATGTTTAACCAATGGAATAGCAAGGTGTATATTTTAACAGTTCAGCGAAATGGCACATTGCAGGTCTCAATGGAGCTTTCGTTAATATAGGTCCACAGAGCCAGCAATTGATCACAAATGTGCGTCTGGCTCTAAACATTTAATAACATTAATGTTAAATGCTGTTCAGAAACACTGAAACAAAAGATATAAATGTCCCTATTGAAGTAGCAGTGTATATCCCATTTTTCAATAATGTTTTGCGTGCTGTTCTCCACCATGCAAAGAGATGAACAGGTTCTTCTGTATATTATACATATTCTCCTGTATAAACACATCAGCAAATATCTCTTTTTGCACATGCACATCTCTGCAAGGTACAGAACTCCACAAGAGAAACAAGGCCAAAACCACCTCTCAGTTAAACAGATGTACTTGGAATGAAGTTGATTTAGGGTAGAACTTTCCCTTCCTGCTCCCTAGGCATATTTCTAGAAAGAAAGAAAAAGCAGAATGATGAGGACTAATGAGGTAGAAAACATCAGGAAAGCCTGTTTTCTAGGAAGTAGCACACATACAAAAAGAAATTGGATGTGCAGATCATAAATGGCTCCATATGCCTCTAGTTATTTATTTATTTATTTTATTTAATTACATTTATATACCGCCCCACAGCCGAAGCTCTCTGGGCGGTTTAGGGCAGTTCCTCCGTCTCCCCTTCTTGCTGTGGCCAGATGTTTCAAACAACTGAGAGCTAGGGCAAGTGAGAAGGAAGGAGGGAATTTTCCTTTTTCCTTTTCACTCTTGCACAGCTGCTACATAATCATCTCTAGCTTTTCTACCTGAAACATTTATTTATTGGTGGTGGTGGTTGGGAAGCACAGAATGCCCCTCCAGACCCTAAATATTGGCTGGCTGATGCCTGGTTCTGAGACATACGTTTGTGTATGTTCCATATGAAATTGAGAGTTCCCTTCTCCGCATCCCACCAATGCAACATATATGTTATGATGGGAGAAGGCTTTCTCTGTGGAGGCACCCCAACTGTGGAATGCCCTCCCCTTGGAGGCCCGATTGGCGCCAACATTGATTGCATTTCGACGCCAAGTAAAAACATGGCTTTTTAACAAAGCCTTTGATGGTTAAACTCACTGGCACCTTGTTTTAACTGTTTTAACTGCATCTATTGCTTTTAAATTATATATTGTTTTAAATCCGATCATGGTTTAATTTGTTTTTAACTGTGTATATTTATTGTTTTATACTGTATGTTTTTATCTGTATGCCGCTCTGAGATCTTAGTGATATAGGGCGGGATATAAATATTTTAAATAAATAAATAAATAATAATAAATAATAGAATCCAACATGCTTTCAACTCCCTGGCCATCCAAGCATTCAGGAAACCTATTTTTGTGTGTGCAGCGTAAATCATCATCATCATCATCACAAATGAGAAAAGAAGGATTAATAATAATAATAATAATAATATAATAATAATAATAATAATAATAAATTGTCCTATAGCCGAAGCACTCATACCTAAGAACAAATGTAATAAAACCAATGATAAATACTGTAAAATAGTTTAAAAGTAGTAACGATAACTTAAGGCAGTTTTAAAGAGAGAAATAAATATCAAAGCAGCTATAAAACAAGGGATTTTCAAATGCAGCATTAAATCTATAATTAAAAATAAAACAAACAGCAGTGAACTTTTTTTAAAGGCCTGAGAAAATAAAAAGGTCTTCTTTGAGTGCCAAAATGTCAACAAATATATGCCCAGGGGGGTTATTCCACAATTTGCAGGCCATCACAAGTAGCCACCTACCAAATCTCAGTAAGTGGGGGATCTCAGAGCAGGGCCTCTGATGATAATCTCAGGGCCTTTGCAGGAACATATAGGAAGAGGTGGTCCCTCAGATATTATGGGCCTAAACTGTGAAGGAATTTATAGATTAACACTAACTTCTTGAATTCAGACCAGAAATTAACTGGGAGCCAGTAAAGATGGCACAACACTAGTGTAAGTGTTGTACCAATAATGCCCAGTTCCAGTCAGTACTTCAGCTGCCATATTTTGTACTAATAAGAGTTTCCTAACTGTCTTCAAGGGCAGTCCCACATGGAATGCATTCCAATAATCTAACATGGATCACTGAAGCCAGTCCGTCTTTGTCCAAGTAGATTTGTAGTTGGTGTACCGGCCTAAGCTGGTAAAAGGTGCTCCAAGCCATAGAAGATATTTATGTGTCTAGTGACAACCCTCCCCCAAGCTACGAACCTGATCCTTTAGAAGGACTGCAACCCCTTCCAGAACAGGTTGACCATGATGCAGCACCCACCAGCAGTCCCTCCATTGCTACATTGAGGTTGGACAGCTATCATGAGTGGATTGAAAGTAATCATTTTTTGAAACAGAAGTGGGTATGCAAAGACATAATTCAACTGAACTCACAGGACCTGGGAATCCCAAGACTATGACCCAAGGATCCCATGACTGTGGTCCAAGAGTAGTGATGGGAAACAAAGTATCGAGCATGATGAGGACCACCTATGGGGAAACAGCCTCCGGAAGCACCAGTCAGCAAATATGTATGTGCATTTGCAACCATTCACATCCTCCTTGTGTAGGGATGTCAAAGTTCTTAGGTATTGGTTTGCTGCACATGTCCCTGGCCATGTGCCCACCCATCAACTAGCACTTGTGACTCAGTTGGTCTGCCCTTGTATCATGTGTGTAAGTTGGTTTTCACGTTTACATCAGTGTTCAGTGCCAGCTTGAATGCTTCACAGGCAGAAGTTTGGAGCTGCCCTTTTATCCAGGCAGCCACAGATTTTTAAACACAGAGAACCTCTTGGTCCATAGATACAAAGACACTGGGCAAATGGATTTCTGGATCAGGATGAGTGGGAATAAATCAGCTTTAAATCCAAGTACTTCCATGGAAATGTGGTTTGGTCTCTTCGATACAGATGGATGGAAAATAATTGTTTTAGAACAGTGCCGTTGAGGTTACTGTGGTTACGCCAGATTAAGTGAGTCGAAAATCAAATGCATAGCTTAGTAGCTTCTTCATAAATTGACAATACATCAATTTTGCACGGTCCAACAACTAGGAAGTTTTAATATTTTATTACTAATTCTGAAGTGAAGCAAAAAAACTTGGCAAATAGTTTCTTTAAATTATTTACAAAATGACCATAAAACCACCTGGAACTAAAAAGATTAATAAGCGTGTATGACTAAGGAAGAAGGAAATTTTACTCACAGAAAGTTTTTCCTTTGCTTGCTTAAACACCCCAGGCGTCTGGTTTGTTTCACCACCACCAGCTATTAGATACATAGGACAAAAACAAAGAAACAAAAAACCCATTAATGCTTCAAACTAACCTTAAACATATTCAGTTTGAATAGCCATGCAATTTTAAAAACAAATGAATGAATTATTGACAATATCTAGTGCTAATTAAAGAACAAATTGTAACTAGCAAATCAGAAAATAATGGTCTTTGTTTTTCCCTGTCAAGAGTAAGGATAACTTGTGAGTTTGGAATGATTTGGTGTTCAAGCAATCTACAGTCATAATATCACACTATCACCCTATGTCCCTTTTTGTAAGATCAAGATGTAATATTTGGGCTGTGTGATAGCCTTTGACTTAAGGCAGGATCTGATATGCATTTCCAGATCTCCCAGCACTACCCACATCTCCCAGCTAAAGAAGCACATGACGGAACATGGAAACAAATAACACAACACTGACCCTGTTCAGACGACACACAGTGGTTAAGCACTGAGTTAAACATTATGGTTTAGCGTGTCCTGTGAACCATGACTTAGTGCGTTGTGTGAACCATTCCTAACCATGGTAGCTACATTACCACGGCTTAAACATGCTCATTAACCATTTGCTGTAAAATGGCTTAGTGTGTTGTCTGAACAGGCTCACTGAAAAGCTGCTTTTCATAGCTGTGTTATCACCAATGTGGTTTCACATAGAGAAAGAAAGCAGCACCTAGTGATTTGGGAACTGTATACATGGTACAATCCTTGTGTTCTGCCCTCCTCCAGACTGTACAGTATGGGATTTTCAAAATTCTATGAATTATGCAAACCTTTGATATAGTTTCCACCCTTTGGGAGAGACTGGTCAGAATGAAATTCTCATTTGTCTATATCCAGGCATTCAGCTTGCTCACGTTAGGGCTAAAAAGGCATGTCAAACGTCCCAGAATCTTCAACCTTCTCATGTTGGATTGGGAGGTCAGAAGAGGGGTTTCTAGTTTGTACAGAGGCATCCATTTGCATCCAAGTAAAAATTAGTAAGAGCCTCCTTAAACCCTCCCAACTCAAAATGGCAAGGGCAGGGCCTGAGCAGCCAGGGATGGAGCTGTTTTGGTCTGGGCTTGTATGTACACCCTCATCCCTATCCTCAAATGAGAAAGCTGAATGATTCTACAGGCTTTAATGTATATACTACTACGTTGACCATCAGCTAATAGATCTGTAGTGGAATCCAAAGAAGCATAACTGTTCATGTAGTAAGATTGTGCCAGCAGAGGCAACTTTTGGGAGCAAGAACTCTTACAGTCTTCCATTCATAAAATTAAATTTGAATTGAGAACAGCCACTGGACTATGCAGTGACCCACAATTAAATAACCTTCTGTCTCAAGTTAAGTAATTTGTGGTGGGGCGTACAAAAGGAGAACACAAAGGACAGGTTCAGTTATAAATGTCTTGCAGATTATGCCCACCACAAAGTGCCTGCATTATATGTTATCAATACTACCACTGTTGCCCCCTCCCCAAGTAATATAGTCTTCTCCTTGAAAGACACCAGTCATCCACTGCTATGAAATGAGGGGAAAACAACTTTATTGCTGACTTACCTGAAAGCATAACAATTCCTCCATCTGAACAATAAACCTGGATCATGGCTTCACCCTGTCCCTTGGAGCTTGACTAACAGTTTAATCATGCAAGAAACATGTTTGATTCTGGGGCACACACCATGAAATTTAAGATTAGGAAGACAAACCTAATGCATGTTTGTCCCAGTTCATAGCCTAAGCTGATGCTTCTGTTTGCCCTATATCAATCCTGTGATGTCACAAAGGAAGCATAGTCTGACATTTTCAACCAATCAAAGAGTGAAGTACAAATTAAGACAACATTCAGATGATAGTGATGACTTAAAATGCTTTCTTTAAACGTTGCCTTCTTTTTTTCTCCATTGTATCAAAAAAGAGGGAAACAACCCAGAATCAACATCTGGAACAACTGCAGGTATACTGAAATAACTTCTAAAAGCTTCCTTTTTCTAAAATGTAAGCTCTAGTATTACACTTCATACCCTCTAATGCTATGAATGTTTCCTGAGAAGAAAGTCCCATTGATGAATTCAGTAGAACCTATGTCCAGGTAATTATGCTTAAAATTGCAGCTATAAAACTATCTTAGGGGTTCTTAGTTTATGAATATGCAATTACTAGAGTTCCCACTACCAAAACAACCAAAATATGGGACACATTCTTTATAAAACTTCATTATTGCCCTCTTCAAAGTTCACAGTTTGAAAACCAGGGCATAAAAAGATAGACAGTTCATAGTCTTAGTATTTAAGCCACTATTCTATATTATATCTATTCCTGTTTGGAAACTAGGAACTGTAAGGGGTTAGGAGCCATGAGAGTCCAATGCAAGACTGGACTAACAGAGGCAAATAAAGATCTAGCTGCACTCTTTCCTTGACTTTACAGAAAGGTTTTGGGCTACTAGCTTCCTAAAGGCTCTTAGAGAGTGAAACATTCACATTTCCAAGGCCACAATTCCTTTTGCTCATAGGCCAGGCTCCGATAATAGGAAACCCATATGCACAAGCCACAGGTAGCCTCATGCTTACACACTCCCTACTTCTTTTTTTATGTTCCAGAGGAGTTACAAAGCTCCTGCTTCCAATTTTAAACTAACCACACACACACACACCAGTGACATCTGAACTAAGGGAACTATGGTTCATTTAAACTCTGTTTCAGCCTTCTCCAACATGGTGCCTTCCAGGTGTTTTGAACTATAATTCTCATCAGCCCCAGCCAGCATTGGATCCCATCAAGCATGATGGGAACAGTAGTCCAAAACATCTGAAGTGCACTGAGTTGGGGAAGGCTGCTCTTGTTAGTGAGATCAAGCCAGGATCAGAAAACACTTTTTAATCCTGGCTTTTTCACACAAACCATAGTTTAACCAGACTATGTTTCCTGAGGTCAGACATCACATAAAACTGTGGTTAGTTTAAAATCAAAAGTGGTTTCCACTTCTTTCTTTGGCACACAAAAGAGGGGAGGGAAGTGGGCAACCCTAAGGCTCACCATGACTTGGGCTTATAACGGGAAACCATGGTTTCCTGTTAGATCAGAACTAGGCCTTACGGATGTAAGATGTAATAGTATTCTGCCTAATTGCTCACTTCGAAGTAAATATGTTCTGGCCTTCTCGCATTTTGTGAAATGAGTGCAAAAAGGCACTGGGATGGTTGACAAGCAGTACACACTTATTTTTGAATGTTATAACATTGTATTTTATGGATATTTTACATAATTAGGTAAGTTTAAATACGTTCAGCTACCTGTAATTAGATTCTGGCTGTTCTGCAGTGGCCTACCCTCACACCCTCTTTTGTCATAAAATTTCTTGCTGTGAATCTGTTTTTCTCCAAGAGCTAGAATAACACACACACACCCTTCCAAATTTGGCATATGTATACAGCAATATTAGTATTAAGCGTAGGTGAGATTTTACAGAGGTAAAAGTGCCTCAAATGTAACCTGAATGGCTGTTTTGGCCACTTGATAACAGAGGAACGTTCTCTAGAATAGGACATCAAAAGTCAGCTACGGAATGTTCCCTTGTAGCTGCTAGTGCTGCTAGGTGGTCAATGAAAGCCTACCACTAAAGACAGAAATCTAGAAGGTGTATGTGACAATCCTAGATACTTATTTCTACCTTGCTCGTGTTTACTGAGTTTTTCTTGTAACAAGCATATCATTAAACTGCGGGATTAATTAAGATTATGGCTCATTTTTTTACAATGAAAAATAATTCAAAAACTACAAGCCTCATTCTTGCATGAGTTGTTGGAATTGATATTTGCCTCTTGCACTGAGGATGGAATTTTACATGTGAGACCATCACATTTTAGCTCTCGCATGCTTCTTATATTGACACCTGATCAGTGGTTATGTGGAACAAAAACTTGAGGAAAGGCTTTCCCAATGCAAGCGAGTATTTTTCGCCAGCATAGGCTTTATAGCCATATTACTAAACAAAGTGAAGCAAGTCCCATTTCATGCCTCATGTCTGAAATTGCCTGTAATGGGCCAAATTACACATTGCATAAAATGAAATGATTGTTTTTCTTTCTTACTTTAATGGTAATTTAATTTGAATTTCATGCAGGTAGATTTAGGTTGAGTGAAGGACCTGTGTAGTGTTTGTGGGGGGCTGTTTAACCTTTTCTCTGCCTGCCAATTTTCCATTCAAATAACCTCTCACCTATTTGCTTTCTTCCCTCAGAGGGCAATTTTGAGTGGCCAAATAGTTGACAGAAAAAATTAAATACTCCCTTGCCCCCCCAACCCCTATTTACTCAGCCTGTTTTCTATCATCATCGTCATCGTCATCATCATCATCATCATCATCATCATCATCACAGAAATGTGTAGCCCAGCCCTATGAGGCATTTCTAATAGGATGGAGATTGTAGTGACTCTCACAGCTGAATTCCCAAAGGATTGCTGCAGAGAACACTCAGCTTACTGTGTGGGAAAACGTTACAGTCCTTGAGCCGGCCATGTGGCAATTTTTTGTGATTCTATCTCAGATGACAGAAGAACAAAAGAAAAGGAGTCCTTACCCATTTCCAGAATGAGACCGGGATACCCTTAACAGGGGACTTCAAGAGGACGTTGATGAAAGGGTACTGTTGCAATATTTTTGGTCTGGATTTTTGTTTTAGTCTGGATTTTTTTAAAGTGTTGTGTTTTCACATTAGTTTTACAAATTATTATTTTTTAAAAAATTAACTCTAAAAGAAAAACCAAGTGTTAAGGTTGTTGTACTCTCTCTCTCTCTCTCTCTCTCTCTCCAAATTCTAATCCAGATAGCAGTTATATGACCATGCATGAATTGCAACATGTTCTGTAATGCAATCAATGATCACATATTTGTTAAATTTCCTTTTCTTTTTTTCTTTTCTTTTTATGGGATTGTGCATAAGAAAAACTCCATGGAGATATATATATATATATATATATATATATATATATATATATATATAAAATTACAGGCTTTTGCCAACAAAGGTAAACATAATTGAAGGGTCAGCTTTCTGTAAATGTAATTCAGGTAAACTTTTTTTTTTTTTTTAACAAAAAAAGCTTTATAACTTTAAGATGCTACTCAGCATTAAGTTGGAGATGCATCAATATAATCTATTACCAAGAATAATATTCTCATTTGTAAGCTAATAAATTACATAATCTTATACCTTAAGAAAATATTAAGGGAGGACATTTCTGAATTTGCCGGGGGGGGGGGGGGGAGGCCCTTTTCCTTGAATTAGCAAGTTATCTGATACAAGGAGGTAATTCTTTTAATAATATTATTCTAAAGGGAATAAGGATTGTGTTCATTCTCTTTCTCTTTGATGTGTAGGCAACAAAGACAGTGTGTTTGTGTGAGAGAGCTTGCACGAGTGAAAGAAAGAAAGAAAGATGGAGCATTTACACGTTCCACTTAATTCTTTCCAGATACACCCAACTAAAATTAGTTCCAGCTCCAGGTTTTGAAGATGTGAAGGCAAAACACCCCCAGGCGCCCCTCCCTCCATGAGTTTACCTACTTACCACTACTGTCACTAGCTGCTATGACAACTTATCCGCTTTCTCATCATTGATACCATTTGCTTGCTTGCTTGCTTGCTTGCTAGGCACAGAGCCAATGAGCAGTGGTTTCTACTGCTCCTCCTTCTCACTACCACTTGTTGGTCTCATCTACACCAAGCAGGATATTCCACTATGAAAGTGGTATATAAAAGGCAGGAGCCACACCAAGCACGATGCAGCGGTATATAGTATGTGTCAATGGGCCCCAACAGTGGTCAGTGCACTTCAATACCTCTACAAAGCAGTAGTGTGGCTCCTGCCATTTATATACCGCTTTCATAATGGAATATCCTGCTTGGTGTAGATGAGCCCCAAGTCTAGACTAGAGTGAGAGGCAGATGACTAAGCAGCTTGCAGTTCTGAAGAGAGAAGGAGCAACATGCTCATGTCAGAGGTCCTGGCTGGCGTGTGGATGCTTAGCATGTGCCCTACCATGCCTACCCTTGACATCAACTGTGACCAAAATCATTGATGGTTGTGCAAAAACAGTGCTCTTTCATGACTCGACAGGATACCCCGGGGCACAGTTCCTTGTGCATTTTATCCATTTTTCCATCTGTTCTTTGGCTACAAAGCACTTCACAGCCCAAGAGTCTCATATCTAAATGACAGAGATATGCACAAATTACAAGAATCCCCCCCCCCCATTTTCTCCCCCTATATTCTCCAGTTTCCTCATTGCAAACAAAGATTAATATTCAGGAAATTTTGTTCAAATATGTCCACTGTTCTGATTGCAGATTTCTTCTCTTTTGGCTTCGTGACAGAGCTCAATTCGCCCTGCAGGTCTTGTGCTTTAATATATAAAATGTTTAACACATAAAACAGTCATAGTTTTGAAGGAGCCAATGCACACAATATAAATACAAGCTAGAACAATGCTGAAATGCTTCTTATTATTATGCATGAGAGGAAAAAAAGGGAAATAGATGAACAAAAAAATGTAAACCACGGTTTAAAGCCATCAGCACTTTCCCACCAAAACAGCAAAAAGGAAAAGGAAAACAAAACAAAGCAAAATGGAGAGATTTCTACAACACCACTGTCAAAACACAATGCCAAGAAACAACTACATCATTTGGGAAGTCCAAGCATGAAGCATACATGATCATGGCCTCTGTTAAAAAAATAAAAATAAAGAGAAGAGCATGATACAAAAAAAAAACAGTATCATTCATGAGAGCAGAAAAAGTCTTAGAGGAAAAAAATAAAATCAAAACTAGAGCAGCCAGCTGAGCAATGAGATTACAAATAATAACAATAGTGATGTCTATGTTTGCCAGCCACGTTGCATAAATTCAAGACAGCACAGTCACCTGTCTGCTTCCGCTTAACACAGGAGAGATGAGTTGGTCTAGTATGTTTGATAGCAGGTTTTAAAATGATTTTCCTGGAGGGAGAGTGAGTCTGAACTTCAGCTTTTTTAGCAAGTTCAGCTTTCTTATAAACAGCTATAGATAAGAAAACAAGAGCATACAATCAGAAATAACAAAATTAGAAATGGAAATATATTTCAACATGACAACATATTGGCTGTTGGTACCCAGTTAGCCATTCCATTAGGACTTGCACCTACCAAGGCCAAGAGGTTCTGTAGCTGGCGTTACAGCTTCACATTATAGGGTGACGAACGCCATTCCACCTGCCACCATATCTATACTTTGCAAGCTAGGCACATTCTATTCAAGGGGCGTAGGATCATGCCAGAATGGCGGCATGGTGAAACATCCCTGCTCCAATCTGCACAAGATTGTCATGCCTTTATTTTGTGAAGGTGCAATCATATCTGTTTCATTGTCTGGACTTTTATGCGACTGCTTCCAGCCTCAATGTTGAGTAGCTTCCAGGGCTATCTCAGGAGAGTATACTGATTTACGCAGTTAAAAGCAATGGAATATTATTTTAGCTCAGTGACAGATTTGCAGGTTCTAGACCTAACTTTGGTTTATCGCTATGGTCCAGTTCAGAATGTTGGACACTGACTAGGGTTCAAATCCTTGTGAAGCCACATACCTCCTGTAGACCCATTGCTAAGTTTCTGCCTCCCATTCTCAGTTGCCCTTCTTGTACAATGGGAGTGATATGAGAGCTCACAGGGTCATTTTAGCAGTTCATGACATAGAAACATTGCCAGGTGGCTACCCAGAACAGTACTGATATAAATGACATGTGTGACTTTATGCTGGTGTTATTTTGGAGGATTAATGAATCCTAGTAGACAGAGATGAATTGCCTATAGAAGGTTTACCTGATCCATAGAAGAATACCACCAGCATAAAGCTGGAGTGATGGAGGCAGTATAGACTGTGTATGCCTTGCTGTTGACACAAATGAATATGTGTGATAATACTGCTAGAGTACTCTTCTTGAAAACAGTTGAACAACTCACAGTACGGCATGAAAGGGAAAAGAGTGAGTATTACATGAACCTTTTTTCCTTCTCACTTCATCTCTGGAGACTGTGCTAGGTTCCTTTTTAGCTATTTTTCTTTCAGGAGTAGAAATCCTGCCTCTCCCAGTTTTTAAAGGTCTCTCTTTTTTATGCTTATCAAGGGACGGTCTCCGCAATTCTCTGTCTGCCTTCTCCTCTTTAGGAACAGTCTCTAACTGTTCTGTCATGATGCTCCTATCATCATCTGCAGGATCAGAGCAAATGATAACAACAACAAAAATAGGATTAGTAAAAATATTAGTTGCGCTTTGGTGGGATTTCAATTTTATAAAAAAAATTCAGGTTTCTTCATATTGACATTATTTTAACAACATTCCTGAATTCACTAAGATTAATTATTATTGTTACATTATTAGGAAATTATTTTGGAAGAGAAAAAAAGAAAAAAGATAAGGCACACCTTGAGTATCCACCCATATGCTGTCGGTGTCTAGGATGGAGTCATCAATGGTGGTTTCATCTTTATAATCATCATACGTCTCTGTCTTGTAATCAGTTAATGGCATTTCTTCCCGTTCAGGTGAGCCAGGAGCTTCTAGAGAGCCTTCTTTCATCTCTGTTTCAATGTCAGCTACCTCCTCCACCTCCACCTCCACCTCCTCTTCAGGATGGAAACCTTCTTCCCCTGTATCAGCCTGTGGTGCTTCAGCAAAGCGCACACTATGGGAGCCTGTTTCTCCCTCATCTACTGTTGTCTGCACTATTGTGATGAAATCATCCTCAATTGTAACAACAGACTCTATGACTCCTTTCAGTTCAGGCATTTCACCAGAGACAGCTTTACACACCTCCTCCTCCTCCTCTGCTTCCCTAGGTTCCTCCACACCTCTTTCTGGGCTTGTTTGCCTTCTCTCCTCCTCTTCTTGTCTACTTTCTTCTTCTTGCCTAATCTTTTCCTCTTGATTAATCTCCTCCTCCTCTTCCTCCTTACTCTCTTCCTTTTGTTCTTCTTGCTTACTCTCCTTCTCGTGTTCTTTTTCTTGCTTACTCTCTTCCTCATGTTCTTCTTCTTGCGTACTCTCTTCCAGGTGTTTTTCTTCTATTTTACTCTCTTCCACATGTTTTACTTCTGCTATAATCTCTTCCTTGTGTTCTTCTGCTTCTTTAATCTCTTCCTCTTGTTTTTCTGCTTGCTTAACCTCTTCTTTTTGTTCTTCTGCTTGTTTAATCTCTTTCTCTTGTTTTTCTCCTTCCACTTCTCTGGTTACTGTCTCATGTTTTAATTTACATGGCAAATCCTCAGTTTTCACAGAGTCCGCTAACTCATCTTCCTTAGGCTGTGGTATGTTCTCCATTTGAATTTCAGTTGTTTGTTCTTGTGTAGTTTTAGATACATGTGTCACTGGTTGTTCTCTTAGCACTTGTGATGTGGCCTCCTCTTCCGATAGACATGGGCTTTCTTGTTCTCTTTTGACGTCATATAGCTTTGAAGTTTCTCCAGGCAAGCCCTCTTGCACTTGGTCATTATCTCCACTTGACTCATAAGATTCTTCTTTATCTACTGCTTCTTGATGCACCAGGTCAGGCTTAGGCCCTTTTTCCTTAACTTCTGCTTCAGACAGTTTGGTGGCATCTTTCACATGGCTGGGTTCTGCTTTTGCGATTGGTTCTTGGGACAATGTGGAGACAGTCTTTTCTTGATCCTCTGAGCTCTGCTCTGAAACAAGTTCAGTGGTAGGAACTCCCAACTTACTCTGGTATTCCTGCTCAACTTGCCGAGCAGCAGAATCCATATCATGCTTTATGGCATCGTAATCTGGTTTACAGGAGATTTCTGCCTTGCCTACCTCTGCAGCAACATGGATGACATCTTCCTCTTTCTCTGTTAATGAAGAAACTTTCTTTTCCAGACCAACTAGATTTTTATCATCTGCAGTTTCTAAAGCTGAATCAAGCTTTATATTTTCATGTTCAGTGTCCTCAGTAGGATAGCCTTCTTTAGAATCAGTGTGTTCCTCACTTTTTTCTAATACAGTATCTAGTTTATCAATAGCTTTTCTTTCCTGTTCAAAGTCCTTGCTCAAAATGGCTGAGTCAACAGAGACATCTTTTTCTTCTTTGGATCTCTCAGCTGCTGCCAACTTCACTTCTATTAATGAGAGGTCTGTAACTATACCTCTTCTAATTTTTTCATCAAAAGGGCAGCTTTCTCCTGTCAGATTTTCACTGTCCTGGACTGGAGATGGCATGGGCACTGTGTACTTATTGAAAACACAGTAACCTAAATCTTCTAGCTGACTGTCTGCTTTTAGAGTCATGTGGTTTTCATCAGCCATAAGGAGCTGTGTTGCACTGCTATCCTCTACAACGGCCTCTGAAGGAATGGACTTCCTTTGTGCTGCCTCAGCATCTGTACTCACAGATGCCAGCCTTGATCTTGTGCCAGCTAAGTCTAGCATTTCAGGTAAGTCCGGAGCCATTACAGTCCCATTTTTGTAATAATCTTTAGCCAGAAAGGGTGACTCACACAACGGCTCAACCTGGATCTCCCCCCCTTCTTTTAGTTTTGACTCCTCCATTTCTTCCTCCTCCTCCTCTTGTTCTTCTTCTTCTCTGCTCTCCGTTGGGAAAGAGGGTGCTTTTTCTACTGCTGGGGTGGTGGCTGGCAAGTAATCATCACCTTCATCCTCACTAGCATTATCCATAATATCTGAACCTAGAGGTGAAAGGTCATGTGTATGTCCAAAGTTAAACCCCAGGGCTATAGAGTCCAAGCAGGACATTGGTAGGTTAATGGACATACTCCTCTGCTCTATGGCAGACCTTCCACCAAGCCCCAAGCTCCTGCTTAGAGTTAAGTCATCTTTGTTTTTACTATGGAGTTCTCTCTTATCCCCATATACATTTGGGTCAATGGTGTACATTCTTTCTGTAGGAGACCTAGGTTCCTTGGGTTCATTTTTGGGGAAGCCTTGAGCAAGAGTACTATATCCTACTTCATGAGCAGGTAACCTGGGGTGTTGGTATGCCTCTTGCTGATATTCCTCGGTGTCTTTCTTAGATACAAGGAAATCTTTATGGTAAGGGTCGTAGGTCTGTTCTTTAGTATCACTCAGTTCATAATAATCATTGCCTTGCTTTAGCACGTCACTCTTGAGAGCTTCATCTTTAAGAGTGGAAGTTTCGAAGTATGTAGACATTCCTGATTTATCCTCTTCTATTTGCATTTTGTGAGTTTCTGAATCTGCAACTGAAAACATTTCCCCTTTCCCATCCTTTCCAGAATCTTTTCCTTGCAGAGATTCTTGACTTGGTTCAGGAGGGGTTTTCTCTAGTGTTTCAGACAATGTAACTTTATCTAAAGGCTCTTCAACTTTTTCAGGAAATAATTCTTGGCTGAATCTTTCTGTGAAGGTTTCAGTGCTGTGTTTTCCCTCTTTTTTAATATCTTGGGTTGTTGAATCTCTAGTTATCTCCAACTGTTGTTCTGCTTTGAGAGTATCAAGTATTTTTTTAGGATCAGTTTCTTTCCCCATTACTTCTTTATCCAAAACAGTTGTTTGTTGGTCATGAGCTGCAAAAAAATCATCATCTAATGCTCTGGACTTTTGTCCACTGGAAACAGAGTACCTCTCTTCATCACTTTCATCTTCTGTCATATCTTTCTCTTCTTCCCAAACAGGAACATTCTGTTGGGGTGTTTGCTCTGTAATTGGTTGTGAGGCAGGAGTTGTGACCATTGCAAGTTCTTCTTCCTGTTTTTTAATTTGTTCTTTGTCCATTTCTTTTGAAAAGTCTTTGGCAATCTCTTTAGTAGTAGACATTTGCATCATTTTGTCACTATCTTCTGGCTCATATCTATGCAGAACAGCTGGTAAAGTTTCAGAAGAAAGGGCACTTTTAACTTGGCCTGTTATGTCCACTGTAAATTCTGAAGGTGAGGAAGAACCTATGCTTTCAGGTGAGCTAAAGTCACTTTTTTTAATACTGACTTGGTCATCAGGTTTCTGGGCCTCTGAGGCCCTTTCATCTACTTTTCTTTCCTTGTACAATTGTGCTGACAAATCTTTTGGTTCTTGATGTAGACTACCCTCTCCAGTAGGATCAATATCCATTTTCACAGAGCTCCTGTCTTCTTTCTTTTGTGGACTTGCACCCAAAGTCTGTCCCAACAAAGATGGAAATGTCTTCTCTTCTCCTTTGCTCGGTAATTCTGTGGTTTCTATAGTCTCTGTTTTTGCTGGCTGTGGAACTAAGGCAGCGTGTATAGGTGGCTCATTAGTCTTACTTCCTTTCTCTGATTCCTTTGTGCCTAATGGCTCAGCTGCGAAAAGGCCTGTACCTTCCTGGGCATGGATTTCCATCTTCGAGGCTGCAAGTAAATCTGTAGTTGTTTGATTGGATTTTATAACAAATTACGTAAAGCATTTACAGGCAGCAGCAAGCTAGTTTACAGCATCATTTGACATGGCAAAGAGGCAAATATTTGGCCACATGCAACAAGCATACCTATTTAGAGATCTGTTTTTATTCTCCTTTAGAGGGACAAAACTTTTCAAATATATTAATAGTAATCTGTGCTATACACATAAACCTACCTCTACTTGAATAAGAAATTATTTTATTTTTCTATCACACACTAGTTCCTTCAAAATCTTTATACTAAAGATAAATTCCAACTTCATATTAGTATGCTTTAATGTGAAATGAAGTTGATATAAATTCTGGGTTATACAGTTACACAAGTATAATTGTATATAGGTTTGAAATATGCAGTATAAGTATTATATTTAATGTTAAAACTCCTAAATCCATTTAATAATTCCTTTTGTTTGCGTTGAACCAATTAATGGTAACATAGGAAGGTAAATACCCAGTTTCCACTTGTTACAGGAGAAGTAACATTTTCTGGTTTTCATATGATTATAAGTAACATTTACTGTTCTTTCAAAATGTGAGCTGAATCTTGAATTCTTCATACTTTGAAATACACATTTTTAAGGAAAAATGTGAACACCTACAGCTACTTCAAACAAAATCAATACAGCTGCAACTTTTCACACATTGTTGAAAAATCTAGGCCTTAGGTTTTCTGATTTTAAAATCATAGTCGAACATTTTTAATTTTTTTATGTTTTTGAGTTACATTTTACATAATAATGCCTTTCCTTATATATATATATATATATATATATATGGAGAACTCAATATAACTGCAATTCCTCAGTCAGTTATTGGGCCTGCACCGTCTAGTTTACCACATCACGTTACAATAAATGTCTATCCATTTATACTTGTCTGATAACATCGTCTAAGAACGTCTTGGGGAAATTCTGATTTTTTTTCAGTACATGTAAGTATTTCAACAGGAATCATTTTAGTTCAGCATTTAACAGGAGACCCCTTTCATTTGTTTAGAAAAAAATTAAAATGATGCATTATTAACACTACAATCCTGTGCACACTTATTTGAGAGTAAACTCTAGTTTTCCATGGGGTTTACTTCTGATTAATATGTAGAAGATTGTTCTGCAAAACATGTAAATATTGTTGTTAGAGACTTATAAACCTTGGAATAGGACACTGAAAAATAATTAATCATAACAAGAATGATGTTTCCATATGTCTACTGTAATATTTTGCATTCGATTTGTTTCCCACAAATGCTACATTTTGCAACATTGCCATTATTATTTTTAATGATCTCATAGCTTCATCAGACTTGGCAAGATGAAGAAGTCCAGTAATAAAACTGCTTTGTGAGAGCACTGAGATAAGGCAGTTAAAAACCATGGGCTGTGATCCAGAGAACCTGTTCCAAATGGGGAAACACGCTTCCTCGTGTAGAGCAGCTGTTGTGCAAGTAACACAAGCTGCTAGCGTAAGAACCTTGTGTCAGAAAAAGCTGATGCACCATATGTTGCACATTGATAATAAATGCCTTGCTGGAAAACACCTTCCAGTTCAGAATTCTGGCCACCAACAGTGTCCAGCCATGTGCCTCTGGAAATTCACAAATTGGGCATGATAAAAACAAAGGTATGCTGTCTTTCAATATGGGACTTTAATTTATCTATCATGACCAACAGTCATTGAGCAACCTATTCTCCCTGAATCTAATTCTTAAAAAATAAATAAAAAGCCATCTAAGACAGTGGCCATTTCTGTATTTTGTGAGAGCCAGTGGAGTGTGATGGTGTTGGACTGGAACTCAGGACACCCAGGTTCTAGTCCCAACTCAGCTAAAACTCACTGGGTGACTTTGGGCTTGTTAATGATTCTCAAACTAACCTACCTCACAAGTTTGTTGTGAGGATAAAATGGAGAGGAGGAGGATCATGTACACTACCTTGGGCTCCTTGGAGGAAAAGGCAGGATATATATGTAATAAACCAATAAATAATAACAAATTCTATAAATTATGTTTTGCGTGAAGAGTTATTCCTGCTTCTTTTCTCCTTAACTTCCTTGGATAACTTCATGTTTTAATGCCTTTGGAGGGAAGACCTCGTCTCAAACATTGTTCTTAATTCTGTAAATATTCGCCATGTTCCCCACAACCTCTTAAGGCTTTCTTTTTCATATAATAGGTACTCCAACTTTGTCATCCCAGTTATCATTTTCACTGTCACAGCATAATCAGATGACATTTTCCAAGCTGATTAGTAACTCTCTTCTAGGGAGGCTACAGCTAATTTAGACTGTATCAATGAATATAGAAAATTATTTTTGTCTCGAAGTGTGAATGTTTTTGTACAGTTTTGCTGAATTTCATCTGCCATTTTCATCAAGTTAGGAGACCCCCTTTTTGGAGTTCTTCAGAGTCTGCTTGGAATTTTACCATCTTCAATAATTTGGTGTCATCTCAAGGACAATTATGAAAAGGTTCAACTATACCAGTGGCAATGCAGATCCGTGTGAGTGCCTGTGTGTGTGTGCACTATTTACTTCCTTCTATTGCAAAATATGTCATTTTATTACTACTTTCTGCTACCTGTTTTTGAACAAGTTACTGATCAAAAAGAAAACCTATCCTCTTATTCTATGACTTACGTAGGGAGGCTATAGTGAAGGTTCAAGTATGTAATATATACCAGCTCATTAATAGGATATAATAGCAACCGTGGGAGGGGGGGATTACGACTACAGCACTGAAGGGGGTTAACCCTTCCCCCCATATCTTTCCCCTAATCAAAGTCAAATGCTCCCTTGGTAGATGCTATTTGCTCTGAAGGTTGGAGAGTAGGAATTTTAATCAGGAAAATGGCATGGGGGGTGGGGAAGGTTAACCCCCTCCAGTGCTTCAGTCCCAATCCAAATCCTTCACACATTGCTCCCACAGTATAAACATGAAGGGGATCCTATCTTGGGTCTCCCATGTCATGTCTAGCTTGGCTCTACATGTTTGTTGACATCCTCAGGGGGTTATAAAAGGTTAAGCAAGGCAGGAGCCGAGTTGATTCTTCTGCAGCAACTACACTTGTTCTGTATCGGCCTTTTCCCTCACCACCCAATCTGGTCACTGTGGCATTGTGGCTGCAGATGATGGGAAGGCCTGTGGCTCAGTGGTACAGTCCATGCTTTGGATGCAGAAAGCCTCAGGTTCAATCCCTGTCATCTCCAGGTAGGGCTAGAATAATCACTGCCTGAATCCCTGGAAATCTGCTGCCAGTCAGAGTTGACAATACTAGAGGCCAGATAGACCAATGGTCTGACTCAGTTTAAGGCAGCATCCTTTGTTCGTATGAGTTGTAGTCCAATACATCTGGAGGGCACAAGGTAAAGGAAGGCTGTTCTAAATATTAGCTATTTTAGCCTTAACCAATCTTTCCACAAATATTCTTAGCACAATTATTTGTGCAAGGGCTTGTGCAACTGCATGCAGAGAAATATGAGTAGTTGTTCATGCACACCTTTGGATCACAGCCTACTCTGGTTAATCAGGAGTAAACAATACAATTAGAAGACCAAATCCTGAAGCTCGTATTTAGTTCTTCTTCAACTAAAAGAGTTAGTATGATTTGCTTGAGTTGGTGACAGAGAATATCGTTGGGATCCATGTGAAGTTTCTCCCCACACTGGGTTTTCAACTTGGAAGGGTAAAGTAGATGAAAACTCAAAATTCTGGCAATGGCAAAGGAGGGTCACAGTGGGCTGCAATGAATGGCAGAGATATGACATAAGAAGCAACAGCCTTAGGAAAACTGAGCCAGAATGTACGGAAGCACAAGCAAAAATACATTGCACACTACAAACAAAAAGCATTTGTACAAATTCAGCCTCTTTATGTCATAGTCAGGGTTAATCAGTTTGTTTCTTGAAATGAAAAGCAGATGAACTCTGCACCAAAATTAAAAGAAAAATATATATACACAGATCAGCAATGTGACTGGCAAACACATCTGCAATGAGGAGGGAGGGAAGGCCTTATGGTATATCAGCTTGGCTGCATAGCATACTGTAACATGGGTAGAAAAAACAATGTTTTGAAAAGTCAGGAATCAGCTGCAGTGCTTGTAAACCATGTCATCACACAGCAATCGGCTTGCCTGTTATGCACTCTTCAAGCATAATAACAAGAGCATTGATCATGAGGATAATAAATGGGAGGAAGTGTAAATGGAGCAGAGTGGAGAAAGCTTGAGAACAGCTCATATGCAGCCAACACATGCAGGTCCCTAAGGAGGACACACCTTCCTCACCAGAGGAAGACAGTTTGGCTTTCAAGGGTTCCTCCTTGACTATGGTTACATTCTCCCCATTACGAGCCATTTGGTCTTCAGGAATGGAGTCCTGCTGGGCCTCCCTGAAACCCTCTGCTTGTTGCAAAGGCTCAGCTGGACCACTCGTTTTCTCACATTCCTCACCAAGGGGAACAGCAGGTCTGGGTTCGTCAGCCTCTGCACCTTTAACTGTTTCTTCTTCTTCTTCTTCTTCCTCTTCTTTGGGGGAGCAGGAGGGAGGGGGAAAGGATGGAAAAATAAGGCAACACCTTCAAGACTAACAGACAGGTCACACATGTTAACCAGACTGTCCATATGCAACATTTTCAGCTCTGCAAGGAAGTGCACATTTGTGTCACCTTAGCTGCTACCTCATTTCAAGCACTATGGAGTCAAGTAAGTTGCATTGGTTTTCTAAAAGGATGCATAATCACTATGGATAACAACACCATTCACAATGCTGATGGATTTCTTTTTTCTGTCTTGAAAACTGGTCTTGTTCTGATGTCATACTGCCTGATCACCAAACCCTGGCTTGGCAAATGGGAATGCCCTGTAGGCTGAACTAGGGTGACCATATGACTGGATTTGCCTGGTTTTTTGGGGACAAATCCGGGAGGGGAAATCCGGATTTTTCCAAAGAGCAGCTCTAATGGGAATTAACTAAAATGCTTATAACTCCATCATTTTTTAAGATAAAGACATGAAACTTGGCACGATGGTAGCTCTTAGGAAGGGCTTTAGTCATACCAAATTTGAAACAGATCCATTCATCCATTGATTTTTTAGGAATTTTTTAAAAATTGAGGTTTTAAAATTATTATTTTTAAATCGTCATTTTTAAAGATAAAGAGATGAAACTTTGCACCATGATAGGATTTACGTAGAGCTTTAGCCACACCAAATTTGAAACAGATCTGTTCATCCACTGATTTTTTAGGATTTTTTTTTAAATTGAGGTTTTTAAATTATTTTTTAAACCGTCATTTTTAAAGATAAAGAGCTGAAAGTTAGCACCATGATAGCTTTTAGGTAGAGATTTAGCCTTACCAAATTTGAAACAGATCTGTTCTTCCATTGATTTTTAGGAATTTTTTAAAATTTGAGGATTTAATTTTTTTAAAAAAAATATTATTTTTAAAGATAAAGAGATGAAACTTGGCACCATGATTGCTCTTAAAAAGGACTTCAGCTATGCCAAGTTTGAAACAGATCTGTCCATCTATTGAGTATTAGGATTTTTTTTTAAGTTTGAGGTTTTAAAATTATTTTTTTTAAATGACATTTTTAAAAGATAAAGGGCTGAAAGTTGGCAAAAGTTCTTAGTTTTAAAATTATTGTGTTTTAAAACTGCTGGAGCCATATCCTTCGAACTCAGGTTGTCAAACCTCCTCTTTGGGGTTTTGCATATTGAGCAGTTTCAGCCCTTGGCATTAAGGGGATCTCCAGTCTTTAGGTAAACTGCCACCCACCCTAATGTTAGAGTAGAGAAACTTGAGACAATTATACACAAGCTTTTTTAAAAAATTGAAATTTAAAAAAGCCAGCCATCCGGCCAGTAGCAAACCCTGTTAACAACAACAGCAGCTTGCAATGAGTGAAGATACAGTCAGAAAAGATATTTGAGGGAAGGGGAGACTGTATCACACAAAGCATAGCAAAAACTTCAAAGTACAGCAAAACCTACAAAAGTAGGAGTGAGTGAAGTTAATTTCAGATACATTGAATCTCTCACTTGTTCTTTATTTCAGTGATTTTAACATTAAGATGCTATGTAGAACAGATTTGTCTTAAATGTGTGCTGTAAACCATGTGACCAAGGCTATGTTCGGGTGGGCATGCCCCCTTGGGGGCTGGACACGCCCCCTTTGGGCCGACCATGTTGTCCTCCTTTTTGGTTTCCAAAATATGGTCACCCTAGCTGAACCAGTATAACCACAGTTGCGAATAACCAAAATTAGCTTTAGAACCAGAGGCTGAAAGCAATCTGTAATCCTGGTTTCAATCTCTGGTTTAGATGCTAACTATGATTAGCAATAACTATGGCTGTACTAGTTCAGACTCAATGCTGAACCATTCTCAACCCTAACCAGGGAAGGAGGCGGGCAGAAATGCATCAGCTCGAGGAGGAAGAAGAGCCTGTAAACCTGCAGGGTGGTCTCAATTTCCAAACTATGTTTTGGTGACCAGGCAACACGACGTCTGAACCACAACCTTGCTTTTGGTGCAAGATATATAATTAAAATACAATTATAGAGGAAAAGGCGAGCTGAAAATGTTTTCGTGTTCCCAAACTGGAAACTATGGTAGAACGGGTTTGGACTAAGTTACCTACGGAAATGGAAATATGAGGTGATGGTAGATGGTTTTAGAAAAGATGCATCAATATTCAAACAAAAGACATGGCATTTTTGTGTACTGTAATGTGCTTTACATAGGGCTGCCTTTGAAAACTCTCCAGAACTAGTTCAGAACGTGCCGGCCAGACTTTCAACTAGAAAAGGTTGCATGGAGCATATAACTGATTCTGCATCAACTTCCTTGGGTCATAGTTTTTTAAAGGCCCAATGTGAAGTTTTGACTTTTCTAAATGATCTTGGACCAGGATACCTGAGACTTCTTCTTCAACATGAGCCTATTCACGCACTCAGATCATCTTTGGGGGCCCTGTTCCATGTCCCCCCCCCCGTCACTTCATGCTGGATGGATTGGTGGCTATAGAAGACAGGGGTACCTCAGAAGTGGTGCCATGGCTCTAGAATATAGGTCTCCCTCCTGAGGAAAGATTACTTGGTTCCCTCACTGCTGGGATTTCATTGGCAAATGAAGAGTCTTGCTTTTTGGAGGGCATTTGAGGGTAACTGAGAATTTAACCTTTCTCCATTTAACATCTGCCTTATTTCTGCTTCTGCTGTGTCTTATTTATGCCGTTTTATTGCTGGTGTTTATATTTTGTTGCTTATTTCATATTGTCATTAAACTGCCTTGTGGATCTGGTAGATGGAAAGGGTGTTATGAATATTGAAAATTATTCAGGATAAACAAACATTCTCCCCACACAGGAAGTCCCCTCTGGTTAAAAAAATAAAAGCACACTGTCTTTGTTATATAGCAGTAAATAAATAACTGGAAATGCATTCTTATTTGTCACAATAGGCAGCAATGTGAACGGTTCTGGCTCTCTAGGGACTTATCACACCTTTAAAGTTGTGTAGAGGCTTTGCACATGCTGGCTTACCTTCAACTAAGCAATATACCATTTAAACCACAGATTTAAGACAAGGAATTAATGACGAACAAAAAAGGGATTTTTTTGTAACCACAGCAGGAACTGCTAAAAAGAAAATGAGTAATGCTGCTATAGGCTCATAAAGTAACATATATTTTCGGTCACCCTCTGCATCACAATAAATGCTAGCTGCATGCTAGAGTCTGCAACACTTATTCAGATTGATCAGACGAGCACACAAGATATATAACTATGAATTTTCTCCCCTCTGTGGGTCTCCACTCAGAGATGGAATATGGTGCTATTAAATGGAAATATAAGTGATAAAAATGAAGACAGACAGACAGATATGTCTTTTTGATCCTGGCTGGAGAGCTTGGCATGATAGCAAAGTGTGTTCTGAACAAAGAACTATCTGCAAAGTTCAGATGCAGCAACAAACTGTTTCTAATCAGAAATGGAAACTTTATAACTTCTTTGTATTTCCTCCCCTTCCATGTGAAGTGAAGTGGGGAGCACACGAAACCATGCACGTAACAATAATCTTTCGTTTGCTCATACTTATGTCTGAACTGGGCCATTATATAACATTGCAGATAAATTCTGGAACCTTGTCTTCCCAACTCGCTGTTGCAACAGGCACTATGAAACCAAATGGAATCGTTCTCATTCCTCTTTTATCTTCAGGAAGTAAAAAGTAAGTATACATGACAAAGTAAAGCTCCTTACTTCTGACACATTACAACATTTGTCAAATGTTGGCCACTGTGTGAACACAGAGCTGGACAAGATGGACCCTTGGTCTGATCCAGCAGGGCCCGTCTTATGTTCTAAGTTATTTTTTCAAATTTATGATGCAAGTCTATTTTAGCTGGACAAAACTATATTTTATTACTCCACTAAAGCAGAAACAAAAGCTCTCCCCAGAAATGAATTCGTAATTCATATAACTATTGCTTTGCAAGTGAAAATCAAGTCATGGCCACTAGCAGGGCTGACTCTCATCTCAGTCAGTTCAGTTTCAGTAATTCAGTCCAATCAATAACATTTTGCTGTGTTTGAAGGAAGTATGATATAACGAGAATTCATGTTTTGCAACCGCCCAAATTTCAGTGTGTGACATAGGTTAGGAAACAAAGAACAACACAACTAGTTCACAGTGCCTCCAACCCTTCCAACACAGCAAGTCATTTTTAAAAATAAGGGAAATATTTGTGAAGTGACATGGAGGCCTGCAATTCAAAGAATAAAATGTCAAAATTTCCCTGGACATGTCTAGAGTACATCTAAAGTATTTCTTTTGATCCTCACCACTAGCAATACAGGCCTTAGCTAGAGCTATCTTAAAATCCGTGCCTGACGAGGGGAGAGCCGGCGATGCAAATATCACGGGATCTCGCCCTCGTCTACACACGAGGCGTGACGGGCTAAAGGAAAGCCCTGTTGCGTCCACCATTTTAATTTTTTTTTAAAGGGGCCGGATGCGCACAAACGCTCATGCGCTCGGGTAAGTAATTTTTTTAAAAAAAAAATTCGTTCTCCCCGCTCCCCCCACCCTGCCCCCGATGGGCGCAGCTTCTCCCGGCTACGCGTGAGTAATCACGCGTAGCTGGGAAAAGTGGTGGAACGGGCTACATGCTTGCTGTCTCGGGCTCAGCCCAAGTCCACAGAAAAAATCAGGCCAAAAGTGGAGCCCATTATCCTGGGGCAAGGGAGGGTTGATCCCTGCCTGAGCCCGGGAACGCCCCTGTGCGTCATCTGGAGGCTTAGATGGCAGAGTCTGACAACTATTTCAAAATATGTCCTAGTGAGTTTCATGTTTCGAGACCCAACTCCTATCAAGCAAGTGAAAATCAAGTCAAGGTGGTGACTAGCAAATCAAGAGTGGAGCTCATTGGCATTTGGCAGGTCAAGTGAAGTGCCTCACTGTGCCTAGTAGAAGACTGATGGGCGTGGGTTTGTGGTGCAGATAATAAAAGGCCCTGAACCCTTCCCCTTGATTCTGGACCCTCAGCCATTTACTTCTCCCCCTGGAAACCCCGAGGAGGCGAAAACCCTGAAACGTCAGGTGTAACCCTGATCCCTGGTGACCCTGGACACAAATGATGATATGAATATAGTGTGGCAGGGTGGAGGAGAGGAGGAAGAGAGAGGGACCATGCTTTGTTCACCTTCTTTATGGCCTAACAAGGCCTCTGCACTCTGGGCTGTGGCACTGGGGCGTGTACTAGCGTCAGTCCATTCGGAGCTGAACCAAGGGTGCTCATAATACTCCTCGTCCGAATTGGAGGGCTCATCATCGGGCACGGACACTGAAATGGAGGGGGGGAGGAATGTATGCCTCTCCCCTGCAGAAGCTGGCCCGTGCCATGAACCGCTGTGTAGAGGTCCCACCTCATCCTCAGCTCCTTCATCTACAGACAGACACACAGGAAGAAACTGCAGGGAGAGCTTGGACAGACAGAAAGACACATAACACAAGACAGGAGGATGGGACCGTGCAGACTTATACCAGACACCAATGCAACATCATGAGATGAAACACACCAACCATGCTAAGCTCAATGTACTCTTGAAAGCACAATGTTTAATAAATTCTGGATTTTAATTCATTTATTATTATTAATTCTGCAGTGCCTATAGGAAAAGTAAAGGGATCTCATACATTTTCCCTTTTCTTAAAAGAAACGCCAATTTGCTTCATTTCAGAAAAAAGCTTTATAGTTTTTTGTTTTGAAACAAGGATTTGAAACCTCTGGATGTCTTTTCACCATCCTATCTGTAAACAAAATATAGACTAATCCCAAAGGATGATGAAGTTAATGGTATATGGCCAGAATCTGACAGAACATTGTTTACCTGCTCCTGGTAAAACTCTCCGTCTTACCACTTCTACTCAAGGCCAAACCAGAAGTGGTGGAGGTAATGACATATGTTTGTTCACAGGTCTGGCCTTGTTGATATGTGAGTTTGGCGGATGAGTGGGGCTTAATCTTTATATGAAATGCATGCGCGCACTGGTGATGGGAGTGGCAGGACACTGTCTTTACCTCAACCTTCTCCTCCGGCTTCTCTCCAGCCTGCTTGAATTGTGGTTCAGGTCTCATCACTCATGCATCCCTTTTAATTATGTAAAGAGTAGACCCCTCCCCAAATGTAGCTGCATCTGTCACATCTAGATTAGCAGCGTCTTTTTTTTAAAGAATCTCTTTTGGAATCAGATTCTGCTTCTTTTTTCTTCTTCTTCTGGGTGGTGATTGTCTGTACTACAAATATGTACAGGATTCCTACTTTTTTCTCTGGAACTCTGGACTCCTACAGTCCAAGATACGTCTCATCCACTGACAAAAATTAAGATGTAAAAAGGGTGGGATGGCTGATTTTTTTAATGACAAAAAGCACGCTTCAGCAAAGAGATTAAACTTCACAACCCTTCTTTACGGAACAGGGATGTAAACAAACCTCTTGGCCCAGCTCACATAAGATGGCAAGACAGATCTTTTTGAAAACTTTGGCATACTGTGGGCGTGCACAGTACCAGGGGGGGGAAACGGCTTACAACTCTGGCTTGTTGGGGGTGAGACAAGCCAGAGTTCTCAGTTTCAGGCGTCACATTAAACAAGCCCGGGACAGAGAGCTCCTGGCTTGTTCAGCCACTTCTGCTGTCATGAGGACCTGAGCAGGCGTGATCAAATTGCATGCTCTAGCATGCTGGCTCACTTAAGGGAAGTCAGAATTTTAATAAAAATTCTGGCTTACCGCAATATCCAAACACAGCCACTGACCTGGTTTGCACATAGCATTAACCCATGGTTTGTTAAGCAAATGGTTTGTTGCTGTACCCACGGTTTTTCTGGCAGACAATCGAACAAACTGGGGGTTGTATTCTCAGGGTTGTTTCCCTCCTCTTTTGCCAGCTCCCCCTCTGTATCCCAGTTGCCTCTATAGTGCTGTAGTACTGGCATGTAGAGCGGCTGTGTTGTTGTTGTTGTTACCTCTTTCTCGCTCATGGCGGTTTTTCTAGATGGACACGATGGGCATTGCCAAGTCATGCTGTCTTTTACAGATTCAGGAATTTCCTGACAACTGAGCATGTTTAAAGTATGTCTGCTTTCTGGATGTTGGTGTGGATGTATTTTGGTAGGCCCAGTTTCTGAAGGTTTTCTGTATAGTTTTTTGTTGTGATGTTGGTGACTGATGTGACTAACACAATAATTGTGACCTTTTCCTGTTGCTGTTGTTATTATTATTAGTAGTATTTGCACTAGCTTGCTGCCTCTGTAGCCTGGCAAAACAACCCAAGAACAACCCAAAGTTCTGGGTTTGTACATAATGACAACCCATGGTTTAAATAAGCAGTTTACAACCCAGCATCAAACCATGGGTTCTCTTTCTGCTTTGTTATTGAAGTTGGGTTTGCATATCACAACAACGCACAATTCAACAACCCATGTGTTAAATAATCCATGGGTTAGCATTATAAGCAAACAAGGACACTATGTAATATTTGCTTTGGAAAAGACTAGAAACAAAGTTAAAAACTTGTAACTTGGTACTGGTTGAATGCTATATTCGGTATAGGCCTTCTTCCCCTGATTTGTATAGCTTACTTTCCAGGGTTTCCTCCAGCTTAAAAACTTCAAAAATAGTTATTTTCCACATTATTTATTTATTTAATCTCATTTCATTTCTATACTGTCCAATAGCCGAAGTTCGCTGGGCTGTTCACAAAAATTAAGCTCCTTCCTTCCATTTATTGTTAAAGCAATACCCTATGCAAAAGCAATTCAGAAATGGTTAAGTCACTTACAAATATCAATCTTATAAACTGAAGATGGGCAGTGATCCAAAGACGCCATTGAAGCACCTAGAAGGGTTTGCATGAGAATGCCCATTTTTCTATTATTTACCCAGTATTTAAGGTCCACATTTCAAGTTCCCTGGTAGTGTTAAAGAAAGGCAGGCCTCAGAAGCCTTGTGTGCAAGCACTTCCCCATGCTTTATCACCCTTTTTTTGGAAGGGTGCCCGTGATATTCCCGAATGGGTTACATAAAGCCATTCTTGTTTCACTGAATAAAATCCCAGTTCTATCAATGCCTTTCAAGGTAACAGTTATGGTTATGACTTTCTCCACTCTCTCATCGATCCCCACGATTTTTTTTCAATTTTGAAATATATTATTGCACTTTAGGATGTCATTACCTTCATTGATCAATAGTTGTTGCTTTCACAAAGAGCAGTTGATACATGCTATTCCATTTGCTGTTTAACTAATGCTTATACCAAAATAAAAGGTGAAAACAGATGGTGTTGCACCACCTAGAACTGTTAGTCTTTTGCAATTATATACACAGCTCTCGAGCTACATACAGAATAAGATCTCTAGAATGACATTTCAATTCTATGGGTGTGTCAGCTTTCTTGCAGATGTAGCTTACTTCTCTAACAAAGTAAAAGCTGCATTTGCAGGAAGACTTTTTGCCAGATTCCTTACTGCAGGTGAAGTGCATGGAAAATCTAATTCCAAAAAGGCCTATGTATAAGTAGGGTGGCCATGTGTCGTCTTTTACAGAGGACAGTCCTCTATTTGAAGTGTCCTCTATTTGAAGGGCTGTCCAGTCCAAGTCCTGATTTTAAGATATCCACAAGAAGCCAGGAGAAGAGGCACCTTAAAGTTGCCAGTCAAAAGTTGCACATGGGCAGCAGATTGAGCAGGCACCCAGGTCATCTGGTCACAGTCTTCCCCACAATGGTGAGATGTATTGTATTTATATTTAAATTATAGTAATTCTTTCTAAATTTGCTTCTATACATCTAATTAGCATGAGTACCTTTTATGCAAACCTGTTTCTTCTTTTGTCCTCTCTTTTGGTGCTGCATTTCATCATTTTTAGTGATATGTAAGTGGCCACCCTATCCGAAAGCTCTAGGCCACTCTCAGCTATAGGAATGGAGCTGAAGATATGTGACTTCGTAAGCAGCTAACTAAACAAGGTACATTAGCCATGGGGTAACAATTTACCCCCAATTCTCTATGTGGCATAGAAAGAGCCCACAACTCAACAACAAACTATGGGTTCTCTTCCTGGATTGTTTGTGGTTAACAATCCATAGCTAAACTATAATGCGGGTACATGTTATAGAGCCCACATAACACCGGTCTTAAAGGAACTGCACTGGCTGCCTAGATGCTTCCGGTCAGAATTCAAGGTGCTGGTAATGACGTTTAAAGCCCTAAATGGCTTGGGACCTCGATACTTGAGAGAGCGCCTCTCCTTATATATGCCTGCCCGAGACCTTAGATCTGTTAGAGGAGCCCTTCTCGACATCCCATCAATGCAACATATATGCTATGATGGGACAAGGGAGAGGGCCTTCTCTGTGATGGCACCCTGACTGTGGAATGCCCTCCCCCTGGACACTCGATTGGCACCAACACTGATTTCATTTCGACGCCAAGTAAAATCATGGCTTTTTAACAAAGCCTTTGATGGTTAAACTCACTGGCACATTGTTTTAACTATTGCTTTTAAATAATATATTGTTTTAACTTGGATCATGGTTTAATTTGTTTTTAACTGTGTATATTTATTGTTTTATACTGTGTGTTTTTCTCTGTACGCCGTCCTGAGATCTTAGTGATATAGGGCAGGATATAAATATTTTAAATAAATAAATAAAATAAATGCAGGGTTTGCATTAGCAACAACCCACAATTCATCAAGAACTCATACTGATCCCAAACCCTGGGTTGTCATTACATGCAACACAGGAGTTTCAGCACCATATCTGTTGTATGTGTTACATGATTCTCCATAAGGACATACTGTATAAGGTCATTTGTTATATTTTCATAAAGACTGCCATACCTGGACAGTAAGCAAGGGGAGGGGAGGAGTGAGGTAGTGCAACCTACTCTATCCTCACTGCTTTCAATCCTACTTGACAGACACCCTGATTCCTAGATGCTGTTCCTCCCCAGGAGGTAACAAATAGCCCAGATCTCTTCATGCGCAAAGCTCATTCCTACTTGTGACATCAGTAATCCACACGAGTGGTGGTGTTCAATGAACGATGCATAAGTATAGGTTGCTATGGCATGGCCCAACACATTTGGCAGGATTGCACCCAATCAAATGAAATAGGCTTTAAATTATTCAGAATAACCACAAAATGGATTGATTTGAAAAGCAGCAAACTAATAACAGTAGCATGGAATACTAATCTGTGGCTTTGTGTTTGCTTTATTATGTGTTCCTGGTTCAATTGAAGCTTTTACGGTCATATGTTGTCATTTGCTAATGATTTTATTCATGAAGCATTTTTAGACCTCCATTGTATGACATAATTCTTGAAGAATAAAAGTGATACTAATATCTTTAAATGTGTGGTTTTTTAGCCTCTCAAACAGAAAATGCAATCTTTCTACAGTTGTTTAATCTACTGCAGTATGCTCTTTAATTAAAAGAAAGTGTATTAAAAGCAAAATATAAGCAGCCTGTTCCTAAAAAAAATTCTGCTGCAGAAATTGACACAAATTTGACGTAAATCAGGTCTGCCCTGGCACCACCCTAAGGATTATAACCTAACTCACAGGTAAATATTTTTACAGAAAATATTATTTCATTCTAGCTGTTGGATATCTGCTGAGGAGAAAGAAAGAAAGGAAGGAAGGAAGGAAGGAAGGAAGGAAGGAAGGAAGGAAGAAAGAAAGAAAGCTCCAAATCAGGGTCAAATCTTTTAGAAAATTAGTTCTTATTAATTTGCAGAGCGCTCACTGGTTCCAAAATCCTTTCTCAAAGCCATAAATGATAAATGAAACTACTGTACCTTGGGCCTTCTCTTTCCCCTTAGCATTTTTATTCTTGCTGTTGTGCATAAGGCAGGGTACTCTTCAAGCGTGTTCTCATGGAGCGCATAGAAGACAAAGAGGTGCATCGTCTCTATAAGGGAGCACCCATTCCCTTTGCCCAGTGCTGTTTGATTAAATGGATCAGGCACTGCTCAGGAATAACTCCACACCCTGAAAAATGAAATCCTGCCACAGTCTTCCCAATCTACAACATAATTCTAATAAAATCAAATTAGGAATCTTACCTCCTGCAGCAGTGCAAATAGACCAACTCATTCTTTTATGTCGGTGAAGCAAGTTATCAAAATAGAACAATGAAGCCTGCAGCAGCAACCCTTCCTTCCTCTGGAATAGATTTGACTTACAAACCTCTCTCTCCCTCTCCCTCTCTCTAATTTGTGTTTGCTGCATGGTTGGCCACATCCACCTTTGTCATGTCTACTACACAGTGATGTTCACAACAGGATGACTGAAGGAAATCACCCTCCTATTCTGGACTATGCAACCCTATGACAGGATTATCACACAGCCATAATGCTGTGGAGAAGACATGGACCATTAGTACTCTCTGAGCATATCATGCTCAGTCCAAATTCCAAGTTAAAGAAAAGCATGTGCTAATCTTTTCAACATTAAGAAATGTTGTTTATGTGCAGCCTTGCTGTATGTAAGTAGACGTTCCCTGACACAGAACAGAATGGGGCTACCTCTGCTAAGATGGTCTCTGTAAACTCAATGGAAGCCTGTGAACCTCTGTGGATCATGCACTTTTCATAGCTATAGCCAAAATTGTAAGGGATAGGAGTTACCTTTTTAATGAAATGAAAGCTGAGGTTCTCAGAACTTTAAACTCCATAAAATTCCATATTTGGCAAAACGTTATCATGGAAGCTGAATTACAATGAGAGAGAAAAAAAAAAAAAGCTAGAGCCACAGACTTGTAGCCAAGTATGTATGCTTAACTTCTACCAATTATAGTTGCACAATACCTAATCTGCAGGATTGTGCCGATAGGACAACGTCAGACACAATGTTTTGAATTTATTTCATTTATGTGTGTTCCACTCTGTGCAGGCAAGTGTACATCCATGAGCAACCTTCATAATTTTGGAACTACTAAGGTAAATGCTGTCCCCATTGGCCATCTATTGTGGTCTACCAAGTTAAAAATCCTATCCTACCCCATTTTGCAGGATAAAAAGGAAGCCCATTAAACCAGTGGACCACCACTCATGGCTTTGTTGGCTATGTTTGGTGGGTTGCAGGCTTGTTCAAAGATGTTTAAATATGCCCACTTCTGGATATCTTACAACTGAAAAGCAACTCTATGGCTGCACGTGAGGAACTCACCATAGTTTGCACATTGGTTCCTAACAATGCATTCTAGACAGCAAATAGAATATGCTAACATGGATTGACAGGTTAGAAAAATCTTTAAGCCAAGCTGGAGCTGTTCCCCAAACTTTGGGGACATTTGTTGCACATCTGTCAGTTTTTTGGAAGGTTCTGGCAAAAGAGGTAATGTAAATTCAAACAGTTCTGTTGAACCGAACAGACAGCCATCAAATATTGCCTCTCCTCCTCCTCCTGCACCTACACGCCCACAACAGAAAATAAGATTACAACTAACCCTGCAGCCAATCACAGCACACCAATGGCAATAACTCAGATCACAGGGTTCATGACATGAACTTTAGCTATAACTCCCTGGTCTTATTGTTGTGCACTTAGAGCACACATGGGGCAACGTTGGTGATAGGAACTGAGGTAAAAGGGCATTTTGCACAAATAATGAAGCCTGCTGAGGAAAATGAGGATGATGGAGATGTGGCTAGATAGAATGGGATGAATGACAAAAAAAAAAAAAAAAAAAAAAAATTAAAAATCAACATGTGTCATGTGAAAGCCAGACAGTTGGTTGATGACACATTCCTGTTATTTGGCTCTGGTACTATGCTCTCCCAGATGTGTCTCTGTGTAGAACTCCTCCCAGGCCTTAGCTAGACCTACCTGTTATTGTGCGATGGAGGGGTGAAGATCTCAAGATGTTTTTATCGCGAGATCCCCCCTCTGTTCACACGTGGTGCGCGACGCCCTCAGAGGGAGAGGTGTTGCGCCTGCCTTTTTTTTTTTAAAGAGGCAGCAGCGCACGAGCACTCGTGTGCAAAAGGTAGGTGTTTTTTTTAAAAAAAAATCCCCCGCTCCCACCACCCCACCCCTGATGGGCGCAGTGCTCCTGAGGAGCTCTGCACCCTGTGCGCGGGTCCCGACTTCTTGTGAGGAACCGTGAGGAGCTGGGACAAACCGCGGTGCCCGGCCACATATTCTGCAGTCTCGGGCTCAGCCTGAGACAGTGGAAAAACTGGGCCTAAAGTGCAGGGCGAGATCCCAGGGAAAGGGAGGGATCATCCCTCTCTGATCCTGGGATCCCCTGTGCGTCATGTGGACACACAGGGATGATCCTGGGGATCGCCCTGGGGTTTTGCCCTGTCTAGCTATGGCCCCAGATTTTTCTGGTGGAAGATCACATCCAGATTTGAATGTGGGATCTCCTGGGCATGAAACCAGTGCTGTTCAACAGGACGGTAGTTCCTTATACAACCCACTTGATCTTGGTGTACATAGTTGAGTTTTAGGATTGGTGTCTGGGGGAAGACAAATGCCATGATATATCTGACATAGCTGTTGTTGGCGGGCAGGTAGGCAAAAGGTGAGCCTGGCCTTAATTATATGACTACCCCCATCAGGGCTCAAATTTGTATTGCCTATTTCATACCCCAGCACTCCATCCAGGGAGCTAACAGGGTTTGCTCCTATAACAGTGTAGTTGTAGCTTCCCTTATAGTTTGTCCTTGTTCCACCCTTTCCTTTCCTGGTCAAGGCTCCTTCATCTCAGATGGGTATTATTTCTCTGGCAGGACTTGAAATCCTTGACCGGGGCAGCCTGTTGGTTTTGTTATGCATGCTTTCTCCCAAGTGTGCTACTTCTGTGTTTGGCTCAACTGATCATCCTTCCTGGTGTGTTGGTCAGTCAAAAGGGTGATTGTTTGTAGGCTGTATACGTAAATAGAAAAAGGGGATTTGAATCCCTGTCTGCAAGGATCCCTGGCACATCTAAGTTGCTAGGATCTGTTGTATCTGGAGAGATGTGTCTTGTATCTGTGGCAGGGTTGGGGTTAGGGCAGGGGTGGAATAGTGTCACTGGGATATTCCCGTGCTATTCTGTGTGGTCAGCATCAAGACTCAGCACCCTTGGGCAGATGCCCAGGGCTCAGCAACCTGGCAGGGCACACTGCTACGCCTGCCTTCGGCCCCTCTGAATTTCTTTTCTAATCCAGCATCTTTTTCAAACAGCATCAGGTACAGGGTCTAGCTGCCATTTTAATTTTAAATGCTACTCCCCACCAGCCACCTAGCACTATTTAGAATGCTGCTGCCACTTAGGCCTGCTATACAGGATACAGTACTCTGGCCAGATCCTATATGCACAGCTAATGAAGATACATTCTTAGCATGCTGTTCTGTGATAGGTGCGAGTCAGTAGTTCCCTATGGATACTGGGGAAATGTTTGTCGGAGTTGCTACGTTGTTTAAAGTACAATTGTTTTGTTCTTTCCTTTGCTCCTGAGAGGGTATAGGATCCCAACTAAGCTACACTGACACTAGGAGCCACTTGTGTAACTGGGACCATTGGACTTCTCTGTGTGGCTGGAATCCTAAACGCAACTACCAGAGAGGAGCAGGAGTAGTGATTTCCTCAAAAGCAAATCCCAACTGAGTTTAATGTAACTTGCTCCTGAGTGAACTTGCTTAAGATTGTTATGTACTGCCTTTGCTTAACGGTGCAATCCTATATATGCCTTCACAGAACTAGGTCACCTGCAGTTAAATGGGGCTTATGGGCATAGGATTGCAAACTAACTCTTCTATTGAAACAAATAGTATTTTAAATTGGTTAACATTGGCTAGATTGGTTCAATGTGTTTCTTATAAACTCCTATTTTGATGGGTTAATACAAAAAAAAGATTAAATTGGATGTTCAGCTGCAAAAGAGAATAAACATTTATATAATAACATTTTTTGTCAGCCTTGAAACAGAAAGCCTGAATATTGCAAAATACTGTACTGAATAACATATCTGCATCATAGTTTCACAGTCCTGCAAAAATACTGACCCTTTGGTTGATTTCTATAAATACTATTTTCTCTATTATACATATTTTAAAACATAGAAATACAGAGTTTGAGTTACAAGATGGATCACTGGGAACAACTTGATCTACTGAGTCACAATGACCTGGAGATGTTTCATCTCTTTGTAATACTAATACACAGAACACAAAGCTGGCAGTAAAATAAATTTGGCATTTGAGAGCCTTAACATTTCTGGAGATCAATCAAGTACAATTTTACGCAACATTAAAACCAACAGAAAAACAAGAGCATTAATGTTAATGACCACCAATTATATGTTGGTATCTTAAATTTTAATCTGAACATTGGATTGTTTCCAAAAACATTAAGTGTGCTTCTGAGACAGACAGGTAGCCCAACAGTCCCTTGAACATGGAGTGCTCAGTTTTCTCAAAGTCAGTACCTTAGGTCACATTGTCTCATCACAAAATGAGTTTAAATGAGGACAACAAAAGCAATGTATTGTTCAACTTCTAAAATATTCATTCAGCACACATAGTGGCATTAGGTAGGCATTAGCTACATTAATTTCCATGTAGATGTCTGATAAACAGGTTTAGCTAACTAACCATCATGTTATCTCCAGCTTGTACTGATTTAATGAACTCGCACAACATGACATTGTCTCCCAGGTTGGGACAGTTCCAGGAGTTGTAAGAAAGAGTTTTTTAGGATGCTGAAAATAACCCCAGTAGAGATTCATTCATTCTTGAATATAGTATTAACTTTACTCCTTTCAGTGGCTTTACCTGATTAACAAAGTACTCTGTTAATCATTATTCTGCATCACTAATGTCAATGTCATGATGGTATGAAAGAAACAATTTAAGGCCTCATTTACAAATTTTGAAGGATCATATAGTATAATTTCTGGGTCTCTATTCATTCAAGAGCAGGATCACAAGACTGAATGCTTCCCATATCAAAAACGACTTTCCTGTGGAAAGCTGGCCTGTCAGGGAGAAACTTCTTTCTTCTCCCTAGCTAAGATTTCACATAAAAAGAAGTTTGGGCTTTGTTTTTATACAGTTGGGCATTCAAACATACAATCTCCATTTCCATAAAGAAGTGGCATAGTCCCAGGAGGCCTATACACGTGCTTTGCTGAACATGAACCTCATCTCTAATCTTACATACTATCTTATACACACAAGAAGCATTAGTACAAAGCTCCTCCAAGGAGACACCTTTATAAAATAATAAAGATATAAATTGGCCCAGCAATGGTTGTGAAGTATAAAAGCAAGTATCCAGTCACAGGTTTTCATTAAAACACACACACACACACACACATACACACATACACGCCCCCCACTATGAGTTAGTCAAAATTAAGCATATTTTGGTCCCATTGATATCAATGTGAGGGATTCATATGATTAACTCTTCCACTGAAGAGACTTTAGTGATCAATTGGACGTTAAAGTGAATAGCTTGGGGCTGCATCATGTCTACAGCAGGGGTAGCCCTCAATGTGTTTTGGACTACAACTCCCATAATCCCATTGGTTATGGCAGCTGTGGTTTATGGGAGTTATATAATATCTGCAGGGCACTGAGTTGCCTATCTTTGGTCTATACTAATAAAACATGGATATAATACATACTAGTTACAGGGGAGCTCATGCGTTTGTACTACAATAATACATACATACATACAATAGAGCTGAAGGGTGGAAACCCCTTTCAGCTTTATTTAAACTGGCCATATTTCAAAGGACAAAAAGGACCATCCACAAAGTACCTGAAAAAAGCATGTATTAGAAAATATATTTTACATAATTCAGAAGGTTATAAAACCCAAAACATGTAAGTGTTAGAATTTCCTGAAGAAGAGCCTGTGGAGGTAGAAATGCACTGAATGTTTCAGATTATTTTGGGTCGGACATTCCATATTTAAATCACTATTTCCAAACACCTTTGGGCTGGTTCATTTCAGATTGCATAATATAATGGGGTAGCCCTCTTCTTTTCTGCATACGTAAAAACAACAGCACAGCATTTCTGTCTCTTTAATGGTTCTATGAGAGACCAATGTGTTTGGCACAGGGAAATTCAACTATAATCGAAATTCCATGGCGTTTAAGTGACACAGTCCCAGTTCGCAAGACTCTGACTGCTGCGTGATACGTGTGGCGGGGGGATTGGCATACTTACGTTTGATGGAGCAGCTTGTTGCGTGGCTTGTTGCTATGGGTAACAAGCCACCCAGAACAGTACAACAGGGCATGGGTTCAGGGTGGCTTGTTACCCACAGCAACAAGCCGCCCTGGCCAGGTTTGCATGACTTGATAAGCCATGCTGTGAGGGGTGATTATGCTATTCCCCCACCACCACATGTGACCAGCAGGGAGGGGAAATGTGCCACTGTGGCTTATTTCCCCTCTATCGTTGTGTGAACCCTTCCATGGTTTCAGTGTTAAACAATAAATAATGAGAAATGACAGAATACAACTTTAGAGACTCTTTAGCGTTTAATCTCTATTCAATCAAATTCTCAAGCATATACTTTGCTCCAGGCATGCATTTAAACTTTTTTTTTAACCTAAAAGCAGCCTTTTTTGTATAAAGCTCTCGATTTAATGTTCAAATTCCTTGATCAATTTGGGCTTTGGGTAGTGTTGTGGATGGAGGTTAATGGAGTTATTGAGTTGTACAGAACAGTGAGATCAAATTTCTGAAAGTTTAAATCTTATCAAATTAAAAGATAACTTAGTCCTGATGGACTTGAGCACAGAAATACATGAAAGAATACATAGAAAAAACAATGGTTTGCAGTATTATTATGGAAAAAAATGCTGATCCCAGGAGATATGGTTTTCTCTTCCCCTAAAGAAAATAGTTAGCATGTTACTCAGGTTTTTATCACCAGGTTGACCTTGCCAACTTTTTTTCCTTGTCACGCTTCTGTGACTAATAGTTTCAGAATAAGTAAAGCACAAATTCACTGGATATGTAAAAATGCAGGACAGCAAGTAGGATATTGAATGTTTTAAAGAGTCTTCATAATGTTCTTTCCATTTGTATTATGGTATATGATTCTACATTTATGTTGTTAAATTTTATGTCTATTGTGTATATTGCCTTTTGTGTCTACATTTGAAATAAAATATGTTTAAGGTTAGATGGAAAGAAATTCAGCAGCTGAACCCTTTTCCAAACATGGAAATATAGTGCTTGAAAAACCTTCACCTGCTGAACTTATCTGTTATTTTTGTGTTAAAAGTTGCAAGAAATCATTGGTATTTATATCTCTAGAAAATGAATTTGGAACCCGCTGCAGCTGGATATATTGGGTTGTAATGATGCTTGTTGGGCTCAGACCTTGAGAGAATTCCTATATATCCGGGCTAAAGAGCATTTGACCCTCCAGATGTTGTTGGACTGCAACTCCTACCAGCCCTAACCAATATCGCCATGATGGCAACTGCAATCTAACAACATCTGCAGGACCACATGTTCCCCATCCCCTATACATTAATAATAGCGTATAGGAGACCATTTTTCCAGTTGCAACTTTTCTCATCATAGAGTCAGTGATGAGAGGAGTTATAGCTGGTAGATTTCCCCTCTCTCTGCACCTTTTACATGCACCACAGCATTTTCAAGCCCAGTTGCATCAGTCCGCTGGTCTCTGTCCACCACTCTGCCGCTAAGATCATCTTCCTGGCCCGCCGCTCTGACCATGTCACTCCGCTTCTGAAATCTCTTCATTGGCTCCCAATTCACTCCAGAATCCAATATAAACTTCTCCTGTTGACCTTCAAAGCTTTTCACGGTCTAGCTCCTGCCTATCTCTCCTCTCTCATCTCACACTATTGCCCCGCTCGTGCTCTTCGCTCCTCTGATGCCATGCTTCTTGCCTGCCCAAGGGTCTCTACTTCCCTTGCTCGGCTTCGTCCATTTTCCTCTGCTGCCCCTCATGCCTGGAATGCTCTTCCAGAACACCTGAGAACTACCAACTCAATCACAGCTTTTAAAACACAGCTAAAAACTTTTCTTTTCCCTATAGCTTTTAAACTTTGAGTTTGTTCTGACTCTATACTGTTAGCTTCACCCTTCCCGGTGCCTGTTTACACTTCCCTGTGCCTGTTTGCATTCTCTTTCCCTCCTTATTGTTTACTACAACTTTATTAGATTGTAAGCCTATGCGGCAGGGTCTTGCTATTTACTGTGTTATCTGTACAGCACCATGTACATCGATGGTGCTATATAAATAAATAATAATAAAAAAATAATAATAACAGCAATAGAATATATATATATATATATATATATATATATATATATATATATAATTCATGTTAATATACACACTCAAATATCACATATACACACACACCCCACACATGCACACACAAAATATGCATTTTAGTACCGTTTGTGTCTTACAATCATGTGTAATTGATGACTTAATGTTTTTAAAGCTCATGCCTTTAAATTAAGGCTGACAGAATCCTCCTCCTACCTCTCTCACTAGGATTCCTGGATTTTTCTCCTTAAAGATGGACCCTGCAGTGCCCAAGGGAATTCTTACCTTCTTCCAATGTTCCAGTCTGCTCTGAAGCAGGTGATGGGGGTGGGGAAGGAGGCAGGTTAGCTGTCTCTTCAACTGCTAAAGATTGAATGGTAGAAATGAGACACAGTGATTAATTATTTTGAAACGAGGAAGTTCCAAATGGACAATCTGCATTATAACAATCTGGCACCATTTGATAAAATTTCACTTGAGCTCAATCTGAAACCTTAATATTGCATTACACCAACGACAGTAACCATTCATTTCAGATGATGCAGCACTATGCTCATAAGTCTACTCAAATGTCTCACAATATTTTTCCTTAATAAAAGTTATATCTAAACATTTAAGCATTTTTGTTTTTATTCATATCCCAGCTATTCGAACGGTTGACAATATAATTCTTACATGCCTTGAAGAAAAGCTCACTCACATGCCAAAAGCAAGACAAATATTCCAGCAAGAGATTTTTTTATATCATTCATGGAAAAAAAACAATAATCAGCATACAGAGGTGCCCGGCCACATGTTAAATTCACTTACATGTATTTGATTGCATGTAGTACTTTCATAATTTTTAAAAAATATCTGAAAAACATGTCTAGCACCAGCTTCTTTTCTTGTGTAAATATTTCAGGCCAAACCTTGATATATGCCATCTGGAGGCTGGCCCAGGGCCCTGGAAAGACTCACACTAACCTCCTTTTAAACATCCAACTACTGTACATGAGGTATGTAAACAGGACAGGGATAACACAGTGGCTTCAATGGGAGCAAGAGTGATACCCAAGTAACAGAATTTAAACTTTCCCCTGCGAGTATTGGGTGCCACCTAGCCAAAGTTAAGGTATCGCCGGATTCATTACGAACCTGCCCAGTTATTAAAATTTACAGGTTAGGCCCTCATGAGAGTAAAGTTACCCCACGGAGCCTGTTTGTCAGGCAGATGGGAAAGACTTTCTCCTGTGTCACTGCCAAACTGTAGAATGCGCTCCCTCAAGAATTACAATCGGCTTTTTACTCTCTTCGCTTTCGCCTCTTTAATTTAGCCTTTTTAAACCATACAATTGTTTTAATGTTTTAATAGCCTTGTGTTTTAGGGCTTAAAATTACTGTGCAGAGCCTTGATGACTTTTTTTTTTTTTTAGCAAACATGTATATAAAAGTTAATAATAAATCATACATAAAGTTAAGCACTTTTAAGTTCCATTTATTTCAGTGGGAAAATTCAGCACACACTTCAGTCTCTTCCACTGAACTCAGCAAGACCTAAGGATAATTTATTTCGGCTATATTTTGCCCATGTTTTTTAATAGATGAACCGGAGTTCAGAAAACAGTGCATTTTTCTACAGACTTCTATAGGCTATCAGCATTTTCCCCCACAGAACTGTGATGCCATGAAGCAGTTGCTGTAAAGCCTCTATTAATAGTACAAACCTTGATCTAAGCCAAAATGAATTTATTATACATAATAATATACATCATGATACATTATAAAACTTTGAATGTCCACATTAGCATCCTATAGCAATTTTTTTAAATTTTGCTATATTTGAGGTTGGTGTGCACAAAATGGCAGCTTTTATTATGTGAGCTCAGGGTTGTTGTTTTTTGGATGCAGCTAAGTACTTAAACATGTGGTCATGTTCGTTTAAACATTTGCTCCTCTGAATAAAAATAATGGCTTGAATTTAAAGGCGATTTTGTGTTAACAGAAAGCACTTTTGTTCACAAAACGTTGTGAGCCTGGTTTTCGCCAATCCTTCCATCTACTCTGGCCTTCCATGTCATATCCTGTACTATTATGGAAGGTCCCCAAACTCTCAGGGTATCAGGAGCACCTTCAGGAGCAGAAGTGTTTTCTGCTAGCACGAAGTCATGATTGGATATAATCCATTTTGTGTGTGTGTGTTACCAGATATCTTTGTCCTGTATATAATCAATAATTTAGCTACTCCCCACCCCGGCCTAATGAAGAATTCTCCCTGGAAGGTGGCCCCTTATCCATTTTGCATCTTTTAATAAAAATGTGAGCAAAATATATGGCTGAACGTGGCTGAGAGGCTCTCTGTACTTTAATACATTATGGTAATATTGTTTTTTAATTGTTGGGGAAAGGCAAATGTACATAAGAGACAAGCGTTAGAGCTTGAAATGTATACCTCATGTATTAATCAAGGGCCATCAAAAACTGGATCATGGAACGCTGCCATATTTCTTTAAATGCTGCATAACGTCGTTGGCAAGTCTTGTGACTTCCAGCAATAAGCACAACTGCAGTAAGTGATCATGTGGGTGGGACTCTTGGTCTCTTGGACAATGTGGATATGTCAGCATCTCAGCTCTTAATTCTTAAAATAAATGAATGAATAAAAAAATCTAGGCCACAGCTGCAGTGCAAAAGCTTAATGTTTATAACACAAAATACAGCTGAGATGACTCGCTTTACCTAAAGGTAATGGCGCTGGCTGACCTTTGGGCTGGGCTTCTTTTTCCTGTTCACCTTTTAGGACTGCCACAGCTTCAGCTGTTACTACTTGGACTATCCTTGCAGATACTTCTTCTGGGGTAGTAGTAGAATTAACAACAAGACAAACAAAAGCAAGTTAAAGTAAGAGATAGAGGGATTTATTTATTTTTTTAAAAGGGGGCCTTGTGTGAACAATGATTGTGCACTAATGTTGCAATTCTGAAACTGCGTCCTTTACATTTGCTCTATTGCACTAATTATGGTTTGCTCTAGAACATGCTTAGGACTGCTACTTTTTTCAGTAGACCTCCTAATATTTTTTTTGACAGGGTTGGACTCTCACACAACCAGAGTTACCAGCAATTTACCCCAAATTCCAGATGGTTATACTGCCTGGCACTATTTCTTCTAGTTATGCAGAGGATCCATTAGGGAAGGCGTGGGAGTGAGGTGGTGGTCAGGACGCTGCTATATGTGTTTTAAAACACATTTGATTATGCTTCGGGAGCACTTTTATTTCTAGCCAGCTCAGTGCTTCTGCGTGTATTGAAGGATGCTTCACACAATGGGCCTGTTCACAAAACACGCGAACCCACACTCAATGGTTAAGTGTGTTGTTGCTAAACCATGGGTTGTTTGTTGAACCCTGGGTTAGCTTATTGACTGAATCCAGGACATTGTCCACAGGGTGGCCTGTACAGTGTGGCTTGTTGACCATCCTGAACAACCCAGCAACAAACCATGGGTTCTCAAGGTGGCTTTGAAGAAAATAAGCCACCCTGCATGGTTAACAAGTCACCTTGCAGAAAACAACCTGGTTCAGACAACACAATAACCCATGGTTCAACAAACAACCCATGGTTCAACAACAACCTGCACTCAACCAATGAGTGTTGGTTAGTGTGTTATGTGAACCCAGCCATTATGAGGAAAGGGGACATCGTGCAATTACTGGGGAGTGAAGCTGTGCTCATGCTCCCCCCTTGCCCTGCTTGCTGGTGGCGCCACTTCCATTATGTTAATGTAGTTATCTGCAGTGAAGAAACCTTTGTTTCAGCAGTAGCTAACATACAGGCTTCCAGGCAATTGGGGGCACCTGGTCACGCCAGAGTCCTGATCACATGGGAGGCTACTGTTAGATAAGCTTCTTCACTTCAGGCTAGTGCATGGACATCTGGAGAAGGGGGCCAGCACTGCACACAATACTGGGGTCACCTGCTCTCCAGTAATCAAATGATTACTTCACATAAGTAACCCTTGAATGACTCTTCTATTAGACCATTTTGAGCCAAAATGCACATGTGCTGGGGGAGAAAGCTGATGTGAGACCAGTGAAACCGGGTCCCAGCCAAGGTAGTGGATGCAGCCCCTGGTTCCCAGGAAGAACATCATGGCAAACAGGAGAACATCAGCCAGAGAGGGAGCCGCTGAAGGGAGCTCACTTCACCCCTCCCTGCCAGAAGGAGCACACAGCTCCAACTGACCCTTCCCTGGACTGCAGGCTCAGGTCTCATCAATTGGCCAGAAAACTAAGGGCCACTGGAAGGATGCACCCGCTGCCTCCCAGGGTGAACATCATGGCAAGGGGGAGACCAACCCTTCTGCATACATTGGTCAGAGAAGGAGCAACTACAGAGAACTTATTTCTCCTTTCCTTGCCTGAAAGAATTCCTATAAAAGCTTTGAATCTTAGAACTGGTGCCTGAGTCATGCTTTCTTTCCTCTTCCCTCCCAATCCCTTTTCTTTTTGTGTCGTGTCTTTTAGATTGTAAGCCTGAGGGCAAGGAATGTCTTATTATTAATGTCACTTCTTTCTCCAACTCCATGGTGGATTGATTTTTGCACCTACTTTTCACTGTGCATGTATGGAGCAGTACAGCTGTGAACTAACACATGGTTTATTATTACATCTCCATTGCTGTGCACCATCAAAGGTGCATACGGAATCAGTTGACTAAAAAAAGGAGAGAAAAAGAAAACTGAAATGGCAGCACGTCCTCCCATTTCACCCATATCTGCAGCAGTATACTGAGGCCATAGCTAGACCTAAGGTTTATCCCTGGATCGTCCAGGGGTCAACCCTGTTCATCTAGGTGACACACAGGGGATCCAGTGCTCAAGCAGGGGCGAACCCTGGAGGATCCCAGGATAAACCTTAGGTCTAGCTGTGGCCTAAGGCTTGTAGCATGCACTTCTGCTATAAACATTATTGATAGAACACACAGGTGGCCTTTCAAACTCCTCCTACATAGGACACTATGCATTTGTGTGTGGCGCTCAGTCGCGTTATAAGCACTGTGGGGGTCGTACTGTATTCATTAGTGTGTGCTCCCAGGGCAATACTTCCATTTTGAAGAAAGACCAGTATGTGCTGCCTCATACATGAAAGGAGCTCTAGCGTAGATACTCCCCTAGTATCAGCTTCAACTCTCCTTTCTTCCCTGGCTAGTTACCACTCTGGAGCAGAAGAAAAAGATTCATCTGAGGAAGCAACAGGAGGCAACACTTACAGGGTTATACATAATTTTGTAATTATGCTGGATGTCTAGTATTTTCAAACTCTGCTCAAACCTTTTCATTTAAACGAGTTAAACAAAATTAAACACCTTCCAGTTTTCTCTGAAACTATTACTTTCCACATTACATATACATACGGACCTTGATTTGTATCATATAAAAGACACTTTCTGAAGCCCAAACCAAATGTGGCATTGCCAGATTTCTGTGTTTAAACCTGGATCTGCCACAATCACATAGACTGCAGGAGGCTTATATTCTTTCTAAGTATAAATACTTCCAGAGCGGCCTCTTGCGTGAGCACCGTATTATTCGGCCTAGTACTCAAACTTCCCTTCCCTTCCAAAATCCTGCGCCTACGCCTCATTCTGCTGCCCCTTACCTTCTTGCAGTTGTCATGGTCACCCTTCATCTGGGCCTGATAAGCCTTGCTCTTCCTATCCCCACCTTCAGACTGACTTCTGAGCTACAGGCCTTTGCTTGTTGTCTTCAACACCGTTCTGTATAAACACTCCAAAATGGATTCCATGGCTACTGATCCCATTTTGTTCCTGATTTTGTTTTCACTTTGCTGGAACTGACTCTGTGGCCATTAAACCACAATCTCCCAGACCTTATTCCAGCCTCAAGATCGTGCCGTTGGTTTTTGCAGCCATACACAGCTTTTAGTAACAGATAGAGACTTTCTATGACCCAGGACATGACGGTTGGGAGGGAGAAGCAGCTTTGCTGAGTAATGGAACATTTAATGTAAGGCATCCAAAACAACAACAGCAAATTACCGCTGGGGATTTTATCAAGTAAGGTTGAGTTCATAGCTCTCTTTTGATGGATATTTTTGGCGACACACAAGGAGCAGCCAATGCAGCAGAAACAGTCTTTCTACGGTTAATGACTACTACAAAAAACAACCCAGACATTTGGTACTAATGGGCCCTATAAATAGCAGATGCAATGGATAAGTCAAATCCTTGGAGGGTAGCTATTAAATGCTTCACAGTTGCCTTATGGTTCAGTTGAAGTTCAAGGGATTCTAATGATATTTAAAAAGAAAGAAAGAAAAGGAAATCCAGCCAAATTCAACGTGACACTGGATAAGCTCTCAAAAGCTCTGGTATTGGTAGTGTTTTCACACTGATTTACTTCTGCTGGGGTTGGGTTTTTTCTACTCTCAAATGATAGCAACAAAAGCTGAATTAAGCAAAAATAAAATTCTTGGCTTGGCTACTGATCCAGGCTTATTCAGAGTGCATTATGGCCACTGGATCACTTTGTTGTTCATGTTTGTAGTACTTTATTGGGAACAAGAAAAAAAAACTCTTTGTGTTTTCACTTGGTTAGCCGCTAGTTAATGTAGTGGCTAACCAAGTGCTTACAGGATTTTGGGTAGTATCCAATGTGGCACTACTGCTAATGCAGATTATATTGTGTCAGCGTAAACAATCTCTAGTGCAACACCAACAGCGCTCCCTGGCATAATAGGTTTCCTCAGAAAATCTGTTGTGCCAGCAGGTGCTGTTGGCCTTATGCTAGAGACTGTTAACACAACATAATTTACATTACTGGCTGTTTTGCATTGGATACTCCCCATTGATTCAAAATCTTTCTTTGTCAATTTGCTAAATATGTACATTGATCACAGAGTGATGGAAAATATAAGACAATTGCACTGTGGGAAAAGACTGCACTGAGATCAGCGATTGGTGGAGGTGTCTATTACTTTACAAAAGTAAATAATAACTGAAAAGAGGTTAAAAGGAGGACCCAAGAAATATATATATATATATATAGAGAGAGAGAGAGAGAGGCAGGGAGTTGGGCTGTATGGGCTCCCTTCCAAACCTTTGATTCTGTGGTCGTATGAGTGGCTTCTGCTAAATTGGTGAGACCAGTAGGACTGCAGGAGATTACCTTAATGGTCCCAGGAAGGACATCCCCTTTGTTACATAGAGCACAGGCAAATGGCTGGCAATGAGGAGGGAAAGGGCAGAGACTGCTCTGGGAAGGGGGTGTGTGCCTCTTCTCCCACCTCCCAGCTGGGGATAATGTAAACAGGGTGTTCATGTAAAGAACAATAGATTGGCAGTTTGAGTTTAGAGACTGGCTCAGCATGATAAATCCTAAATATTCAACTCCCAACCAAGAATTGTCATGTTGTGTGAAGCCAACCAGTGGGGGTTATCAGAGGGTTAAATAGGGCCTGTTCATAACCTCCACTGCCTGGGTTCACATGACACAGCAACCTATGCCCATGGGTTGAATATTCAGGATGGCGCTGTGGCTTAAATAAGCCGCAATGAGTGCAGCATGTCACACAAACAGCCTGGGACAGTTGAACTGCTCTCTGCAAGAATCTTATGGTGATGGCATCACCCTGTAGATCTGTTGTTCGAGCAACAGAATTTGGGGGGGTCTGCTGGAGCATTTAATACTGTACATCCACCCATGTTCCACCCACAAAATGACAGTAAGCCTCCAATAACCTCATTCCAAAGGAAATCAAACCCTGGGTAAGCACTGCACCTCTGGAAATTCTCAACATCTTTAATATACAGCTATGTCCATTTACAGCTATGTCCATCTTGGGGGTATGGGGATACCAAGTCATCTTGTCTGCCTCCTGAGGAATCTGTATAACGACCAAGGAGCAACGGTAAGAACAGACCACGGAACAACGGACTGGTTTACGATTAGGAAAGGAGTACGGCAGGGTTGTATACTCTCACCTTACCTATTCAACTCGTACGCAGAACACATCATGCAACATGCTGGGCTTGATGAATCCAAGGCTGGAGTTAAAATCAGGGAAGAAACATTAACAATCTCAGATATGCAGATGATACTACTTTGATGGCTGAAAGCGAGGAGGAGCTGAGGAGCCTTATGATGAAGGTGAAAGAAGAAAGTGCAAAAGTTGGGTTTCAGTTAAACCTCAAAAAAACCAAGATTATGACAACCAGCTTGATTGATAACTGGCAAATAGAGGGAGAAAACATGGAGGCAGTGACCAACTTTGTATTTCTGGGCGCAAAGATTACTGCAGACGCTGACTGCAGCCAGGAAATCAGAAGACGTTTACTTCTTGGGAGGAGAGCAATGACAAATCTTGATAAAATAGTTAAGAGCAGAGACACCACACTGACAACAAAGATCCGCATAGTTAAAGCAATGGTATTCCCCGTAGTAACCTATGGCTGCGAGAGCTGGACCATAAGGAAGGCTGAGCAAAGGAAGATAGATGCTTTTGAACTGTGGTGTTGGAGGAAAATTCTGAGAGTGCCTTGGACTGCAAGAAGATCAAACCAGGCCAGACTCCAGGAAATAAAGCCAGACTGCTCACTTGAGGGAATACTATTAAAGGCAAAACTGAAGTATTTTGGCCACATAATGAGAAGACAGGATACTCTGGAGAAGATGCTGATGCTAGGGAAAGTGGAAAGCAAAAGGAAGAGGGGCCGACCAAGGGCAAGAGGGATGGATGATATTCTGGAGGTGACAGACTTGACCTTGGGGGAGCTAGGGGTGGCGACGGCCGACAGAAAGTTCTGGCGTGGGCTGGTCCATGAAGTCACAAAGAGTCAGAAGCAACTGAACAAATAAACAACAAATGTCCATTTAGCATATTACAAGAACCAGGAAGGAATCAGAAGAAACATGTTACCAGGAAAGAATCAGGAGTCAGAAGAAAGAAAAGCTATTATTTGTACCAAACTAGACATGTCGAGCAACAGTGTGTTTCTTTTCCCTATTCACACTTGAAACAGGGATAGGCGGGAGTCTACTACTTATACAAAGAGGAACATATGGAAAAGGAGCATTTTTCTCCCTGCCCAGCTCATTTCTGGTATTGGAGCCAACATGGGGGAAACCCACTTCAGAGGAGTACATTGAGGTAAGGAAGCAGAGTTTTGCTCCTCTTCCCTGCTTGCTTCTTTTGTGCAAAGAGTAGACCACCACCACCATCTCTCATCCCCACTTTATATGTGAATGGGGCAGACAGATGCTTAACAAACAAACATGGCTAGTTTGGGCCTTTATTCTCTACACACTGAAAAAAACGGAACAGGGATCTGATGAAACATCCATCTGTCTCATTACCCCCAAAAAACAGAAGAGGTAGATTAAGGATGAGAATCACATTCCCCCTTTCACATGTTGAAACCTTCAAGACAGCAGCAAAAATACTGGAAAGACTCCCCCCTTCCAATTTAGCCACATTTGAAGCAAGAAACAAAAGGAGGTGATGATGAAGAAATGAGATACATTCACGGTTGTGATATCAGGAAATAAAAACAATTTCCGAAGGCTCTCTGGCAAACTTCACAGCAGGGCGCAGAGCAGTTTCCTGGGCAACAACATTAATAGCTGTCAAGGTAGATTTTAGACAATAAAAGGAATGAGTAATATCCAACTCTTAGTTAAGTGCATATGCTAAATATATTTTTAAAACAAGAAAAGAGGAGCTTTCATTACTTGCCACATAAAAACAACTTGGGGGGGGGAAATAATCTATGGTAGCCCCTTTCTATTTGCTTTTGTGTGCATGCCATAATAAAGGCTATACATAAAGCAACCCCACATGATGGGATTTTCACATGGGGCAGATGTAGATTCTGATGTGAAATCACTGTAATATTCAATGGGTGTTTTTATTAGGCAAGATGCCACCTAAACGCAACAGATTTCCAAGTTTAACGTAACTATCTCAGTTAAAGTGTAGGAAGGAACATAGTATCGCCTAAAGCATGAGGCTCTTTTCACATCAGTTCGTCTGCCAAGGACCCCTGAGCGTCTGCCATGCAACCGCTGCGCCTTGTATAATCTATGGTGTATAGTCTATGGAAGCACAACTAGTTGACCAGTGGCATAGGCCAGGTCTGTCGGGGTCACTGCCTACCTATGTGAACTAAGAGTGCACCCTAGAAGATATCTAGGGCCTTTGCTAGACGAGGGGTTAGCCCGATGCGAGGCCCAGGCTCGTCCCTGTGTGTCCAGATGATGCACAGGGGATCCCAGGCTCAGGCAGGGGTCAAACCTCCCTGGCCCTGGGGTAACCGGCACCGCTTGTGGCCCGGTATTTCCCGCGGTCTCAGTCTGAGCCCGAGACCGCGGGCATGTAGACCGGTCCGCCACTTTTCCCAGCTACAGCATTTACTGGTGAGTAGCTGGGAAAAGCGGCGGATGGCGCACAGCACTCCACAGGAATGCTGCGGCCATCAGGGTGGGGAGATTTGGGGGGGGGGGAAATCGGAGCCAGGGGGATGGGGAAAACAGAGCCAGGGGGGAGGGGGGATCGGAGATCACAGTTGGGGGGGAATCGGAGATCGCGGTTGGGGGGAATTGGAGATCGCAGGGGGGAATCGCAGCCAGGGTGGGGAAATCAGGGGCAGGGGGGAGCATGGAACCCCCTTTTTAAAACCTACTTCAGTCACTGGTGCACTCCTGCACACCTGGCCCCTTTAAGACATTAAACAAAATGGCTGACGTGACGGGGCTTTCCTTTACCCCGTCGCATCTGATGTGTGGAAAGGAGTGGCAGCCCACGCTACTTCTAGTGCGGTCTGGCCCCTCCTCACCACCGGATTTTAAGGTAGGTCTAGCAAAGGCCTAAAATAGTGCTGGGCCGAATCCTGCCCCCTGTCTTCGGGAACTTTCTCCCTGCAAAAGAGGCATTGTTTTTTTCTGCCTCATTCACAGGGGGGGGGGGGATTAAGAGAATTTTCACTTTGTGGAGGGAGACAGAGGTTCCACATACCTTATTTAAGTGTTAATGGGCTTATTTTTTTAGTTTTTCAGAAAAGCCAAACCAAACCAAAAAACATTCTCCCCCTTTGCTTAACTCAGCACTTGGAGGAGTCCAGCAGTTCTAAGTGAATGCTATTGTAGACCATGTGACCTCACCCTCTCCAATAAGCAGTCAACAACAACTCCTGGGTTCCTGCAAGTGCCATGGGTGGTGTAGCGGCTAAGGTGTTGGACTGGGAGTCGGGAGATCCGGGTTCTAGTCCCCACTCGGCCATGCAAACCCACTGGGTGACTTTGGGCCAGTCACAGACTCTCAGCCCATCTTACCTCACAAGGTTGTTGTTGTGAGGATAAAATGGAAAGGAGGATTATGTACCTAGGATTGGGTTCCTTGGAAGAAAAAGGTGGGATATAAATGCAATAAATAAATTATAATGAGGGCCTCCAGTAAGTGGGGGTCCAGGGCTTCATAAAAAAATTGACTTCTCTAAAGATGAGTGTTTAGAGTGGAATATCTGGAATATCCGGAGTTTGCATATTCCATCACCCAAAAAAGGTCATGCTAAGTCCTAAAAACAACATATCCATGCAAACCATGGATATCCTTACCTACACACTAAAATAATCAGTAGGAAACAGACTCATGCCAAGAACAGACAATGAAGAATTGTGATACAAAGCAAAAAAGCTGAATTAGGGCAGGCTGTATGCATGACAAACTGAGGACTATAAATCAGAAAGCTGAAACTTTATGGAAGAAAGGAAAGAGGATTACCACAGCAGGGATAGAATGAATTAACCGGGGAGAGAGCGAGAGCAGGTGGAGAAGAAATCTCTAAGAGAGTGAGGACATATATAGATAGGGGAAAGAGATAGTCATAACACTGAGGAATGAGACGAGGCACAGAAAATGCAAAGAAGGAAAAATAGGAAAAATCTGCAGCAAAGAAGCGCAAGCAATGAATGCTCTGAGATAAACATACACAGACAATCTGGGATATTGAAGAGACAGGAGGGGATTTGGCCAGGATGATTAAGCTTTTAATCACTGATCTAGGATTTTCAAGATCAGCAGAATGTCAGAGTCCTATAACTAGAGGCCCTAGCCACAGCATACAAACTTCATGTCATGCAGCATAATCGTGCCTATTGTGTGATGGTGTGAGCAGCAAAGAAGGCTTACTTTGCTGCCTCCATTGCATCCTCAAGTAGCCATCCAGCAGAGTTCTTTGAGTGGTCCGGGAGTTGTTAACACTCTCAATAGTGAATGGAGCCCTGGTTCCCTCAAGGACCCGCTGTGACCTTTTTGCATCTCACTTTGAGCACAAAATTACTTGTCTCTGCAGCAGAATTGATGCTGTTGTTATTGCAGTTCCAGTCAAGGTGTCTGATACTGCCATCTAACTGATTTTGTGTGATCAGTTTCAGGTGCTCTGGCCTGATGATGTTGACAAGGTACTTGCAGCATTGTGACCAACCACATACCCTCTCGAGCCTTGTTCCTCCTGGCTAATAAAAGCTAGCCAAGGGGGGTTGACTGGGTGGGTCCAGAGTGTGGTGAAAGAGGCGGCAGTGCAACCACTCCTGAAGAAGCCCACTCTGGATGCAATGATATTGGACAACTATCACCCAGTTGCAAATACCCCTTTCTTAGGGAAGGTATTGGAGGGGGCCATGGTGGAACAACTGCAAGCACTCTTGGAAGAGACTGATTATCTAGACCTATTTCAATCTGGGTTTCGAACTGGTTACGGGACTGAATCAGCCTTGGTCACCCTGATGGATGACCTTTATCGAGAGAGAAACAGGGGGAGTGCAACCCTGTTAATTCTGCTCAATCTCTCATCGGCTTTTGATACCATCGACCATGGTATCCTTCTCCATCAACTCCTTGAGATGGGCGTTGGAGAAACTGTGTTATGGTGGTTCCAGTTCTAACTGCAGGGTTGATTTCAGAGAGTAACATTGGGTGATCATTTCTCGGTTCCATGTGGACTTGTGGCCCGATTGGAATCCACCAGGAGAAGAGCCTTTAATGTAGTGGCCCCTTCTCTGTGGAACGCTCTGCCCCTGGAGGTCAGGCAAGCGCCAACACTAGGCTGCTTCCAGCACTTCCTGAAAACAACTCTCGAGAAGCCTTCCCCAACAGACTAGCCACTGTTTTTTCTGGCTCCTTTGTTTTCAAATTGAATAATTTTAATTTGCTTTTTTAATCTTCTTTTTACTGTTTGTATTTATGTTCACCGCTCTGGAATCTGTGTTAGATAATTGAGCGGAATATAAATGTTGTCAACAACAACAATAACAACGAGTAGAAATTGTACCGGTCGTAACAGATTGGCCTGTCATGGTGACTTCAAAAGTCAATGCAAAAGTCAATTCCTATCGGTTAAATGGTATAAATAGCTATCACATGAGGGTGAAAAATGTCCAAAGGTGAATTACTTTTTCTCACCTACAATTTAATTAACCACAAGCAATTTCCTTTGCTCTTTCCCAAGTAATCTAGCAGTTTTTCTGCATACATATCCTGTGTATGTTGCTTATTATTATTATTATTATTATTATTATTATTATTATTATTATTATTATCATTTATATACTGCCCTACAGCCAAAGCTCTCTGGGCAGTTTACAAAGATTAAAACACTGAACATTAAAAAACTGATATACAAAATTTAAAACCATAAAAAACAGATTACATACAGTATCCATTTAAAGCAACTATTCTGGGTCAGTTTAAAACTCAACATATGCTGTTAAATGCCTGAGAGAAGAGGAAAGTCTTGACCTGGCACTGAAAAGATAACAATGTTGGTGCCAAGCAACATTGGGGAGATCATTCCATAATTAGGGGGCCACCCCCGAAAAGGCCCCCTCTCCCTTGTTGCCATCCTCCAAGCTTCCCTTGGAGTAGGAACTCGGAGGAGGACCTTGGACGTTGAGCACAGTGTACAGGTAGGTTCATGTCAGGAGAGGCGTTCCGTCAGGTATTGTGCTCTGTACAGCACCATGTACATTGATGGTGCTATATAAATAAATAAATAAATAAATAAATAATAATAATAATAATAATAATAATAATAATAATAAAACCAGCACCTTGAATCAGGCTCAGAAACATACAGGCACCCAATGCAAGCGGACTAAAGTGGGTCTTATATGTTCAAACCTTCTGGTCCCTGTTATCACTCTGGATGCTGCATTTTGCACAAGCTGCAGCTTCTGAATCGTCTTCAAAAGCTGCCCCACGTAGAGGGCATTGCAGTAATCTAACTTGGAGGTTACCAGGGCATAGACAACTGAAGCCAGGTTATCCCTGTCCAGATAGGAGCGTAGCTGAGCCACCAACCAAAGCTGGTAGAAGGCACTCCGTGCCACCAAGGCCACCTGAGCCTCAAGTGACAGAGATTGTTCTAGGAGAACCCCCAAGCTACGAACCTGCTCCTTCAGGGGGAGTGCAACCCCATCCAGAACAGGTTGAATACCCTCCATCCGGTCAGACGAACCACCCACTAACAGCATCTCAGTCTTGTCTGGATTGAGCTTCAGTTTATTAGCCCTCATCCAGTCCATTGTCATAGCCAGGCACCGGTTCAGCACACCCACAGCCTCACCTGATGAAGATGAAAAGGAGAAATAGAGCTGTGTGTCATCAGCATACTGATGACAATGCGCTCCAAAACTCTGGATGATTGTACTCAACTGTTTCATGTAGGTGTTGAACAGCATGGGGAACAAGACTGACCCCTGCGGAACCCCATACTGGAGAATCCATGGTGCCAAGCAGTGTCTCCCATGCACCACCTTCTGGAGTCAACCTGTCAAGTAGGAGTGGAACCACTGCAATGCAGTACTTTTCACTCCTAATTCAGACAGTCGTCCCAGAAGGGTACCATGGTCGATGGTATCAAAAGCTTGATACCAAGCCAAGAGATCAAGGGGAATCAACACATTCCCCATATCTTTTTCCCAGCATAGGTCATCATACAGGGTGACCAAGGCTGTTTCTGTACCAAAACCAGGCCTGAAACCCGAGTGAAATGGATACAGATAATCGGTCACATCCAAGGGTGCCTGGAGCTGGCTCACAACTACCTGCTCAAGGACCTTGCCCAGGAATGGAACATTTGCTACTGGCCTATAGTTATTTAGATCAGGGTCCAAATAGGTTACAGCAGGCTCCAGAAGGCTAAAACACAAAGGGTTTGTGAAGAGTTCCAAAGGGATCTCTCCAAGCTGGGAGAGCAGGCATCCAAATGGCAAATATGGATCAATGTAAGCAAGTGTAAGCTGATGGACGTTGGGGCAAAAAAACCCAACTTCAAGTATAACCTGATGGGATCTGAGCTGGTGGTGACTGAACAAGAAAGAGATCTTCGGGTTGTGGTGGACAGCTAGATGAAAATGTCCACCCAGTGTGCTACCGCTGTAAAGAAGGCAAACTCCATATTAGGCAGAATAAGAAAAGGAATTGAGAATAAAACTGCTAGTATCATACTGCCTTTATATAAATCCATGGTGCGACCACACTTAGAATACTGTGTACAGTTCTAGTCACCACACCTAAAAAGGATATTATAGAGCTGGAAAAAGTGCAGAAAAGGGCAACTAAAATGATTAAGGGGCTGGAGCATCTCCCCTATGAGGGAAAGTTACACCAACTGGGTTTGTTTAACTTGGAGAAGGGGAGACATGATAGAAGTGTACAAAATTATGCATGGTATGGAGAATGTGGATAGGGAGACATTTTTCTCCCTCTCTTAAAATACTAGAACCCAGGGTCATCCCATGAATCTGATTGGTGGGAGGTTCAGGACAAATAAAAGGAAGTACTTCTTCACACAGCACATAGTTCAGTTATGGAATTCATTACCACAAGGTGTAGTGATGACCACCCATTTGGAAGGCTTTAAAAGGGGGTTGGATAAATTCCTGGAGGCGAAGGCTATCAATGGCTACTAGCCCTGATGGTTATGTGCTACCTCCAGTATCCAAGGCAGTAGGCCTGTGTGCGCCAGTTGCTGGGGAACATGGGTGGGAGGGTGCTGTTGCACTATGTCCTGTTTTGGTGGACCCTGGCCAACAGCTGGTTGGCCACTGTGTGAACAGAGCGCTGAACTAGATGGACCGTCGGTCTGATCCAGCATTGCACTGCTTATGTTCTTATGTTTAAGTCACTTGACACAGAAGAAGGGAGAATACAAATGCAAATATTAACAATATAGTGGGCCTGTTCGCAGGATCACAGTGGGGGAAATAATCCTAAAACAGCCCTTGGGTTCTGAGTAGCTTGTTAACCATGGCAACAAGCCATCCTGGCCAGGTTCACATGACACAGTAAGCTGCGGCGGGGAGGGTAATTGTGCAAATCCCTCCACTGGCACATGACCAAGATGTGTGGTGCAGAAAATAAGCTATTGTGGCTGTTAGTTGCTTTGGACCCATATAGAGGATGCTGACAGTCTACTGGGAAATTCAGTACGAAGTTACAGTCTGATTCCGAGCAATTTTTAGAAGGAATAAGAATTTCTGATGGTGACTGTTGAGGAGAGTTAATTGCCATTGGAGTTTAAGATCTCTTTAATTTAATTAGGAATGTTGAATCTGTTTAGTGTTAAATACTTGATGCAATTTTATCAACAAAAGCGACAGATACATTTATATAATAATATTAATGCTAGTAACAGCAGCAACAACAAGAAATGCTTAACACCAATGGAAACTAGGGCCTCCAGGACAGACATCTCCACGCAACTCCAGTGGAACTGCTGTCTGCCAATGGGGAGGGATCTCCAGTCCATCCCAGCATACTCCTCCTGGCCAGCTTATCTGGGTGTTAAGATTGATCTCCGAGTTGCAAAAAATAGAAACATAAGTTACTGATAAAGAGGCAGTCTAAAGTATTTCTTTCCCTCCTTTGGGGGCATTTATTTATCTCAGCTCCAAATAAGGGAAAATTCCAACTAGTTATATTTTACTTAAGCTCTCCAGTGGTATTAAATTATACTGTAAGAAAAACAGATTAAGATTATTATTTTTATACTGATGAAAATAACTACAACAGTAGCAAAGGAAATACTTCACTGTATTATGTAACCCAAGCATACCGCTATTTGCTTACTTTCAGAGAATAAATTAGTTGTTCAAACACAAATTTCTACCATGCTGATCAAGTGCTGACAATGGTGAAAAAAGCAATTCGTGGTTACGTCCTAAATAAAGTACAGTATTGGTGAATGAAACTAACTATACGTGAGGCACTAGGAATTAGTAATCTCAAAATAGCTAAATTAATATTTGAAGTAGAAGAAACAATACAAAAAAGCCAGAATGTCATTGAATTTCAGAATGGGAAAGAGTTCATTAAAGGGAGCACTTCTGAACTTAAAAGTATTCCCAAACTGCATGGACAATGCTGAATAATTATGCCATGAGAGAAACTGAGAATGAACAGTGCTTGGTGAATATGGGCTGCTGTTATTCCTTGGGCGGGGTAACTGGCAATCGTTTTCTGTCAATGCAGCATAATTCTGACACATCCCATTAGGAAGACAGTGACATGAAAACGCAGCAGCACGGGGCCCGTTCCCCCTTAAGGCTCTTACTGCCAGACAGACTCTGCTAAAGCCACTATCCCTGCAATGCAACACCAGCTGCACAGCTAATCTGCTCTGAGCATTAACTCCCAATCCACTATCTGGATGGCATGTTGCGTTAGACATTTTCCTCTTGCACACAGCCATGAAGTATGTTGCCTAATAATTTATAAAGGCACAGTTAAGATGGGGGCCCTTTGGACAGACAAATAAGTCTGCTTCTTAACAGTCCAAAGAATCATGGAGAAGAATTTCTGATGAGCAACAATTCATTTTTCTTTCTTAAAGCCAGCCTGTACATTGAACAGTTTATCAGTGCCAAAGACAGCTATATTTCTCCCAAATATAGTAATGACACTAGAACTGCATGCAAACTGCCACACTAGAGTATTGCAAATTTACTGTGACTTTAATTCAAGTTGCAGAAAATTGGTTGGTTCTCAAAAAGCATTAGAATAAAGTCGCATAGTCCTAATGACTGCAGATGTAAAAAAAATAATAAAAATTGAACCCTTAAGAATTAACAGCTCTTGCTTTGATGGCCTGAATAATTTTATTGTGGGACGGACGCAAGAAATAAGAGACGACACAAGTGCTGGAGTTAAACTGGGCCACTTTTATTCAAGATCTGCAAAGGGGGTTCTCCTCAGGCATCCAGCCAGGCCTGCGTGCAGGCCTTTCTAAGTGAACGGGCGAGCTTTCCTGGTCCAGCAGGTGGCGCTCGGTTTCGCCACCCTGCTGTCCATCCCCAACCAGGGGTAGGGAGACCTTCCCTTGTCACCCCCCAACCCCTGCCCCCACGGGCTCAAGGTGGGGTGAGCGAGGTCGGCCTCAAAGGTGGTCCTTATCCCCCGGCCTGGCCACAGGGCTCAACACCGGGAGCCCTCGGGAGTCACCAATCACTGAAACAGTGCCTTGGAATCTCGCCATTATATTCCCTCTGGATGCCTTCTCTACCTGCCTTGAAATAGGTGACCAAATCGCTAGCAGCCGAATTGACCTAGTTATACTCCCCCGATGTCTCACAGTGTGGAGTAGGCGAAACAACTCACGTCCAATTCAGGGCGGGAGCAAAAAATTCCTACTCGGCCCCCTAAAGGCGACCCAAAGAACACACTGTCAACAGGGAGGGAGGGAGGGAGCCGCGGAGCACGAGGGCAAGAGGGCCTGGAGGGGTCAGGCGTCCCCTGATAAAGGTGCCCAACCCCTCCCAGTTCCCAGAGGCCCTGCCAATGCAGGGTGGCAACGTCTCAGGCTTGCCCCGCCCACAAAACCCTCCCCATGCCCAGGCTTTGCCGGGCATGGCAGAATGTGCCTTTTGTCCATCAAACTCAGTGCAGCCCACTAAAAAAAAGCTCAATAAACCTCATTTCTTGTTGCTTATCCAGGAGTGCAAAATCAAGCATCTGACAGGTCATAAAATATGCTGGTGGGCTGCTTTGTGAAAAAGACCACTGCAAATATAGAAATGTTCTTTTCCCAACCAGGTGGTATCGACATAGGTTTCTTCAAACCCTCTATTGTTTATTGCCTATCCTAACCAAATATTTACATTCTCTAGATTTGTGGTACTGCAGCTGAGGTAGGTAGCTGCCACTTTCTTTAACCTGTTCTCATCTTTTGCACATACAATTACCAAGATTCCTGCATTCTCTTATTTTATCAGGCAGTCTCTTATTATGTTGGCATTGCCAACATAAACACATATGGTGGGATGGGGGAGAATTTAGAAGTGGTTCCCATATAGCATGTTTCAGCTGAAGATGAATCCCAGGTCTGAAAAGTTTAAAGATCATAGAGCCACGTGACTATAATTGGTTATTCAGCATTTGGACAGCACTGTGGTTTACCTGCACTCACAATGGATTTCATACTGATATTAATCTCAGATAAAGTTATCTCTTATTATCATTATTATTATTATTATTATTTTATAAAAAGTAATGGGGAACAGAAACAGGAAGCCAAGCAAATTCATGTGCTAATAAACATGATTTATTTTTAATAAACATGATTGATCATGTTGTTACCAGACAAGCCAATATTCTGCTGATTTTGCCATTGAGAGGAAGGTTTAATTCCAGCTTGGGAGCACATAGAAGTCTGCCACTCTAAAGCCAGGCTTGACACTCAAAGCAGAAAGGTGTGCATTATACAAAGCTATCGATCGTCCTTGGCATGACCAGGATTCTTCAGATTTGATCCCTTGACTCTTACTCTCCTTTGATCTTATTTTTAAGTTTACACTAAGGCTCCAAAATGTCAGCCCAAGAGAGTCACCAGGAAAATTCACTCATCAGGTGTTACCGTTAACCTCTTTGTTTGAGCTCAGAGGAAGGAAAGATGGAGTGTCTGATTCCTAGATAGCAACACCCTAGTCTTGATGAGCCAGCAGAGACAGGATTCTGACCATTGTTTACATTTTAACGATTAAACTCAATTTGTGGTGTCTGTGCATATTACCAGCCCCTGGACAACTCAATAATTAGGTATCTTTGACCCAAAAGAATTTTTACTCTCTCACACAAGAAGAATCTTGTGAAACTCCCCCATCTTCCTCCCTCTGCCTCTTTCTTTCTTTCTTTCTGTGCACCCCGCTGCCCCCAACATCATTGCACCCCAGACTGTGCAGGTATAGAAAGGTCACAAACCCCTGACTAGCTTCTTCCCTCTCATCTCTTCTGTTATTATCCCCACTTTGCTGAAGAACCTAATCAGCTTTCACTGCTTCTTTCTTCAGGGATAAGCAACTTGCTAGCTGCCTCCCTTTGTCATCAACTCTGTTGCCAGCCTCTACCCTGCCAGTCCTGGGATCCACCCCACCCCTGCCTTTATCTCATCACTGTCAAGACTTCTTTTCCCCTCCTTTGCTAGTCAGTTACACCAAATCATTGCTTTCAATGTGTCTGTCTTAGTACTGTATTTCTTCGATTCTAAGACGCACTTTTCCCCCATATAAACATCTCTAAAAATGGGGTGCGTCTTAGAATCGCAGGTCGTTTATTATTTCTTAGAATCAAAGCTTTTTTTCTGTTGGTGGTACTGAAATGAGTGTGCGTCTTACAATCGATGGCGTCTTAGAATCAAAGAAATACGGTAATTAGACTAGAATTCTGTAATCCTTTACAATGCCTATTGCCATGATCCGATCTCTTGAATGTATGTTTTTAGTTCTTTTCAATAAATTACTCCTGGGTTAAGCAATTGTGTCTTCAAACTCTAAAAATCCCCTTAACCCCTTAAGGTGCTAAGCTTTGGGACACTCAGTACTCAATGTTAAAAGATCCCTTCAAGAGTCAAGGTTGCATGTCTGAAAGTGCACTCAGGCATATGGACAGCAGGGACACTTGCTAACAAGGTGGAGTAGGCCACTGAGGGAACAGTTCTGGGGGGGCGGGGAAATGGCAGTTCATCTCAGCTGACCAAATGGAGATTATGAAGAGTCCTCTTCTCTTTGCTCTTCTTTAGATCGTAGAATCATAGAACAGTAGAGTTGGAAGGGGCCTACAAGGCCATCGAGTCCAACCCCCTGCTCAATGCAGGAATCCACCCGAAAGCATCCCTGACAGAGGGTTGTCCAGCTGCCTCTTGAAGGCCTCTAGTTTGGGAGAGCCCACAACCTTCCTAGGTAACTGGTTCCATTGTTGTACTGCCCTAACAGTCAGAAAGTTTTTCCAGATGTCCAGCCGGAATCTGGCTTCCTGTAACTTGAGCCCATTATTCTGTGTCCTGCACTCTGGGGTGATTGAGAAGAGATCATGGCCCTCCTCTGTGTGACAACAGTCAAACAGTCAAAAACAATATGCATCTACTGAAATAGATACCTTAACTATGTAAACTAACATGGCTAAAAACTGCTCTTTATTTTTCAAAGACCTTTGCTCTTCCTTAGGTATTTGGGGACCTTACAATTACCATGTAGATGGGTTCATAGCACTATTCCTTTATTTCTGTTTTAAAAACCAAAACAAACTCAGCCTGCCTTCATTTCAAAGGAGTCAATGTGAGCAGTCTGAAATGTTTTTAGTTATACATAGTAAGTTTTTTCTTGGTCAAGGGAAACAAATTATGATACTGGCTGGGAGCCCTATCTATTTACTTTATTCTCGTAATTTTGTGCAGTGACTACTGAGATTTTTGGGGGGTGGGGGTTGACCTTGTATCCATATGGCAGACTGAATTTTCCTCAGACTTTTCACAGACAGACTGTTCAGTTCGCTGTGGTTCTGCTCTTGAATGCTAAATAACCTCCCATCCTGCCTACTATCTCTCAGTGGAGCTTAACAGAAACCTCAGACAGTGCACTGAAATGTTGGCATGGCAACACTGGAGAGAAAAGCTGCAACCCTTGGCATTGGGCTGAAGAATAGTAGTAGCTTGTTTTTGTGGCTGGCTGTTTTGCAGAATGCAAGTGGTACCGCTGCTATTTGTCTAAGAACATATTAGTATCAATGAATTCATATTCTATGGATTGGTACATATGAACCCTCTGCCATTAGGTATCCTGTATCTGATATGTTGATGGGAAGGGGCAAATATGCAGCTGTTCGACAGGGCTGGTAATTGTGGATGACCTTCAAGGAATAGTGCTTGTGGAAAATACACATGGCTTAATTAAAAGCGAGCTTTTAAACGTAGTGACAAATTTTGGCAGAGAGCTGCAGTAGTATACCAACTTCCTCTGGGAACATGAACTTCATAACAGCCTAAGGCTGCCAGCAAAGGACAAGGGAACACTACAGTCAGTCAAGAAAAACACATATGAAATCTCTTGAGTCAAATTCATTCAAGGTAGGCAACAGAATTATTCAAGGAATGAATTTATTGACTTTGAACCAAGTTATGAATACAAATTGGCAGGAATTTCTCTCAGCTAGCTCTTCAAACCGTGATTCAGCACATACTAAAAAGCAGTGTCCCATATTTATCAAGTGACCTTCATGGAAAGCAAATCCACTTTCAACAAAAAGATTATTGTCAAAAAATTATGTTTTAGAGGTGTTTTAAAGTCTAGTTTTTACAACCTTTTTATTCTGAAAGCTGTAAAATCTGATTACATACTTTTTTTTTTTTGCCAATAGACTGTACCAACTTATTTGTGAGCAAGTCCACTGAACTCAATGGGGGTTATTTTTGAGTAGACTGCACTATTGTATATATTGGACTGCACTATTAGGTGCATTTAATTCCCACTGAAATCAATACAGCACACGTTGGTCTTGATATTAGGTCCCCCTGAAACTTTTCACACTGATTTCAGTGGGCCCTAAATGCACCTGAAGAGAGCGACCCTACAGTCCTTAGACAGTGTCTGAGGAGCTATTACCTTGGGAGAACTATGTCCTTGTGGGAGGGAAATGAAGCAGGGATTTCCCACACCTCCCAGCCATTCAGAAACCTCTGTGGCAGCTTCTCTCCTGAGATTAGTGTTGCAACCTCAGAAGAGGACAGGAAGGGAGGAAAGGAAGCATGCTGGTGAGCAGGAAGGTGAGAGGACAGGGACCTGCACAATCCAAAAGCCACTCAGTTCCTGTCCCCGGCCACAGCAAGGTGAGTTAGCTAGATGGGCTCAGAGGCAGAAACGGGGGATGGAGGGTCTTGTCAGCAAGGCTTAGGATAGACAAAGGGCTCTAAGACTGGAACCCTCTATCTAAGGAGCGCAAACCCTCTATCATGGTCAATGTTGAACTTGCACTCTAACTTGGTCAATATCCAATTGTGTCTAGCAAAAAGGGATTAACGATCACGTATTAACTGGACAAGGCTCATATTTCAAATCACATCTAGAAACTAGAATTTTCAGTTCTGAATTCATTAGAAGACTAAAAGCAAAATAGGTTTAAGGAAACTGGTAAAAACAATGTATCAAATTTTTGGTGTAACTATGCCTGTTAAAATAAAATCATGTGTTCGTAGAAAATATATTTAATCTTAAAACAAATATGTACACTGAAAATTTAAACAGAATGGTCCACGTACAACAAACATCAAACATAAATCCCAAACACGTTTTGACCATAAAGATCTCCAACAGTGGGGAAAGAATTAGATGCGGATTTTAAAGAACTTTTAATGCAAATTATAACGCAAATTATGGACCACCCGCTCCACCAGGGCTGAATATTCAAAATGGCTACTTACCATGCTGTAGCCCACCGTGGCTTCAATAAGCCACGGTGGGTTGCAGTGATTGTGTGAACTGGTGTCCTCATGTGTTTTGGATGAATATATAAATAGGGCTAGGGGGTAGAGGGTGCTGAATAGTGACCCTGAGAAGAGTTAGAGGACTGATCAAGGAAAGAGGCCACACTTAAGTGGCTTTGGAGTGTTAAATGCAACACATTTCTATACTTGTTGCTATAGCAACAGAATGAACTATGTTCACATAATATTTAGTTTTTTATACTTGTTCCTTTGTTGTGTTCAACATAAGGAAAACATGACATGAATATGATAAAACCACTGATTTTGAAATGCTGTATTTTTCTAAGAGTGGCCATATATTTGTGTGCTTATCACTTGGTAATTGCAATGTATGAAGCAGCTCTCACAGTTCAGAGAACAGAAAGCAATATTTTTCAGTAGAAACAGTTGTACACCAAGTCAGACTTTCAATGGACTGAGCAATGAGACATCTAGAAGTATGCATGCATATGTGAATCAGTGAATCAATGAGTTCGAGAACCAAAAAACTATTTCAGAACTCCCACTGATGAGGCTGAAATTATTCCTAGAAAAGCACAAATTACTTCTGTGGGACTTCACTGCAAGTAGTACATGCTCTGAGAACTGCAGCCCAAATTTATTCAGATGTCTCATTTCTTCATGTTCTCAGCAGGTGAGATTGGGAATCAAGGTAAACTCAATTTAAGGCTCTAATGGAGAACAGAATCTTTCTAGGGGACAGCGTGTGTGTGTGTGTGTTTGTGACTCTGCCTGTGGGAATATACTTTCTAAAGACTGTTAGTTTTATAGCCTCGTAGTAGGAAATGCAGACTACCATCAATAAACTGATGTAAGGAGATAAAAATGTAGCCACTCAATTTCTAAGGAGATAAAAATGTAGCCACTCAATTTCTATGGGAATTGGTTGCAAAATTATCATACAAAAATCAAAATGGATACAGAACCAACTTAGTATCACACATGGCAGTTTAAAATCGGCTTGCTACTAAAATTTTGCCTAAAGTAATTTGAAACAAATTTAGTTTCTTTCCAAGGCTAAACATATGAGCCATCTTGAGAGAAATTGTTGAATGCAAAAGCGCAGGTAAATGCTATGAAGAAAGTGCATGGGGATGTTTCTATGCCAGCTTCAGACATCTTATTTACCTCTGCAGGGAATACCCAAAATACATAATGAAGTAAAGGTCCAGTGGTGATTTAAGCTGTCTTGAGCACCAAAATGTGGGATAAACCATTTTAATAAATAAATATTTCATTTCCAAAATGTCACATTAGTATGACCTTAATAAAATAAGCATGAGCTTTCCATGATGCAATTCCATTAAGAAAACTGACTTCTATCCAAGTAGTGATGAATAACTAACACTGTTGTCAAGGAATCAAAAGGTTTTTGGGATTGAGTGTGTGTGTGTGTGTGTGTGTTGTTTCCTCATTGCTTATAGTGGTTTATTGTTTGTTTGAAATGCCTTAATGCAAAATTCAGTATCCATCCATTCAAAGACTGATGACCCCTCCTCCTAAGTAATTGAGGGCTGTGTGCATCCAACCAGGTATTTACTTTGGGGATAGTTACAGCCAAGTCATGATGATAGCTGAGAAACCTGCATTGTATTGGTCAGGTACTTATAGCAATTAGTAGTGTTCCAGGAGATGCAAGTATAGATCTTCTGTGAAGGGATCCCCTTCTGAATGAAGTATCAGTGGCAGGCAATAGAAAGGCTGAAACATGGGAGGCACCATATATGCCCTCTTGTTAATTTGGCTTTATACTGTAATTTTATTATATCTAAATAGCTTGGGCCATTTCCGAAATGAAATTTTAATGGTTGTAAAAAGGCTTGGGAGGGCTTCTGCCCTGAAAGTTGGCTAAGAAATGCTATAAATAAATAAATAAATAAATAAATAAATAAATAAATAAATAAATAAATTTAACAAATTATTCTTAACATAACAAGCTTATATTCATGCCAAGCAAGAATATAAGCTATACAATATGCTTGCCAGTCTCTAAACCAGTAAGCTATAGTATGGAATGTATAGTGTAATTATTAGCACCATTTCCTTGGCAAAAAGAAGAAAAATATAGTTAATTAACAGCTTATTCCCCAAGGGACTAATCAGCAACAGGATAAGTATCATACTTTGGGCTTTGACAGAATAATTACTGAGCAGAAATAAACATAGGAACGATGTGTGTTTGGTTATGGCCTGTTTTCTTCTGATACTACTTAGTTAGGAGCATCTATGCTTTGTAAAGTACCAACTGTAACAGAAAATCTATGCATGAAACTAAATTAAAGGTCTAGTGCTACTCCCTAAGTGCCAGACATTAAACTCTTTAGCCTAGAAATGTTGTTTAATTCTATTACGGCTCGTCAATTTCCTGGCGGCAAGGACAGTGCGCAGTATAAAGATGAGAAATGCTGCAATGCTGCAGTGAGAACAGGATGAAACACTGCCAAGATCAGCAGCACTTGCTACGTGAGAGTATGCCTGTGTGCCCGCATACACATACACACATACACACAGAGAATTTGAAATGGACTAGGATGGGGAGGGGGGGGATATGAACATTGATTTCCTGTCCAAAATAATTTTAGCAAAGGAGATCCATGCTTCTGAAAAGACAGCATCCCCTTCTTAGAGCCTTGAGAAATAACACTAGGCTTTGGAAGTGCATTTCTCACATTCCCCCACCATCAAGCAGGTAAATGTTGGATATATCTTACAAGAATGAGCCGTGCCTTTCAGCTTCACTGTGAATCAGTGGGAAGCTTCTCCCTGATTTGCAACAGTGCTAGGTAAGTCCCTTGCTGAAATTTAGGAGCAATTGGAAAAAGTATCTCTGAAAAACATGCATGCTGCAGAGTCAGCATATGTGGTCACAGGCAATCATTCTGCCTGGTTGAGGAACGTTTTTTCGCTATCTCTGAACATCGCCTGCAGGAAGATTAAACCGTCTACCCAAGGAAGGAGTGTGGACTAGGTATAGGGATGTAAAAATGCATAAAATGTCTTGCATGGTTTCAAACAATAATCTTCTGGACAAAAAAAGAAACAGCATTAAAGGACTTTTACATAAGATTAAGAAGGAAAAACAGCAACACCCACATTTCTACCCAGCGCCACACGTGGGATAGGGTAGATCAAGCACCAAAAATACTGTACCCATTAATTCATGTAAGAAAGTGGCTTACCATAAAGTGGATAGTCTTGTTTTTATTTCCTTACGGTACACCATTCTACTTACAATTTTCTCAATGATCTCCACATTTTCTTTGTTACTCATACACATACCTTGTGATGCTGCCTCTCTTGCTACGTACAATGTGGTTTAGCCCTTGCACTCATAAAATGGCCCAGAGCCTGCCTACCTATGCATCACATCTGCCCTACTCCCTTCTCTGAATTCATGCTTCCCGAGGAGGAGGAGGAGGAGGAGGAGGAGGAGGAGGAGGAGGCTACTGGGCTCCCAACATGGCCTATTGTCACACTTGAGCAGCCTCTACTTCAGCTGCACATTTTTAGAGGTGGGGACATCTAGCCCACTTGATAGAGGTCTCTGAGCTTGGAGCCCTCTGACTATACAAAGCCTGGCTGGGCTCTTGCTGGCAAGGTGGGAGGAGTAATGGAGTTTGTATTTGCCTCTCCATCCTCCATTTGAGCATTTATTTATTTATTGTTAGACAGGCCTCTGAGCTGGCCTCCAGTAGATCCACAGGCTCTCCCTTCCTCACGCACTGTTCAGCCCCTAACACATTCATTTCCTCCCTCCTAGAGGTTGGAGACCTGACCACGGAGTCCTGCCCTTGAGAGAGGGAGAGAGCCATCCCTAAGCTTTCCATAGTGGCTGAGAAGGGCTGTGGGTGGGTGGGGGGATAAGACTTCCTCCTTCAAGGTCAGAGCTCTCTTTCGCCTCAGAGGGGGAAATCTGCTACATCCTATGATCCCTCAGATGGTGTGAAGAGGGCTCTCTTTGTCTCATGTTCATATTTTAATTCAGGGCAGTTTCTCGAAGAGGTCAATACATTAATAATAATAATATATTTATTTGTTACCCGCCTCTCCTTCCAGATCGAGGCAAGGTACAACATAAGTGCAAATGCCATAAAATACATATAATTAAAACATTTAAAACTAATACATTATTAAAAGCAGCACATTATTAAAAAGTATCTTAAAATTCAACTGGGTAGGCCTGCCGGAAGAGATCAGCCTTTATAGCTTTCTTAAAATCCGGAAGTCTGTTACGTTGACGAATCTCTCCCGGCAGGTCATTCCATAATCTGGGAGTGGCAGAAGAAAAGGTCCTCTGGGTAATAGTTGTCAGCCTTGTTTTTGTTGACTGGAGTAAATTCTTCCCAGAGGACCTGAGTGTGCAGGGCGGATTGTATGGATTGTAGCCTGGACCCAAACCATGTAGGGCTTTAAAGGTGATAACCAACACTTTATGCTTTGCCCATAAACTAACTGGCAGCCAGTGAAGAGATTTTAAAACTGGGTCCATTGATTCTTATACAGTGGTGACTTCAAATTATATTGTGAATAAGCCACAATTATGCCAGATAATGTAATGCCATCTTGCCCCACACCTCAGGAGTTGCTTCTGTTGCTACTAGGAGCCAGGATTTTCTCCACTTTGGGCTTTCATATTTAGTTTTTCTAAAAGTAATTTTTTTAAAAAAACCAATGTATATAATAAAACAGGATAAATTACGTCAATCATGTAAAAACTAGAATACATCACTAGTTTTGTTTTGTTTTAAAATCATAGTGTAAAGCCATTTTAAAATCCACCATTCATTCATATTTATTTTAAATACTTTAAGGCCACCATTATGCATAAAAGCTCTCACAAAGTAGCTGGCTCCATCATCCAACTTGGAATGCTGTCCCAAATAAAAAGTTATTAACCTAATAATGGAAAGAGCAAGCAAATCAGCTAAGGTTGGGTAGTCTTCCCAAGGAAAAAACTTTAGCTAGGAAGTAAAGGACTACCCAAGGGATTTGGGCTTCTGTTTCTTAAGCAGCCTACAATGCTGTATGTCAAACACTTTTTTGGAGCTGAGAAAACTTCCCAAAGCAAACTGTAATATGCCACAGGTGTCTGCCATTTAAACCATTAGAAAAAAGTCAAAACGCCCACTGGGCATGCCTAAAGTAGCTCTTTGGATCATGGCCTTTATTTCCACATTGGGCAAATCACTTTCTCCAAGTCCATTTAGTAACTAGGCAGCAACTGCTATCCTTTCAAATTCATTTCTAGCAATGAAGCAATATTTGTGTGTGTGATCAAATTAGGAAGTGCAGTTGTGTAATCCCTTCCACATTGTTAGCCAGGCTCTTTCTGTCTCTGTATATAAGACACCTATATAACATGCAAGATGCAGCCATTAGATATGATCAAGGCTACCCTACACTAACTTATCCCAGTAGCAAGCCATTTCCACTTGGTGACCCTCTTAACTGCATTACTACTTCTAGGACAGTGAATAGCAAATGACAAATATAGTTGGGTATTATAAGTTTACGATGGCAGCTCATTTGAGGCAACACCAAAACCCAGAAGAGGGAGGGCTGGTGCTGGAAAGCAGTCATTTGTATTCAAAGTGGTGAACAAGCGGTATATTTTTGAGTGGACTCATGAAGACCACTTACCATGGAGGAAAACCTATGACCCAAACACACTGAGCATTCTTCATAAAACAAATGACTACTTCCCAGCGACAGCTTAAGACCCACCTCTTCCTTTGCTCATTTGCATATTGCTGACACCACACTCCAAATCTGTTGTATGAATTTTGAAACTTATTCGGTTAAAAGCGAGCCTAACACTTTCCTAAAACATCAGACCTTAATTCAGTTCAGTTCAGAGAACTGAACTTTCCCAACCCCTCCTCCCGCCAGCCATGCCGCTGAAAAGCCTCTCCGGAGGATCAGGGAACCCTCCTGAACAGGGTGAGCTGCAGTGCAGGCAGCTGAGGGAGAAGACTGCAGGGGCAGCTTCCAAATCCCCCTTCTTGGTACAGCCCCCCCACCCCCCGTGCCACATCACATACTGTTCCAGAGGGTCCCGCAAAGTTCAGGAGCAGGTTTCCAGAGGTACTCTGTGTGTGTATGTGTGTGTGTGTGTGTGTGTGTGTGTGCGCGCGCAAGTGCAGCAGAAAGGACGAGATGAGAATGTGTCATTCTGTGAATGAAAGAAACTTTGTTCTCAGAAGTTGGGATCCAAGCCAGTATCTTTTATCAACAAGATGGTAGAAATACATATTCAGACATATCAGCTTTCATACCTTATTTAAATGTTGCACATTTGTATACAGTAAAAGAATAGCAAGGATTTTAAAAAAGAACCTATTCAAAAATATTAGATCCAGCTCTCAGCTTAAAAAACCTTTTCCCGCTGACACACATGGCAAAAGGATCAAACTCTTAGCCTGACCCCCCCACTCCACACTCATCAGTAGAATTACCATCAGTTCCCGTTTTCCACCTTTCAAATGTGTATAAATGCCCCTGTGAGATCACTCAAAGCCAATGCAACGACCTGACCTAGAGGATTTTAGAAGTGAGGTCAGGATCTATAAACCGTGAGAGATGCTGAAAGCACAACGCAAGGGGAGGTTCAGCTGTGCAAATCTAAATATGCCACTTGCAGTGATGGATTATGTATGCGTTGGTGATTATAGCTATTAGGTTACAGTATTAACCCTGTGGATAGCTGTGCTAGGTTTTAAGTCCATGACAAACTATAACCCTAAACACCCCCACAGCCAGAAACTGAGGAATGAATCTCCTCTCTCTCTCTCTCTCTCTCTCTCTCTCTCTCTCTCTCTCTCTCTCTCTCTCTCCCACACACACACACACCCTGTTGTCTGGTGATGTACTAACATGGAATTAAAAACAGCTTCCCTGTCTGAAAAGGGCTTAAATCAGAAAAGAGAGATGATAGGCAAATGCAGGGGTACACATTATAAACATTGCCATACTTTAGATGGGCTGGATGATGCTGAGAGAAAAGTAAACACAGGAAATTAAATGGGGGCTGGGGGGAATTGAAAATAGCAGTTCAAGACAAACTACAAATCTTGGAAGAGAGCTGCATGAGATCTGTTACTGAATCTCTGATCTCCTTAATTATTTCCAAAAAGCACCTATCAGGGAGGATTTTATAGGCCCCTTCCAACTCTACTATTCTATTATTCTATAGGTATGCTTTAGGGTGGATTCCTACACGGAGCAGGGGGTTGGACTCGATGGCCTGATAGGCCCCTTCCAACTCTACTGTTATATGATTCTATGATTCTATCTCTTCCTTGCCCTCATAGCATTTTCCTGGATGCTTGCAAAAAGCTTCTAGTTATCCATTAACCAAATCAACCAGAGGCCTTAGCTAGACCTACTGGATAATCCTGAATGGAGGAGGGATGATCTCGAGTTGCGATTAATGCGAGATCTTGCCCTCGTTTACACATAAGGTGCAGCGACCTCCAGAAGAGAGGTGTTCGTGCCTGCCATTTTTTTATTTTAAAAGAAGATGGAGCGCATAAACGCTCGTGCGCAAAGGTAAGGCTTTTTTTAAAAAATAAAGTCATTACCCCGCTCCCCCCCACCCCCAATGGGCGCAGCGCCCGGCTCCGCGTGAGTAATCATGCGGAGCTGGGTAAACCCGCAGAAACGGGCCACATGCTCTGCGGTGACCGCGGAAAAACCGGGCCCAAAGATGATCCCTCCCTGATCCCAGGATCCCCTGTGCATCATGTGGATGCACAGGGACGATCCTGGGGTTCACCCCGGGTTAAACGCTGGTCTAGCTAAGGCCACATTCACCCAATGGTAGCTAAAAATATAAATTTCTTACATTTTTTCCAAAATGGAGAAGAGAAAACAACAACTCAACAGGAAGGTTGTTTCAAAACTATGGGGCTACTGCAGTGAAGTCCAGCTCTAAGAGTAGGTGTTCTAACTTCACATGTGGAGCTAGGCCTCATCTACCAAATATAAATAATATGTGGGCTGACAGAGGGGAAGATGGTCCCTAAGGTATGTGAATTTCATGCCATGGAGTTTTAAAGGTTAGAAAATTGGGCCCAAAAGCAGTCAGATGGCCAGTTCTACTGCTGAGCTGAATACGTTCCCACCTGCTAATTATGAAGCAATCCGTGGTATTTTGCACTAATAATGACTAGATCCTTTTTACATAAAGATGGATTAAAACAGATGGGACTCTATTGTACTCTACTAAGGCATTAACAATCCTAACCAGGATTTAACCAGGCATAACCTTCACAACCCCAAGTACTTTGTTAATATCTTCAAGGGAGATAGACTGGACCATTTGACACAACACACAAATTACTTCTCAGGGTCATTTTTGTTATTTTCTAAAGTATTTTGTTGGAATGTATTTTCCATGCAATTTGTTGAAAGTGAACCCTTACAGTGAGGGATCTAGAATCCATTTCATGAGATTGTCATGGAGTTTTGTGGTTGGAGCATTCCACATAAATGTTTGCATGGGAGTCATTCCAAAGATCATTCAATGAATTAAAACATTTTGTTGGAAGGGATTCCAATTCACTCTCAAAGTAGTATCTATCAAAGTGCACATACAAGTTGTAAGGGGATTTTAAAATGTCTGTGAAGTCATACAGACAGGTAATGTCTATATAGTACTACTGTGTTAATAATTGTGTCAGCTGCATTAATAATTGCGCTGCACAATCCTAAAAATATTTATATAGAAGCAAAACTGAGTACCACAGGAATAACTCCCTAAGAGATCCTGTTGCAAAAAATGACGTCTAGAAAATATACAATGGAACGAGTTAAGAGATTGATGCATTTATGTATTCTTTGTTCTTGTTTAAATGAGGGTAGAGATTAAATAAGGGTAAATGCAGATATAAGATTGGGCTCTTCAGCCCCAAAGTGATATCAATTTTGTAACTGTTTTATACACATATACCAGCAAGTCAAAAGCTGGTTCAACCATCAATGTTGGCCTTGCCCTCACGCTTCAGCTGGGCTGACAGGCTCATTATCAAAAACATTTTAGCACAAAATTGCAAACATTTTAACTAAAGTTTTAAAACTACTTGAAGGATTGGATTGGGGAGGTGCACTGGTGATGCCATAGGTGTCAGCTAAAAAGGCACAATCCACAGCTGTTCCCCCCCCCCCCCGGTTTAAACTGCACAATTCTGAAAACTTGCAGAATAGTTTATTTAGAGCTCGCTCCAGTCCAGAAAAGGATATGTTTGCATTAAACTTAAATCAGTCCTATTGCTCCTTATCTGACTTTACCCTCATACCAGGGCAGTACTCAGTTTCCAATTAAAACCACAACCCACTTAAATAGTTGAAAAAGTGCTCATTAAAGTGTCCTGAACAGGAGGACATTGTATCTCCACCCCCAGACTTCTATGCAACAACTTTTTGTTAAGATAGTTTCCCAAAAAACTATTTGCTATTTTTTTTTTAAATAGAGATAATTCCAGCACTGTCAATTTATGAAACAAATTTAGGATTTGGAGATGTAAAAGTGTCCAACTGCTGGAAAACTATGGCTAGCTTTTTCATAAAGCACTGTCAATGGCTGGTAAATGTGCTAAAATGATCCTCTTAGCATGCATGGCTGCACACACCAAGGGCAGTTGTTCATCTGAGAAAGATGAATTCCTACTGCTTAGCCAATGGAGTTTAAAAATGTGTTCTGCTAAAGGAAAATGCCAAAGAAATATGCATTTACTTCAGCAATAACCTTTCTTGAATGCCAAATTCTTTTTTATACAGTGATAATATTTTACATCAAGATAAACCTTAAAACCTTTCTTTTCGTAGGTCAAGTTAAATCTGGGGCAAGCTTCGGACTGCAAATGTGTGAATGATTCTCAGCTGGGTGACATATAACACCCCTGTTGAGCATAGGTGTTCAGAGGCTAGTCATAATTTTCGATACTGGCTTGGATCCAAAGGCACCCTTTTGCTGGTAGAAAGCCCCTTCCATTCACAGAAGGGTTGATTCAACCTTGCGGAAGAATGCTGGATGTGGAAAGATCTTGCACAAGAGCTTGAGCTCTTGTGCAAAACTTGCACATGCTCCTTTCAAGGCCTTTGGACTTTCCCCTAATGTTGTAATGCTGTAGCCTGTATTTCCTTCTTCACCATGTTTCTCTTACTGTAATGCAACCCCTGACACATTGTGGTAACACAGTGCAAAAAATATCTCCTGTTAGCCCTTAACTAAATAGCACACGTGCATTTTCTCCTTCTGCTCATGCTCTTTGTGCCAAACCACTGACAATACATACATAAATGCTAGCTACATAGACCTATGGCTTCTTTAGATTAAGTGGTCCCTTACCGGGACTTGGCTTCCTGTTTTTCTTGCACAATTATACTGGGCTGCATTACAGGAGCAAAGGGGGCGACCATATGGTCTATAATTGAAAACGTCCCCTCTTCTTGGTGCTCATAGGCTTGAATGGGATAGTGCCCTCTAGTAGGTGCTTTGTAGTGCAACTTCGGTGGCACACAGTAGGAAACCCCACAATATTTCAGAAGCATTGGAATATCCAGGGCTTTTTTTTTTTAACAGAATAACTGGGGAAAGGTGTGGGAGATGTGTAGGAGGTTGACATCATCATCAAAAGGACCCACGAATTTCCATGGGTGGCCAGTCATGAGTGTGCCTTATTTCACTCCTGTGAAGGGCCCCCTCTCCAGTGGTCCGGATGATTCATTCTTTATAATCCTTTCTGGCATGAAGACTAAAGTCCTGGTTGCCCAGCCCATTCCTTACCTATCCTCATTATTATTATTATTATTATTATTATTATTATCATCATCATCATCATCATCATCATCATCATTCATACACTGCCTCATAGCCGAAGTTTTCTGGGCAGTTTACAAAAGTTAAAAACAGTGAACATTAAAAACAAATATACAAAATTTAAAACCATGAAAAGCATAAAATACAAACAAAAACCCATGAATCACATTTGTTCTTCCCCTCAGCGGAAGCGCTGTTCTACAATTAAGACAAAGCACTTCACCGTGCACTGGGGGCTCTGCCTTGCATAAACTCTCATCCCTTGTGTCGATGATACAGAAAGTTTATACCTTAAATAAATCAAATGTGACAGATATATTAGATCAAATAAGCAAACCATGGTTCCATAATTTGTGTTATTGGCATAGTTTAATCCAATTACGATTAACTGTACTTAGTTTTATCCTGCAGCAAACTAAAATCCCTGTTTATAAACTGCCTCATGCCCACTCAAGTTGAAGCTCCATGCCTCATTAAAAACAACAAACAAATAAACAAATACTTCCACTGACTGAAATCAAGAGAATTGGTTTCTGTCTTGGGTAACCTGAGTCAATGCCATTGCCAGCAGACCCAGCAGCAAGAAGGTATGGTGCTGAACTGTCTAATAACTTTTGACATGTGGTTCTACAGCTAAGCACTGAACTCAGCAAAGCTGTAGTAACTATTTAGCACCTTGTGGCTATTTACACTGGGGAGAAACCAGAAAATGTTACCTATACAGCAGAATAACGGATTGCCTCGTCATTTAAATGACGCTCCTTATTCTGGTGTGTTCTCTCATCAGTCAAGGCCATCAGCAATATCAAATGGTCAACCTTTCCTTGAACTGTGTCATTTTGGACTACAAGTAGGAGAACTGCATGTTTGAATGGTCCACCTTTAAAAAAAACCCGTCTTTGCACATACAAAACTAGCATGTGAAAGGGAGTACTACTCCACACCTTTCTTCCTAATGTTAAACTTCCATAAGCAGGGAGGGGGATCTCTTAAAATTATTTTATTTTATTTATTACATTTCTAATCCGCCCAATAGCTAATGTTGCTTGGGTAGACTGAAAACAGTTCTCTGGGTAGATTATGGGGGAAGCATTCAAATATGTAAACCCCACCTCCTGCAACCTGAAATGTTCTTTCTTGTCCAGGAAAACAGCTACTGCTTCATTCTGCTGATTCTATAAAGTGAAAAACAGCTTGAGCTGTGAAGCCTGACTGCCTTTATGAGTGTGATATAAATTATTTGCTGCAAAAGGCAAGTTGGTTCAGGGGTACACAAACCTTTCCTGTTCCAGTCAAACAATATTACTATTTTAAGATTACTGTTTGCCCTCTTTGGCTTATTCTACACATGCGTCAAAAGAAGGTGATAAAAGTCTCACAGTGGTAGAATGGACTACCCTGGTCGGGATCACAATTTTTAAAGTTCCTTTGTGCTAATTTCCCCCAAGAAAACAGAAAAGCAGAATACCAGGTAAAGGACTGCACTAAAATATTTCCCCCTGATGTATTATTTTTATTTATAAAGAGGTTTTATGGGGAAAGGAGCTTTGAACGGTTGGAAGTGGTGCAGCCCATTCCCAAATCTCACACGATTGCGTGAGCAGACCCAGCCTGAAATCCTTACTGGTAGAACATTATACTACACTATCTACCAGGGGTGCAGGAATTCTTTCAGCCCAAGGGCACCATCCCATGTTGAAGAAGCTCTTGGGGACCACATTCTAGTGGTGGGTGGCAAAAGGGGCAGGATCAAAGGTAAAAGGGGCAGGGCCAAAAATACCAGCACATTGTAGCTTAAAATATCTTACTGCCAGAAACTAAGCCTTACACATCAGGCATTTCAACCTTTTAGAATGTTCGAAAACTGCACAAAAGCGAGGAAACCATCAAACAATCTGGTGGTGGTGGTGAAGTACGGCCTTCTGGACAACCCTAAGGATCTGAACTGCATGACTTTAAAACCACTTCACTGGCTGCCAATTAGTTTCCGGGCGAAGTATAAAGTGTTGGTTACTACTTTTAAAGTCCTACATGGTTTGGGACAGGGTTACCTGTGGGATCGCCTTCTCCCGTACAATCCACCCCGCACACTCAGGTCCTCTGGGAAGGGTTTACTCCAGTCAGCCACAACTAGGCTGGCAACTGTTACCCAGAGGACCTTTTCTTCTGCCTCCCCCAGACTGTGGAATGGCCGGCCGGAGGAGATTCGTCAGCTTAAAGCTCTCTCTGAGTTTAAGACAGCCGTGAAGACTAGTCTCTTCCGGCAGGCCTACCCAGATGAATTTTAAACCTAAGAATTTTAAGATGCTGTGACTGTTATTTTAATATTGTATTGGTTTTATATGCTCTTTTAACTAATTTTATGTATTATATTGTGTTTGGTGTTGTTCCTCACCTCGATCCAGAGAGAGAGGCGGGTAATAAAATATTATTATTATTATTATTATTATTATTATTTGGGATCTCCACAAGGCCAGATTTGGTCCCTGGACCTGAGGTTCCCCACATATATGTAATAAATGTGAGGTTGGGATAAGGAACTATTACAAGAAAATCAGTGGCCACAAACATGAACATTAAGAAGCTGCTCTGACTTTAATCACAGCAGGCCACAATGTTTGTCTCTTGATATTCCATTTAACTCTGTCTTAAATTCATCAAAGGTGCCTGTGATGTTAACAGTCACATAAATATATTATTATTATTATTATTATTATTATTATTATTATTATTGATTATATCAACCTCAATGCTGAATACTAAGCAACCCTTTCTCTTATCTCTCTGAATATATATATATATATATATATATATATATATATATATATTAGCAAGTCAGTAAATAAATCATTCATAATATCTTCGGCCCTTAGTTTTGCTCTTCTGACTCTATGAAAGGACATCTATGGAGCATAAAAGACTTACACCAAGTCAGGCTATGTCTCTGTCTAGCCCAATATTTCTGCTCTGGCTGGCCGGAGACTTTCAGTCCTTCTAGACTTTCAGTCCTTCTTTTCCAGAGCTATGAGCTGAAAACCTTCTGAACGGGAGATATCAAAGATATCAAAGACTGAACATGGGACCAACTGCATGCAAAGTACCACCGAGGTACTTCCCCTCCTGTGTGTTGTACTTCCTCCCACTACTTTTAGGGTTTGACCTTGGCGCAGGTGGAGTCGCTGTCTCCTCCACAGGAGATGCCTGACCCGTTTCCCAGAGACAGGACTGCACTGCTTGCCGTAACCTAATCTGATCTATAGGATTAGGGTGTCTATGTTTAGGAAAGAAATATTTCCCCTTTAAAACCAAGATTTCAAGCACAAAGGGGAGAGGGGTGGCCCATGGGCTTTTACCTGCAGTTTCTTTCTCTCCTGTAGCAAGTTCTCCATTGATCCCGTTCTCCTTGGTCCTAGAATAAGAGCTTTGCTGCCCACGTGCACCATATCCTCCATCTTCATCCTCTCTGTATGGAAATCCATTGGCACTTCTGACCAGTCCTTCACCTGTGCTGCTTTGCTCCTTGATCTCCGGAGAATGTGAGTGTGAAGAAGCCTCTGCTATCTGACTTGAGGTCCAGTGCGGTGCCTTAGCTTCATCCTTCCTATCGTCAGCCATGCTTCTTGTCCCGTACAATTTTCCCTGTAATTCAAAATGAAGGAAAGACCACAAGTGAATTGAATGGAAACTTCGTGAAGATACATACTTCTCCCAGCAGTGCAACCAGAATCCTTGAAAAATTATGAACAGATATGGAGACATACAATTTGTGAAGAAAGCAATGCCATATTCAGGGTACAAATGAAAAGCTAAAACCGTAGAAGTTTTGCAGTTGACCAGTATATCAATGTAACAAATATTTTACGCAATGTATTATTATTATGATTATGATGCATTTGTATCCCACTACATGCACTTCTGCCACTTTATTCTCACACAAACCTTTGAGGTAGTTTAGACTGGATCATATTACGAGAGTGTGACCGGCCCAACTTCACCAATGGAACTTTAAGGCTCACCATAAGGTTTTATCTTACGGCCTTCTTAGACAGTCTTTGGGCTCATAATAGCTACATAAAGCCCTACTGGGATTTGAACTGAGCATCCTAGTAGTTTCATTCTTCAGGCATAACCTGGCAAAAGATAACCTGCAGAGGTTTCTCAAGGTGGCTTTCTTTCCCCAGGTTTCATTTGCCTGTCTCATAATGAACTTTGTAGGAAGTTGCAACATTGCTAAAGAGCCCAATAGCTTGAGATGTGAAGGTGCCTGAGAGCCAAATCTGAAGTAGCCTCCCAATTGTCTCCCTCCATGCATTGACTAAAATAAATCTGGATCCCTGTACCCATTATCCACCAACAGGATCCCTATACCCATTATCCAGCATTATCCACTGTTATTTTAAGGGGACAAATTAATTATGACACCATACATGTGAATAGTTGACTATTTATTTATTTATTACATTTACATCCCGCCTCGCTTTTTCTGTATGTCATATAAATAAATAGGTCTATACTGTATTCCACCGGAATACTGAAGGCTTTTTTAAAAAACTTGCCTATCGTTATGTCTGTCAGTATTAGTTATTTACCCATATTTTTTATTCTTGCTAATTATGAGGAGGCCGTAGTTCAGTGGTAGAACACATGGGGCCTTGCTAGACCAGGCGTTAGCACGGTGTGAGGCCCGGTTTCCCTCCTGTGCATCCAGATGACGCACAGGGGAATCTGGGGTCAGGCCGTGCTAAAACCTGCCTTAAGCCGGCATAAGTGAATTCGCTTATGGCCCGGCTTTTCCTCAGGCCGGGGCTGCAGAACGTCTAGCAGGGTCCGTGGCTTTTTGCGGCTGCTCGCTTACTCACAAGTAGCCGGGAAAAGCCAGGGACACAGCGCTCATATGAGAGCTGTGCCCATCAGGCCGGGGGGGGATCCGGGGGGGAGAGAGGGGCAGGGGGGGAAGGCCGGACCCGGCAGGAGAGAGGGGGGGAAGGCCGGACCCGGCAGGAGAGAGGGGGGAGAAGGCCGGGCATCGGGGACGGGGGTGAGGGAAGGAGAGTGGGCATCGGGGGCGAGGGAAGGAGAGCCAGGGACAGGGCATCGGGGATGGGGGTGAGGGAAGGAGAGCGGGCATCGGGGGCGAGGGAAGGAGAGCCAGGGACAGGGCATCGGGGATGGGGGCGAGGGAAGGAGAGCTGGGGACAGGGCATCGGGGATGGGGGCGAGGGAAGGAGAGCCGGGGACAGGGCATCGGGGATGGCGCAGGGGGAAAGCCGGGCATCGGGGATGGCGCGGGGGGGAAAGCCGGGCATCGGCCATTGGGAATGCAGGGAGGACGGGCGAGCAAGGGGGGAGGGGGTCATCGGGCATTGGGGGGGAATCAGGGGCAGGGGGAGCGGGGGGGGCTTTATTGTTTTTTTAAAAAGCACTTACCTTCTCCGGCACACATGGCCCCTTTAAACAAACAACAACAACAAAACAACGGCCGACGTTACTACCCCATAGCATCTAGAAGCCGGCGACGACACGCTAACTCTAGCGTGCCGTCGCCCCTCCTCCCTGCCGGCTTATCCGGCAGGTCTAGCAAGGCCCATGGTCTGTGTGCAGGAAGTCCCACATTCAACTCCCAGCATCTCCAGTTTTTTAAAAAATGTCCAGAGTCCACAATACAGGACTGGATGGACACAGAATAAGGCAGGAAATGATTGCCCACCACACACAATTATTCCACATGTATTTATTGAGGACTCACTGCGTCAGGAAGGGAAATGATACTAAATATGTAAACTTACATACCCCAGTAAGTACAATCAAACACTCCCTTGCAAAACTTTCCTAAGCAAAAAATTCATTCTCAGCTCTGTTCCCTGGGCTCCTTTCACATGGGGATGATAGTGATTGAACCACGGACCTTGCTGTATGCACACAAAACAGGAGTTCTGGCAGAGGCATAAGTCTCCCGGTGTTACTGCTAACTCTGAAGCACATTAAGTATTTATTACCAGCATAACTCTTTTAACATTCTTTGTGTGCTTCCTGCTGTTCAACATTTTTGGTGAAATAATGCTCGCAGACTTGAGTGATTTAGAAGGGCCCACCTCCTTCATCACCTGTAATCCTGGATCAACGTAGTACTTGAATTACATGCCCTTAGTGCACAAATGCTCTATAAAAACAATGGACGTGTTCTCCCTTCAAATTATTTAATATTCTGTGAATCGTCAAATACAATACGGGAGCAGAAATTGGCTCGGTATGTTTAATAGAAGGTTATTGAGATGAATGTAGATGAATTCATTCTCACGTTATTCAAAAAAAACTTTTCCAGTTCAAAATGCCTGAAGTGAGTCACAATGCATCTCTCTCTCTCTCTCTTATGAGGAAATTACTACCTGCCCAGAATACTCCCCTGAATGCGGAACTGATATGCAAAGAATACATGGCAGGTCCAATCATTCCCAGATGTATTTGCAATCACTTGTGTATTTTCTAATACTATGTTACAAATAATTTCACTAAGCATTTGTTCTTTTAATTAACTGCACAGATAGTCAGCAGGCTACACTATTTTAAACAGTTAAAAAGAGCAAAAAACATGCATAGCAGGGGAAGAAAGGGGAGAAATCCAGCTGTGGACCATGTTTGCAAATTTTGGATTCAAAATATGTACCTAAAGTCTCCCTGTCCTTTCCAGTACAGCTGCATACTCTCCTTTTCCAAACTGCAGCTAGCACAATGTGAGGGATTGACAAAGACACCACTAGTGAAACAAATAGCTTAGCCAAGAGGAAATAAATAAACAAACACCTTTTTTTGTTTTATTTTTATGACGTTTTAAGTATTTTTCATATCTAAAGCAAAACTTTTATGACATGATGAATCCCACACTGTCAATGTTTTGCAATACAATCCTGCTTACCAACAATTACCTGGCCTGTATATTAGACAGGCCTCTCCAGCCCTTTTGGTAAAAGATCTAGGGCAGGAGCACAACTTCATAGCAATGGACAACCCATCCAACCCAGTCGAGCTGTCAAGTTGTGATGATTATTAGTGAACAGAACCCCCACAGACCTCATGTTAACCAAAGAAAGGGTTAAACTAGGGCAGGTGAAAAGCATTGCAGCCCACCACCACCTTGGATGGCATGAAAAAGTTCCTTCCTGATCCCCCAAATCAGCTTCTACCGAGTGTAAACCTGATATTGATAAGGGTGAGTGGGTTGCTTGTGCTGCTTGGCCAACAGAAAAGAGGCTGCAGGCTCAGCACAAGGCTTTATATAGGCTTTGCCTATGTCTTACCCGAAAATCTCACAACGGCTCAGAAATTCTGGTCCTGTGTGATCTCCCACCCACTAAGGCTTAAACCTTGCAAAGACCGGGAGCTCCCAGCTTTCACAAGGCTAGCCTCCAAGAATCACTTTTCCCAGCTGCCACAACTTCCCCCACCTGACAGGACAGGAGGGGGTCCCTTTCCCATTTACAATATCCCTTGGGAAGCCAAGATAATTTGCAACTTTTTGCTTGGATTACACTGAAATGATTTAAGGAGAATTAAATCGTTCTGCCTAGCATGTTTCTTCCTTGCACTATATAAGAAAAAGGTTTTTCTATTCTACATTAAAATCTTACTTAAATAACAAAATAGGTTTTTTAATGATTTGGTCCTTATTTGCATTTTTATCATCTGTCTGATTATAAATGTAATTAAAATCCCAACCCCCTACTATAGCGCACTTCTGCATAGGTGCGGAAACTAACAGAAAATCCTCTGTTCAGTCAAAAGATTTACCACATTCCAATAGAAAGTTCCAATTATCCCAGCATGAATAGGTGTTCATGTTGAATTTATCCTTGTTTTTATGTTGCCATTCCTCCAATAGTAATTAAAGCTTTGACAGGAACTCAAGGGTCACCCAGTTTCTCCATTGATAGCCATAATTCCTTAAACTAAGCTTGAAAACAGAGATATCATTATAAATCTCAGTAGGAAGTTAAAGAATATATTTCACTGTGTTTTTGATAGTGGGGGAAGGAGAGTGGCAACAAGGTGAAAAGGATGTTCTTGGATACATTCAAGATTAATTTATTTTTCAAAAGCTATGTATTTCAAGAGCATTATTAAAAGATATACCTCAGAATAACTGTGATCAAATGGGCTGTATGTGCCCATATTTATCTGTTGCAGAAACTTCCAGACAGGCTGAAATCACAAGTTTCTAGATCTCAAGTAGTAGAATTTCCCCCTTATTTCCCTGTCCTAGTTCTTCTACTGCTGAAACAAGCTATTTTCACTGCCGTCAACAGCAGGAAGGAGGAATTGCCAATAAATACTCATGTGCATTTAACTTTCACATAAGTCATGAGCAAAGGAAGGAAAACTGGATATAGTATTGTCTTCTCCCTAACCAAACACCAGCAGGTTGGGGACAACACAGTGGGCCTGCAGGCACCCAAAATTGTTTTTTTATTACTTGCATTATTATTATTTCCATTTTTGAAATATACATACATGAATACATATGAAAAGCATATACATTTCTAGCAGTTATACATGGGCTGCAACAAAAGTGGTCCAAAGTATCCATTTGAAGATGACATTTATATGCCACCCTTTAAAATACTGAAAGTGTTGTAAGTTCCTCTGTCTATTGCATTATAGGTGAGTGTTTATTCTTCCAATGTTCTAATATAGTTTTTTAGCTGTCAAAAGCGCACGAAGAATCCATATTTACGCTGACCTTTTCTTAATTTCCATGAAGCTGGTAAATAATTTAAAAGAGCAAGTACATTAGTGACTATTAAAGACTGTTCCAGTACAAAAAATTTCTGTGTAATTACCTCCCCACAAAAAGAAGCAACGACTGGACACTGCCAAAACATATTTTAAAAAGAAGCATTAACTGTATTTCATTGCCAGAAATTAGCTGAATTAGACAACCCCTTGTTAAAGAGACATTGAGGTGTCCAGTAGACACAAAGCAAAATGTTTTGCCAAAAAGAAGCAGCTGAAAATCCATAGATATGAAAGGGAGATGCCAAAGCAGCGACCTGCTGAGTAGCCATTTTGTGGTGGTGCCCACAGCAGTTTCAAATTCCCAAATGCACCCACAATTTCAAAAAGGGTGGGGACTCCTGTTGTAAAGGGTGGAGTAATTTATCCAAGGCCCTCAGCTATACGACCCCTGGATTGCATCTCATTATTTTTTAACCTGCATTTTCCATGATTCGCTTCTGCTCAGAGCGTCACACTGCAGCAGCCCGCCCTCGTCTCAGCCCCTCCACCCACGGCCTCCCCTGCCTGTTCCGAGGCATTTGTCTAAGTTACTCTGACACAGGGAGGAATAGATGCAGGCAGGGAGATGTGTTTACTCAGAAGTAAGTTCCCCCTGCGCACGGAGGGTCCATCTCCACTCCCTCCCACCCCTACTTCTGCAAGGCAAACGCGCTGCTCCTTGGGGGACGTGAATCTTTTTTTTAAAAGTATATATCCTTCTGCGCACCTCCGGATAGGTGGTCGTTTTATTAAAGGCACGGTAAATCACAAAAGTCGTGGCAAATCGGCACCTTCAAATATGCGCGTTTTAGGGGATTTAAACCAGCGGAGCGTCAAATGGACGGCTGTGTCATGTGACAAGCAACGCAGAAATGCACAGCTCAGGCGTGTTATGGAGCCCATATAGATGTAGCCCAGGTTACTAAGGATATTTTTCTTTTAGGTCATATTAAAGGTTAGGGGTTGTGTGTCATTAGCCACCTCCCATCATAAAACTCAGAAATCTCAATGCATCCTGAGTAATTTGGTTTCATACTGTTGTTTTTATGTTTTTGATGGTTTTTAAATTTTGTATACTTTTTAATGTTTACTGTTTTTAACCGTTGTAAACCGCCCAGAGAGCTTCGGCTGTGGGGCGGTATATAAATGCAATAAATAAATAAATAAATATAATTTCAGGAGTGTGTGTCCCAGAGTCCCTGTTCTGTGTCTTTGTTTTCTTAATAAAGGCTCTATCCTAGCTATGTTTCTTCTCTTGGACCAAACTATTTCTCTTACTTTCTGGTAAATTCTACTCTGAATGTTTCTGGCTGGACTTGGTCTTGGAATGAGAATGGCTTAGATATTTAAATATGGAGAGACTTCCTGTCTTTGCTCCTTACTTGAGGTCAATTGAAACTAACCTGGAATTTGGTGTTGTATAAAATAGCTCCAGAGCCCAGATAAGAAAAAGTTGCAAATAATAATGAGGGGGAAAATCCCCAATTATCTATATACAGTGACACATTTTACCACACTGCTTGCAGTGTTACCAACACAAGCCAAAAAGTTACGCTTTATTTTTTAAAACTGGGATGTCCGCTTTTGCCATATAAATCTAATATACATGCATATTTAATTGTTTATAAGAATTTTCTCTCAGTGTTTCAAAGCAGTGAGTTGACCAGAGATATAGGTGCTCCTGAGAGGGATAAATCACAAGTAGCCTGAAACACAGTGTGTGTGGCATGGGCAGAGGCCCCATTTCTCTAAAAGGGTTGTTGTTTTGTGGCACAGCAGATTTTATTAATTGTGAGCTGAGTTAGGAAAAAGAGGTGAGGGGGAAAACAGTAGGATGAAGAGGGGAGATACTGATTGCTTCCTTCACAAATGGCCACAAAAAGAGCAAGCTTCATTGACTGTGAAGAGAGAGGCAAAAAGCAGGGCTATAGAGACGTAAAATGGGTGCTTAAACAGGGAAGGGCTCTGTAGGTTTATGAGGAGGGAAAGGGCCCTAGTAGCAACCTCTCAGAAGTGATGGAGGCCCATAGTTGAAACTGTAGGGTCTGGCAACTGGGCATGCTGTCACGTGTGCTTCAGGAACAAGGGAACAGCAGTAAATGCTTGTGAGGCCTCTATCACATTTAAGAGCCAGGAGTGGAATCCCTGACTACTTGACAGGGTGGTGGTGGTGAGGAGAGGAAAATATATTTTGCTCTCGGTGAATCACTCTCCATATTGACGGACAAAAGGTGACCATCAGCAATTGTGTAAAATCACTATCCGCTGCGCACTAAACCCCCCTAAGAGGTTTTGTGCAGGAATGTATAGCAGATCGAGGGATTAATTAAAACCTTCAGAGCTTGAATCAGGGCTGCAGCAACTTTCTGTTTGCTCACTTGGCTAGAGTGTATTTTTAATGTTTCCCCCTTCACTGATTCTCCAAGAGCCACAGCTCATTTCCAAGTTATCTAATCCATCAAATTTCTTGAAAACCTGGTGCTTCTGTTCAACCTGAATGTGCATGCTATGCATTATTTAAACCATGCATTTATTTTCTTACTTAGTTTTCAAGATGGTATCCTAAAAGCCACTAAAGTTAGCCAATTCACAAAGGATTTTCTCCCCTAAATGTTAAGATTGGTAACTTGTAATATTACACGAGGCCAATCTACACAAAGTTTCCCCCTCATTATTTCAACATCTGGCTCACTCACACTGCACACAACATGCCCCACCAAACTTTACTCCTCATGTCATACAATTTCTGCTTCTATATTCTGGTATTTTGCAGACCTGTGTGATGGCTATAAGCATAACTCTAAGCCTATCTTGACGTAAGAGAAGCCATGTTTGCTCAATCTGATTAATAAAGGTCAGACATTGAACATTGCTAAATAGCTGAGCAACAGCTTTTACAAACTGTCTGTGTTTCACAAGACCACCCACCCACCCACACATCCACCTGTATCTCGCTTATGCAAACAGAGGCATTAGCTAGACCTAAGGTTTATCCCAGGATCGTCCCTGCCTGCTACCCGGGATCCCCTGTGTGTCATTTACATGAACAGGGAAGGCTCCGGGACGATCCCGGGATAAACCTTAGGTCTAGCTGTGGCCTGAGAGAGTCAGTGGGAAAGCTAGACTTCCCCTTTTTCCCTAGCTGCCGAGCCAGAGCCCATTTTCCCTATTCACCTTGGCAACAGGTCTGCTGCAGGAAAGTTGTGGTCAGCTAGACTTTCCGTTTTGGTAAACAAGCTTTCTGCTCATGCTCTAGTTGCTTCTGTGAAACAGGCTAATAAAACAGCTGACAAATCCAGCAAGCCTCAGAGAAGGGTGCTCCTTGGCAGAGGTACATCTTCTCTCCATTGCAATGTGAATGCCTTCCTATCAATAAAAGTGTGTTGGACCATAAGAAGCATCTTCGTAATGTCTGGGCCACAACACCTGTTCTATGGCACCTCTTACTGAGGTATTCCTGTGATTTCTGTGTGGATGCATGGCATGTTGTTCTGACTCATATCGATGGGAGTGGCTTCGGCTGCAGAACCAGTCTGGCTACCTTTCCCCCCCACCTTCACTTTCACCTCTGGCAGGAGCAGTGGCTCTGATGACTAGAAATATTGCTCTGTCCTCCATTTGCTGACTATCATCAATGAGGCCGGGTGATCATTCATTTAATTTTGGGTGGACACTACTTTTTAATACATATGTACACAGTTGTGCAACTGTGAATAACTGCATTTCATTTTTTTTTAAAAAAAAGCACCTGTGTGGCTGCACAGCTGTACATAACTCTGCTGTTATATCTGTAAGGTAGGTTTGGAAGTGACAAATCTAGCAGAATGAAATCAATGTTTCTTCCCCACCCCACCCTACATCTTTCTTTGAAGGAAACAAAGTTTGGTGTGTCTGCTCAAGCCTTCCCCCCCTTCCCCCCCTTTCATTTCCCTCCCACAGAAGTAAGTCCCATCGCCTTCCAGGTAAGTGGGACGGTTCCAAGCAAAGGAACGGGGAAAAGGTTTACTTGAGACATGACAACTGAGTCGCATGGGTAGCACGGAAAGGGCTTTCATGATGGTTGGGAGGAAGGTTGAAGAATGATTTCTGTGGTGAAGGGAGAGCATGAGGTAGACTCCGGGGGGGAAGGAGAGGGGGGAATCCCCAGGATGCGGCCAAAGCCAGCAAGATGCCTGGAAAGCAAAGTAGCTCAGAAGCTCTACGAGGAGGATGAGAAAGACCAAAGAGAGAAGCCACAGCAGCCAGAACACAGCAGCATTTCTGTAGTCCGATGCAAAAGACACACCGTTCTGCCATCAATGATCCACAGTGTCAAGACAAGGGGAGGATGCAGTAAGCGAGGTTCTCTATGCTGCACGGTATGTTCAGGAAGGGAAAGGGGATTTGAATGGCTGGTAAAAGCCGCCTAGTTCAGAAGGGCACAAAGGGATGCCATCCTGTGATACATTTTAAACACACCTGTTCCAGTAATTTCTATTGCATGCAGAATCACAGCCTATGAGTATATTGATGTAAAGACTACACCTCAGTAACAGATTTTCATCAGTACTGCATTGTCCAGTATTTCTGTTTGTGTAGCATTTCCTTTGTTTCTAAAATGGACAGCAAAAAAATGAAATGGAGAGTTAACTGTTCCAAAAATTATAAGTTGTTGGAAATCCTCTACCCTAAACAAGAACAAATTTAAATGGTAATATTTGGCTAAGAAGAAGTATGGGGACATTGGTCCTATTGAGAAGACACCTTAAACCCTGCTGGTTAAAGCTTTAAGCAGCATGGTTTAAGGCATCTTGTGAGATACATTTTGCTAAACCTCGCTCACTCACTAACCACAGTCAGATCATCTGCAGCAGGGTTAGCGGCTCTAACCATGGCTTGAAGTGTTGTGTGTGACAGCACGGCTTGTGGTAAGTGCTAAACCCAGAGAACCACGGTTTCGCTAACCACAGAGCCTGAAGTGTTGTCTGAACAGGCCCAATCAGAAGAAGTTCTAGTGAAGACTGGTCTAAGAGGTAATTAATTAATTAATTAAATAAATTTTGTGAGATCTGGGGGTACAGGCTGGGAAGAAAAGTTATATTAGAAGGTTGGGGGACAGCATCAAGTGAGAAACGTTTCAGTTTATGGGAAAGTATGTTACTGAAGTATTTATGTCTTTTTTTTATTAGTACATCATGTGTAAGGTTGGAATTGATGTCTGTGCAACTTTCTTCCAGTGAGCAAATCTGAGATTATGTCCCAGAGTAGGTTTAGAAATGAATACCTTTGTATGTTTAGCTAACAAATAATTTGCAATAATCACAGCACACTATAAATTACATTTAGAAATACTCACCCATAACTGATAAAATCTGAATCAAGAATTATTCTGAACTTTTAATAGCACCTCACCCTATATACACCCGCCCAAGATTTGAGATCTCTTGCAGGAGCTCTCCTCTACATCCCATCAACACAGGACATACATTATGGTGGGACATGGGAAAGGGCATTTTCTCTTGGGGCACCCTGGTTGTGCAATGCCCTCCTGCTGGAGGCCCAACTGGTGCCAATGCTGGCTTTTTATCAAAGGCTTTGAGGGCTAAATTTCCCTAAAAGTTGCGCATAGTTTTAATTGTTTTTATTGCTTTTAAATTTTCTAATGGTTTTAGCTTGCTAATGGTTTGATGCGTTTTTAGCTGTGTATTTTTTTTTACACGGTTTGATTTTATCTGTACACCTGCCCTGAGACCCAAATAACATAGGGCATGATACATTTTTTTTTAATAAAATAACAACAACAATTTCCCCAAATCTCATATTATTACTCTTTCCAAAATTACTATGTTAAATAAGAAGTCTGTTCATCTGCAATGGTTAACCAAGGGCAGGATACAAACGGACGCTTCGACCCCTGCTGTTTCTCTTCGGTCCTGCTGATTACGTTGCACACGTGGCCTCCACCATTTGTGCAACGGTGATTTATGCAGGACCCACCACTTGCGCAATGGAATTGGCAGAAGCGTAAGCACCCCCATTGGCTAGTGCCCCATTGATCTACAAAAACTTGTGGTTTGTATTGTGCATTTCCTTTCTTTATTCTAAGTCAATAACTTTCTCCATTTCTCCCATTTCCAGAACTTTCTTCAACCATTCTGTTTTTGTTGGGTCTTGTGTATTTTTGCAGATATCTTGCCAGAACAATTTTGGCACTAACCAAGAAGTTCATAAGAAATTCATAAGCAGTCCTCCTTGAAATAAGGCATGAAATACGTTCAAACGTATTATTACTAAATGGTCCAATTGTATCTGCCTATCAGTAAAATTGTATCTAAGCATTCTACTCAAAAACTTAGTTCCATGCAAAATGAAGAAAGACAGTTCTGTAACTGTCATCCTCCATCGTTTAGATATTATTTAATCTAGCTAGAGTAAAACAACAGAAATACATCACCTTGTATTGAGCTTCCCTTATAGCAGCTATACTGCACATAAACAAATTGCAAAGTTTTAATTATTCTGGAAATATTAGCAAATTGCCTTATGCCTTAGAATAACAAGCTTGCAAGAACTCAAATTTTGCTGCTTTTAAAGGTTCCCTGAAATTATAGTGGCCTATTTCTTTTTATTAAAATATGCATTAAAATTTTAATTGCAACTTTTATGCAATTGCTATGTTTATGAAAATGCAATGTATATACTGTAATTTTCCTTTTTTCACCAAATGGTACAGTCAAAGTGAATCCATGTTAGCAATGGGTGTGTGTTTCTCTACTAAGTTGCCTCAATGCAGATACAAAAAAATCCTCATATCAAAACGTGAAAGGACAGTTCAGTTCTGGCACTGAAAAATTGCCCTTGGCCTCTGTGGGAGTAGGATGTAGTTGGTATTCATTAACCTCTTTGCTCAGACTGCCAGGAAAAATAGCAGGGTGTCCTGCTAATGCCACACAAGGAACTAACATGTCTGACCCATTTCAGACAAAGACAGTGATTTACTAGATTGTGGCTGCATTTGATCAGTGAGAGCTCCAGCTGGATTTGAACTTGGAAAACACTTTGAACAAAAGTTAGCCATAAACCCCATGAAACTTACAGTAGCTGTGTTAAATGCTCCTTTCTACACGATTCTAAATTGGGAGATGAAGACTGAGCACAACATGGGCCATAGCTAGACCTAAGGTTTATCCCTGGATTGTCCAGGGGTCAAACCTGTTCATCTAGGTGACATACAGGGGATCCAGTGCTTAGGCAGGGGCGAACCCTGGATGATCCCAGGATAAATCATAGGTCTAGCTGTGGCCATGGTAACTGTAATGTGTGCATTTCTCAAAGGGGATGCCTTATCATCCCTGTCAGAGAAGACTCAAGGAGGGGGTAAAAGGTCCAGTACCAGAATGATGGGAACTGCAATCGTTAGGCTTTACAAGTGGGTTAGGCAATTACAGAATATAGAGAGGATGCAGGAGATCTCACTTAAGTGGCCAGGGATAAATATAATTTATTTATTTATTACATTTATATACCGCTCCATAGCTGAAGCTCTCTGGGCGGTTTACAATTGTGGGTATCCCTTGAGAGAAGGAAGGCTCCTGGGAGACTCAGACCACCGAAGTGAGGGATGATAACAACAAGAACAATATAATGGCATTTTACAGATAGAATACTGTCTAGGCTTTCTACTTCCTGCTTAGCGTTGGTTCTAAAACAAGGCCTTGCTCCTCTGGGTGAGCTCAACAACCTTATAACTTTACAGAAAATATGTTATGAGCAGGAGCTGAAGTGTGTATATGATGTTAATAAAGCCTTAATGTATGTTTAAAAAAGAAATAATTTCTGATGTGCAGTGGGTTCTCCCTAAACAGGTAAGTCCTGTCATAGTGGAACATGCTATCATATTCTAGAAGCAGTAGCAGTAGCAGTAGCCTAAAAGTCTTACTGTCTTACTGATGTATTATTTAAACAGGCTATTTTAAATGCATCAAATAGAAGGATTCTGAACATGTTCTCAAGTTGCCATGGCCAGAATCATTCAAGCATGTATCCGTGCTTCTCAGTTTCACAATTAGAAAACATGAAACGCAAGAAACAAGAGTTCCAGCTTTAGCATTCAACATTGTATTTGCCCTTATGACTACCTCACTGAAATCAGTCAAAAACAATACTATTTATTTATTTATTTATTTATTTATTATTTATTACATTTTTATACCGCCCAATAGCCGAAGCTCTCTGGGCGGTTCACAAAAATTAAAACCACAGTAAAACACCCAACAGTTTAAAACACAATTACGAAATACAGTATAAAAAGCGCAACCAGGATAAAACCACACAGCAAAGTTGATATAAGATTAAAATACAGAGTTAAAACAGTAAAATTTAAATTTAAGTTAAAATTAAGTGTTAAAATACTGAGTGAATAAAAAGGTCTTCAGCTGGCGACGAAAGCAGTACAGTGTAGGCGCCAGGCGGACCTCTCTGGGGAGCTCGTTCCACAACCGGGGTGCCACAGCGGAGAAAGCCCTCCTCCTAGTAGCCACCTGCCTCACTTCCTTTTACTAGTGGAAAACTGAACAGACTCTGCAAACAAACAATATTCTCTCTATATTTACAGTGCATTATAAGCTTTCCCCCATAAAATTCACAAGGAATAGCTACTAAAACTCACCTCTTCTGTGAAGTTAACCCCATAGTCCTCACCCTAAAATTGAAATAAAGTCTATTATGTGTAACTGCATTTGGTCACACCCCCAAGTCCGGTACTGTTTCTAAGGGGAGTTTGGATAGCATAGTTGGGATTGCAGATACTAGAAGCTCTACTAACTCCTGAAGCTCTACTAACAATGTAACACCTGAGAGCTCATTCTGAGTCAGGTCTAAGTTTTCTTTTGGAAAGCTAACTCATCAGGCCACAGTTTCATGTGTCAGCAATTTTATTTATTTATTTATTTATTTAAGGATTTTTATGCCGCCATTCAGCCAAAAAAGGCTCTCATGGCGGCTTACAAAAGTATTTCTTGACAATTTTACTGGGAATTCAGAAATAAATTCAGCTCTTGCATTAGCTTCTGCTCTGTAAATCAACCCTAAAATCATATATTTGTGGCTTAAGCCTAAAGAGATGGTTGGGACACTGGTTGCACTGACTGGGATGTGTTTAAGGAATTTCTTTTTATTAGTCTCCTTCAAAACCAGTCTTCAATGGGTTGCAGAGCTCCACAGATGAGAAGCTAGTAGTATCAAGGAGCATACAGTATTAATTGCATATTAGGATCTGGGGCAGTGCATTGAGTTAGCTGGAAACAATAACAACAATGGGGCGTAGGACAGGGACCAGCAAAGCAAGCCCATTGCTTCAAGTCTGAGGGCTTAAGTACTACTGCAAGGCCATGAGGGAGTGTTGAAATACTACTGCAGGGAGACATACCGTATTTCTTAAATTCTAAGACACACTTCCCCCCCCCCATATAAACATCTCTAAAAATGAGGTGCGTCTTAGAATCACGGGTGTGTCTTAGGGTTTTTTTTTTGTGTTGGTGGTACTGAAATTAGTGTGCGTCTTACAATCGATGGCGTCTTACAATCGAAGAAATACGGTATATTTTAAACCATGCCTCCCAAGAGACAAACAGTTCGGAGTTAAAAGTGGCAATATTCTGTTTTGAGTCACATGATCTGAGATGGCTGACATGTTTCCTGCTGTCTCTGGGAATGGTGTAGTAGTAAAGGTAGAATTTACAAAGCTGAGGAGTTTCTTGGGAGGAGACACTGGTATCAAAGAATTTTGGTAAGGAAACATTCCAAGGGGATAGAGGAAGCGCAATCTTTTGCAATTCTTGGTCCTATTCATTTATGGAAATCACTGTTTCCTGAGATCGAGAAGGCCTTGTACATCCTCAGAATCAGTGACGGCTTAGGACTCCTGGTCTGACACAGATGAGTCTGAGCCCCAAACTATTACATATATGAGCATTGGTGCAGTCTGGAATGACAGGAAGATTGTACAATAAGAATGGACAAGTGCAGATCATAGCAATTCATTCCTATTTACCACAGGAGTTGAAGTCTGTAAAATTTCTCTTGCATTTCTAAAAACAGTTTTAGGGCTTGACTCTGGTTATGATACAGCATCTGTTTTGTAAATAAGCCCTTCAAAAAGGCCATATAAGAGATGCAGGACTAGCAGAGCTTTGCTAGGACTTCTGCCTTTTAGTTATTCATTGTAGTACCAAAGATATAATCTTAGTTTGCAGCTCACTATAAGATTCTTTTTCCTGTTCGGTTTTATGCAGTTAAGTAGGCACTTGCTGATGTACATAATATTTTTCTTTCTGATCCAACTTCTAAATCCAACTTCTATTAAAATCCCTAAGAAAGTACTTATATTGAAGGTGCACAGGGCTCTTACTGTGAAGTCAGCTCCTACCAGCTCTGAGCTCAAAAGCAGCTTCCTGGTACACAGAGCATTACCAAATTATTGATGTCCACTTCACTCAAGTAGCATATGGGGGACAGCATTGTATAAACTAAAACGTACGACGAACACAGAAGGAGGGCTCTGTTAGCAGCAAAATATGCTGTAGAAAACTCTGCCCTTGTGGCTAATGAATCACATGCTGCACATTCGGAGAGATAATACAACATGAAAAGACTAGGCATATAAACAGAAAGACAGGGCATCTGGGAAAACTGTGGTTTTTGCCCAGAGAAAGGCAGAGACTAAGAAGTAATTTCAAAAGGCTTAGCTTATATATCCAGAGCTGCAACTTGGAAAAGCAGATCCCTAATGGGATGCTGTATACTAAGAATGTATGTTAGAAAACAGACACTGCAGGGCTTCGAATGAAATCTTCTGCATTTTCTTATTCACTGAAAGCAAGCAGTCTGCCCCATCAATGACCTCAGCTCTGACCCAAAGGGACTGTCTCTATTTGAGAGATGATTCATGCCCTCTGTGAGCTGAGTTGAATGAAAAAGTCCGTATTCAGACTTCAGAGCACTTATCAGTTGGGATTCCTTCACATTTTCAGTTTGACATGACTGGGTCAGTAACCATGCACTTGCTTTCCTATCTTTTTAGACAGCAAGGTCCTTTTGCTTTCTCAAGCAGTTCCTTGAAATTGGGTTCTTTTTTTTTTTATGGCTTGCTAATTATTACTGCTAGACTTCTGCTGGGCTGTAGGAACTGTTTACTGAAAGCCCTGAATATATAGAGTTAATCATCATCTATCTAGTTAATAACTCGCAACATAAATAGTCACTTAGAGATGGATGAAAGTATATTGTTAACCTTACTCATAGCAAATTAAAGCAGCCGTTCTTTTTTTTTAAAAAAAGTCCACAAACTAATACATTTCATAACGAACTAAAGTATAAAATAATAATTATAAAACTAACTGATGAAGGAAGCATATACGCACACTGTTAAAAGGACATTACAAATGAAATGTGCAGACACACAACAAATTCCATGAGTATTATAGATGGTAACATGTTTTGCCATATTGAAAATGAGACTACTTCATAGTAACTATGGCAACTGTTAGAACTGCACTCAAAGACACGTTGTAGTATAGGCCAAAGTCTGTAAGGATGTTTTAAAATGTAATGGATCAGCATAGCCCATTAGCCCTGAAATCAATTTAAGTTGGGCATATTTTGTTTGTTTGTTTGAATTTATTTACTTTCATGTTTGGGACCTGATTAATTACTCTGCAGAACAAGTTTCACATGCCACCCCCCTCCAAACCCAGGCGACATCATGAGAGTTTTAAAAATAAGTCTGAGAATGCATAGCAATTAACAGAGGCTGTCCTGCGCGGTTATTTTAAGTATATTAAGCCTAGCACTACTAGGAGTGAGCAGGGTGATATATATATATATATATATATCAGAATGGCAAGGTGATGTGCAAAATTCCTGGGCATGCCCAAATTCTTCAACAAAGTGTGCACTCATGTCCTTGACACTGAAGCTACTGCATTTATAGAGATCTATATTTACCACTTGAGTCTTTACCATGACATGCTTTTTTTAAATGTAGAAGTCTAATAGTGACATTACTTGGCTTTATCTGTGGGAATAATTACCTTATTATTCCATCAATCATTTAATTAACATTTAATAGAACGAGCAGCCAAGGGTACTTCCAGATGACAATTTTAAAAGTTTTGTTGTTTAAGCTAACAATTATTAGCTGAGAGAGACAACAGCCTGGCATGAAAGAGGACTGAAAGGTGTTTTTTTTGTTTGTTTGTTTAACCCAAGGGATCTATGGGGAAACAGCTGTCAGTACCTGGGGCAGTTGGTTACAAGTGGGATGTGTAGAAAGGGGTCACTCTGGCCGTAATCACCCTGCTGATCCTGCTACCCCCACCCACCCCGATTCCTTCTGCAGGTGCACACAGTAACCCTTTAAAAGAAACAATGTGCCAGTTTCAGTGGAGAGCAGAGTCTAGTGTGATTTCAGAAAAAACTGTTCCTTGTGCAGATTTACATGAGATATTCACATGCGATTACGTGGGATTTCAGAATGGTAAAAGATGCTTTAAAAAAATAAAAACAAAAACAAATCACAACAGTCCTTCAAATTCCAGAAACACAAGCTGGGAAAATGACAGAAAGTATTGATGCTGCACCACAACCAAGACAAGGTAAATTGGAACTGCTGAAAATGGGGGAGAATTTGGAAGCACAAACTGTTGTTCGAATAATACGTCTTCTTGTAGATTTTGATGCTTCTCTGTTTTCTGAATTTACTAACATGTAACATCCCATTTTGGCATTCTTCCTGGATTAAAGGACCTGCAATAACAAATAACCACTGCAGTTGTATTGATTTCGCACCCCCACCTCAAGCACATGAAAAAAGACCAATTTTCTGTTGATTCCAGCACTTTTAAATTGCTATGTTTGTTACCATGAGAACTTGATTAAAATACCGCCTACATGCTGGGTAGGGGGATGGTAATATCTTCTTTTAACCTTTCAGTAAAAGCTAGTTCTAGTACACACTTGGTGCATTGCAGTATTTTCACGATCACCATAACATTCTGCAGTAAAGGCAGGAGACGTGTCTTGACAGATTTTATTTTGCTGAATACTTTCTCCTGGAAAATATTTAGCTGTCAGAACAGCTTTCAGCCAGCACTGTCACACAATGAGTCTATGTATTCATGCGTCTTATTTTTCATAGTGATAAAAACACTATTACGTGAGGATCTGGTCCAAAGATTACAAATGGGATAATCAGCTTTCAAAGCAGTCAGAGTTCCAGTATTTTCTGTGCAGTATTTTCTTTTAGCTGTTTTTATGCATTCTGTTTTAGAAAATGAATTCATAGTATTGTAATGAACATGCAACAACAGAGTTGCAATAACAGGTTTGTCTTTTGATTCTGTCCCACCCCACAAGAATATGAATGGTCTTCTAAATTATTAAAGATTACTCCCAAAGGAAATGATAATTGGCAATGCCTCAACACCAGCTATTTACGACAGCCACAGATGGGAGTAATGGCACCCAAACCTGGTGTAAACAACACAATAAAATATACAGACTAATTATCAAAGCTATTATACAGCTATTCTCCTGAGGAATATTTTGAAAATAATGAAGAGCTTGTAATAAGACTATTACAAGAGAATTGTATTTCAAATAACCATCATAGAAAGGAACACAATATGCAATCATGTATGTAGTAGAGGTTTGGATCCTGATTTGGTGATTCTGAAAACAGACTGATTTCCATCAGACTGATTTGGAGGTCACTTGATTTGACTGGGCCCGAATCCAATCTCCCATTGAGTCTCACTGGAAATCAACAAACAACTATAACCTTTTTGCTATTTGACAGAATTGAATGAAATTTAAAGAACTAGAAGGCCCTTATGAGAGGATGAAACCTACCAAATTTCAGACAAATAGGTGAAGGGTTCTGTGATAGGTAAAAAACAAAAAAACAAAAACTGGGAATTACCAATAATTATTTATGTCTTGGCGGAACTGAATGAAATTTATATGCATAGATGCTCCTTCTGATGGAATCATGCCTGCCAAGTTTCAAATGTATAGGCACAATGGGTTTTGTGCAAGAACAGCCTTTACAATTTGGGGTTTCAAAATAAACAATGTGGTTTTCGTAACAATTCTCCTTGGGCCCTAGCTAAGAAACCTACAAAACGTTGGAAGGATAGGTGCAGAGGCTAGGGAGTTATGATGAATAAAACACAATTTAAGGCTTTTATTTTTTGCTCAGTTGAGACCAAGTCCTAATCTACACCAAGCAGGATATAACGCTATGAAAGTGGTATGAAAGCAGTATATGGTATGTGTCAATGGGGTCCCAACAGTTGTTAGTGCACTTCAATACTACTATAAAGCAGTAGTGTGGCTCCTGCCTTTTATATACTGCTTTCATACCACTTTCATAGTGAAATATCCTGCTTGGTGTAGATTAGGCCCTGGTCACAGGGCTGGATGATGAATCTGGATCATAGAGTGGGAAATGCAGAAGGACTTGAATATCCAGCATGCTACATTCACCCAGGTCCCACAGGCTCTCACTCCTGGGAGAGAGAACTAACAAGGATCATGGAACTGTGACATATTAGTTTAACTTCTGTCTCCCAAAGGACTGGGATTGGAGAGTCCTCGTCAAGCCATTCACTGTGATTAGAAGCTACAGTTGCCAGTCCCAAAGTTACATCCCTTTCTCTCCCTCTCCCTTCTCCCACCCTGTTCTTATTTATATGGAAAGCTTGGGGAGAGCTATACCAGAAGAATGTGAAACACACACACACACACACACACACACACACAGTATGGAAACATTTTTGTTCTCAAAAACCAACAACTTAAAAATAGCAATGAAACATAATCAGAAATTCCCAGAGTACAGAAAGAACAGTATTTATTTAGTACATTTCTATAAGTAGTTTTTACATTTATTACATTTCTTATTCAATTTCAGTAAACACCGTTATATGGTGGGAGCAACTCCTCCAGCTTCTCATGACAGTTCCAAACCATGAAACATGCCTTCCTGTATTAAAATATAAGAAGAGCCCTACTGGACCAGACCAAAGGCCTATTTAGTCCAGTATGATGTTCACACAATGGCCAACCAGCTGCCTGTGGAAAGCCCACAAGCAGGATATGAATGCCAAAGCAACATTCCACTCATGTTTCTGAGCAACTGGTATACTGACCTATATTGCCTCTGATATTGTAGGTAATATACATTTGGGTTTATTTGGAACACAGGTGGGAAGAATTGCTTCCATATATGCATGAGCCTATCATCTGCAAGAGTGATAATCTGACATATATCGTCAGAGCTATCTCCTTTACTACATGCACACTTTGTATAGAAATCTTTCCATCTAAGCTGTGACAAAAGCGGTTGCTGTACACTTTCATGGCCAAACTAGTCATTACAGAGCATCAATGTGTCTGCACCAATGGCGGATAAAGCAAGGGATTGGGGCTGGGGTCAGATTTTTCCATCAAAGGGTAATGTTGGAAAGGGGAACTGGGACCTTCTTCCATTCACCCTTTTTGCTCTATCACTTCAGTTACTTTTCAATGCAAATCAGCTAAGAGGTGGTGGGCTCTCCCACACTAGAGGCACTCAAGAGGCAGCTGGACAACCATCTGTCAGGGATGCTTTAGGATGGATTCTTGCATTGAGCAGGGGGTTGGACTCAATGGCCTTGTAGGCCCCTTCCAACTCTGCTATTCTATGATTCTATGATTCTTCCCAGATCATCTTGTTTCAGAGAGAGAAAAAAATACCTGCAGCAATCAGGTACAATTAAGGCAAGGGAGGGCCCCCTCTCCTGCGCTCCCCTTTTGTCACAAAAATGAATCAACCCCCTATTTGCTGCTCTATATGTGATTGGGGCAGACATGTGTACAGCAAATTTGGTTGCCTCTGTCATGTTAAGTTTAGTCCTCAGTAGCCAAGCATTCTTTTTTCCTTTCCAGACTCTATACGTGATACAAAAAAATATTGAAAAATAAAATAAAACCATGCCATCTTCTTAACTATGCCAAGAAAATAATTTCCAACACGTTCTACTGCACTTCGGTGCTAACTAAAGAGCCTATGGCAGCTGGTACCACCTCTGACTGTATAATCTCAGGCTAAACAGTCTGCGTCCCAATTTTAGACATGCCTGTACAACTGGATGAGTCAATCTATTAATTTACATCATCATTATCATCATTATCATCATAATCTCATGTCAATTAGTAGAAATAAAGCAGAAATAAGCCTCCATTAAGTAACTTCTCAATAATCGTGCCAAGGATTAACAAAGTAATTTAAACACCTCACCCCACTTATTCACTGTTTTATGTAAGCCACATAGATAAGATCAGTTAAGTTCCATTGCTTGCATGCTGTTGACTTGCTTGGCATGGCTGAGATATGGAAGCATGTTTTTATTACCTGTAGAAATCTGTTTGATTTGCATTGAATTATTGCTACAAGTTTCCATCTTGCCTGGTCATCTTGCCTTAGGACCAGAGGCTGAGGACATGACTACACCAGCCATTTATCCAGGGATCATCCTGGGATCATCCCTGTGCATCCAAATGACACACCGGGATCCCGGGAGCAGGCAGGGATGATCTTTCCATTTGCCTGGGATAACCTTAGGTGTAGAAAGGGCCTGAGTCCAGGTGGCTTATCCAAGATGTAAATCAAAAACACTTTACAACCGTTGGATCATTTCTCTTTGCTCAAAATGTCCTATCAGGTATAGGAAAGGAAAGGAACCTCTCGTGCAAGCACTGAGTCATTACTGACTCTTGGAGGGACGCCAACTTTCGCTGACATTTTCTTGGCAGGCCTTATAGCGGGGTGGTTTGCCGTTGCCTTCCCCGGCCATGATTACCTTTCCCCCAGCTAGCTGGGTACTCATTTTACCGACCTCGGGAGGATGGGAGGCTGAGTTGACCTGAGCCGGCTGCCTGAAACCAGCTTCTGCTGGGATCGAACTCAGGCCGTAGGAAGAGTTTCAGCTGCAGAAACTGCGGCTTTACCACTCTGCGCCACAGCCAAGCAAACATTTCATCCAGATCGGATTTCCTTATTTAAATTTCCTTACTCTTCCTAAACTATCTTCATAGAGATGACACCCATGGTTAACTGGGACACTTCAAAAGAATATCTGTAACTAACTGGCACGGTCTCAAGTGAAACTCTGGAATCACTCTGGATCAAGATATTTAACTCTACAAAATGGCTTTGTTTTCACGGGCGTGCATGGCTGTACTTGGGTGAAGTCAAAGAACAGACTTCACTCTTTCGAAACAACACACTAGGTTCATTCAGTGCTGCAACTCAAGTATCTTGTTCTGTCTTTTTTAAGTCTGCAAAATCTAAGGTAGCAGAGTACATTGGTAAAAATGCATTTAGATTTCTTATCATAACTTAATTTACGCTCTTATTCTGAATAAATCTTGTCCTTACCTAAGAACCTACATTTTTTTCTTTTCTTTTTTTTTTTGTGTGCTTTGGGGATTTAGAATGTTTTGCTTACACCCACATAAGCCTCAGTTTATTTAGTTCTATGCTATCCAGGTAAATATTCTTTAGGAGGGTGGGTGGTGGACAGCAAGGCTGGCAAGCACCCTGGCTTGATTTAAAAGCTGTGCATACACTTCACATCAGCTTGCCTGGTTCCTGATTTTATTAATGGAGCATCTTTACTTACCTGGATGTAAATACATGATAGAGTGGTAGCAGTTACTATGAGTGAGATGTCAGCATGAAAGCTGATTAGCCAACTCCTATTCTTGTTTGTTGCAACCCCTTAGTAGTGCACCATAACGTAGTATGTTGGCTCAAGTACTTGAGTCCCTGGTTTTGTGACCGATGAATTGGCAGTTCATGTGCAAATTGAGCAAAGAATAATTTAATGTTAGCATAAAGTAATGGTAATTTATGCTCTATTTCATTTTAACCTAACCCCAGTAAAATGTCTGCATTCATGCTATGGCAATGATGCTGAAGAAGACAACAAGCAATCCCACTTAGAAATGTGTCTATTTGTCTAAGAACAAAAACCTTTTATGAGATAGACTTCTGACTGGCCTAAATATATATCATCCAGTCAAAGCTGTCTAGTACTCAGTTTTAGAAAAAATCTGGAAATAATTTTCATCTAAAATGAAAGTTTCACAACTGTCTTCCAGCATTACTTTGTTCATGGGACTGGCATTCGTGCAAACTCAAAAGGGCTTCTTAGCGCAAAATAGTGTTTGTATGAAATAATTCTCCAGTGATTAATTAACATTGTCTCCTTTCCCATAAAGGAGTGGTGGAGGTGGTGAAGAAATACATATTCTCAGAAAGGAATTCACTGCTCATTTAAATATGTGCATTTATTTAAATATATGTACACATGTTTGACATTTTCTCTACAACTCAGCTACTACAAGCAGAAGAGCCCTGACTCCACATTTGGAAGACACTTAGGCCTTAGCTAGACCTAAGGATTATCCCAGGCAAATGGAGGGGTTGTCCCTGCCTGCCCCCAGGATCCCCCGTGTGTCATTTGGATGTACAGGGATGATCCTGGGATGATCCCGGGATATAGGCCTGGTCTAGCCATGGCCTTAGATGGCTCAATTAGGGTTGTTTTGCATTCATTTTTCACTAGCGTAATTCTAGTTTTATTCATCATATAAATATATGTTGACACTTCTCATTGCATTAGTTTAAGAATGAAATACAGTGTGAGTTGCAAGTATCCAGAGCCAGATCAAGGGTAGTATCCAACTGTTCCCCCCAGTGCTTATGCACTTGTGTAAATCAACATTTGCGTAACGTTAACTAGTGCTTGCTAGGGCCATGGGAGAAAGCAGCAAATACCGCTTTCCCCCCCCCGTTGCCCTAGCATAGTTTATGCTATCGCAAAGTCATTAGTGCTAGTGCTGGGGCACAGCTGGATACTACCTACCCTATCATTGGATTAGGAAGTTCGTAACAAATTTAAATAAAAAAATAACCCTGCTCCTTCTTGTATATTCATTAGCTTCCTTAAGAAGTACATTCAGCAGTGCTGTCGGCAGATCTCTCTGAGCTGCATGCAAGTTACAACCAAAGCAGAAGAAATTTGGACAAATAATAGGAATTCAAGTAAATTAGATATTCAGTGATCCTTTTCTCTCCTCTACAGCAAAACTAAAGTTCAGTTGACATATAGTTTATTAGAAGGACATTGATTTGGTTATAAAGCATGAAATCACGAACAATCCATTGCATCGTGGAACACATTGTTCAATGTTTAGCTAATTTTCGTGTCAATAGCATGCTTTATTTTTAGATCGAGTGTGTCTACCTTGATATCCATTAACTAAGTGGCAAAATCATACAATTTCCATCTATACTCCCCATCTAACGCTGCTAGAGGCTTAGCATCACTGATTTCCATATTTCTTTGTTCATACAAAATGGATTCCAAACTACTTCTGCTGCTGACTCCACCAATGGAGTCTAAGGGCTTTGCTAGACCTGCCGGCTTATCTCGGCAGGGAGGCGGGGCCAAGGCGCGCTAATGTTAGCGCGCGCCGCCTCAGCTTCCAGACGCCGGACGCGCAGGGACGACGCAAGCCCTGCAGCGTCCCCCATTTTTTTTTTTTTAGTTTAAAGGGGCCAGGTGCGGCCCGAAGACTCCGGAGAAGGTAAGGTTTTCTTTTATGTAAGCCCCCCCATCCGTCCTCCCTCGCCGTCTCCTGTTCGTCGCCCTCCGTCCCCCCTCGCGATCTCCTGTTCGTCGCCCCCCCGCCCTCCCTCACGATCTCCTGTTCGTCGCCCCCCCGCCCTCCCTCGCGATCTCCTGTTTGTCACCCCCCGCCCTCCCTCGCGATCTCCTGTTCGTCGCCCCCCGCCCTCCCTCGCGATCTCCTGTTCGTCGCCCCCCGCCCTCCCTCGCGATCTCCTGTTCGTCGCCCCCCGCCCTCCCTCGCGATCTCCTGTTCGTCGTCCCCCGCCCTCCCTCGCGATCTCCTGTTCGTCGCCCCCCACCCTCCCTCGCGATCTCCTGTTCGTCGTCCCCCGCCCTCCCTCGCGATCTCCTGTTCGTCGTCCCCCGCCCTCCCTCGCGATCTCCTGTTCGTCGTCCCCGCCCTCCCTCGCGATCTCCTGTTCGTCGCCCCCCACCCTCCCTCGCGATCTCCTGTTCGTCGTCCCCCGCCCTCCCTCGCGATCTCCTGTTCGTCGTCCCCCGCCCTCCCTCGCGATCTCCTGTTCGTCGTCCCCCGCCCTCCCTCGCGATCTCCTGTTCGTCGCCCCCCACCCTCCCTCGCGATCTCCTGTTCGTCGTCCCCGCCCTCCCTCGCGATCTCCTGTTCGTCGTCCCCACCCTCCCTCGCGATCTCCTGTTCGTCGCCCCCCACCCTCCCTCGCGATCTCCTGTTCGTCGTCCCCGCCCTCCCTCGCGATCTCCTGTTCGTCGCCCCCCCGCCCTCCCTCACGATCTCCTGTTCGTCGCCCCCCGCCCTCCCCTCTCCTGCCGGTCCGGCCTTTCCTCCCCCATCTCCCCCCCGGATCACACCCCCCAGCACGATGGGCACAGCGCTCGTATGAGCGCTGTGCCAGGTCCGCGACTACTCGCGAGTAAGCGAGTAGCCACAAAAAGCCACGGAAGTAGCTAGACGTTTCGCAGCTCCAGCCTGAGGCCAGGGCTGCGAAAAAGGCGCGCCATAAGCGACTTTGCTTATGGCGCGTTAGAGGAGGCCTCAGTGCGGCCTGGGCCTGGATTCCCCTGTGCGTCATCTGGACGCACAGCAGGGAAACCGGGTCTCAAGGCACGCTAAGGCCTCGTCTAGCAAGGCCCTAAGGCTGCCCAATGTCTGTTTCTGAAGGCAGAAGGGTGACGTAACATTTGAGAGGTGCAGTTTCTCTTGGCATAGCTGTACCAAGAAGGGAGGCGCGACATGTGTCAAACATTTCCCTATGGAACTGTTAAAACTTGCAGTTTATAGTATGTTTCTCAAATCCTAAACTGTGGTTAATCATGTCTACGGTTAGCGCCGTCCCAAACCTAGACCTAGGGCTTTGCTAGACCAGGGTTTAGCCCGGGCTGACACCCGAACTCACCCCTCCTGCTGCACGGATTAAGAGGTAGGTCTAGCAAAGGCCCTAGACCTCACTGAGGGGGATAAGCCTGTGTCTGGACTGTACCACTTCAGACTGCACGTGCGGGACATGATTGAAAGCTCTTCCAATACAAAAACGAAACAAAAAACCTGCAATTGGAATTGACATGTTTAGCCTTCTCCATAACTTCTTATGGAGAAGTTCTTATGAGAGAAACATTTGAATGTGGATGAGCATTCAGTCATGAGTGCCCTCACCTGCCTGTTTAGCTCATAGTGAACCTTGACTGTTGCATCTAGGTTGCACACGTGTGTTGGTAACATAACAGGTTCAGTGGAGGCTGGTAACTCCAATGTCAGTGGGGCAGCGAACCTGCTCCGGGTTTCAGTCAGAACTGGTTGGAACCCTAAAGGAGCTTCTCCCATTCTGGATGTCAGGAGGCAAAGCTGTTCTTCAGGGCAGCAGGGCACAGGTAATTCACTGTGCCTGAATCTAACCCACAGTCCAAGCACAGGCTTACTATCTCTTCACACTCGATTCAATACTAAACCAGCCCAGTGAGAACAGCTCATTTTTCAGCAGTCTAATTCAATCAGAAGCCCAAATTTGTATAACACAGTTGAACCAGAACAAAATCAGACTAAGGGAAGTGGGAATGAACACAGTATGCTGTTCCTTTATAACAAGAACATAGCTGCAGGTGCCAAATAGTTATCTGCATCCCCCCAAAATAAACATATTTACTGATGCAGGGCTGAGGACATGGCCACTTCACATTTACGTCCAACCTCCCTTAGGTCTGTCTTACGGTATCTTCAGGCATGCAGAGTGGGATGAAAAGTTCAGCTTATACAATAAACCACTCTTTCTGCTCCATTTTAGACTTCAGGAATGTTGGGCTTTTTATCAGATATTAGAATAGTCTTTTCCCCACAAAATAATATTTAACAATGAGGAAAATCAGTTGATTTTTTTTTTTTGGGGGGGTGAGCGGAAACTTCATTTATGAATTATTATTAAAATTACTAAGGAATCCCCTTCTATTAGAAATCATGCCCATGAAGATCATGACAATGCCCAACTGTCTAACAGAGGTCTCCTAACATCAAAGAATGAATAAAACCTGTTTCCTAGGACAGGAACCAAAGACTCTCACCTGGCTCTAATTTTTTTTTTACAACTGCTAAGAAAGGGTTGGGCGATGCATAAGGCATCATAGAATAGCAGAGTTGGAAGGGGCCTACAAGGCCATCGAGTCCAACCCCTGCTCAATGCAGGAATCCACCCTAAAGCATCCCTGACAGATGCTTGTCCAGCTGCCTCTTGAATGCCTCTAGTGTGGGAGAGCCCACAACCTCCCTAGGTAACTGATTCCGCTCCCCCACACACCAAAAAACATGCTTAACAAATCATGGGTTGTTTAATCATGTAAACAGAGTTAATCATAAAATCATAGAATAGCAGAGCTGGAAGGGGCCTACAAGGCCATCGAGTCCAACCCCCTGCTCAATGCAGGAATCCACCCTAAAGCATCCCTGACAGATGGTTGTCCAGCTGCCTCTTGAATGCCTCTAGTGTGGGAGAGCCCACAACCTCCCTAGGTAACTGATTCCGTTGTCACACTGCTCTAACAGTCAGGAAGTTTTTCCTGATGTCCAGCCGGAATCTGGCTTCCTTTAACTTGAGCCCGTTATTCCATGTCTTGCACTCTGGGAGGATCGAGAAGAGATCCTTGCCCTCCTCTGTGTGACAACCTTTTAAGTATTTGAAGAGTGCTATCATGTCTCCCCTCAATCTTCTCTTCTCCAGGCTAAACATGCCCAGTTCTTTCAGTCTCTCTTCATAGGGCTTTGTTTCCAGACCTCTGATCATCCTGGTTGCCCTCCTCTGAACACGCTCCAGCTTGTCTGTGTCCTTCTTGAATTGTGAAGCCCACAACTGGATGCAATACTCTAGATGAGGCCTAACCAGGGCCAAATAGAGAGGAACCAGTACCTCACGTGATTTGGAAGCTATACTTCTATTAATGCAGCCCAAAATAGCATTTGCCTTTCTTGCATCCATATTGCACTGTTGGCTCATATTTAGCTTGTGATCTACAACAATTCCAAGATCCTTCTCATTTGTAGTATTGCTGAGCCAAGTATCCCCCATCTTGTAACTGTGCATTTGGTTTCTATTTCCTAAATGTAGGCATTTATCCCTATTAAATTTCATCCTGTTGTTTTCAGCCCAGCACTTCAGCCTATCAAGATCATTTTTAAGTTTGTTTCTGAAGTTTGTTTGTTTGGGCAAGGAAGTATGAATGTGGGGGAAATGCAGCAATATGTGCTTTAAAGTTGGGAATGAGGATTAAGGAGTAGGTCAAAGAAACTAGAGAAAGTTGTGCTTTGAGGAGAGATTTGAAGGAACGGAGAAATGTGCCACCATGTACATGTGAGGAAGAATTCATCGGGCATTAAAAAAAAAAGTTAAGAGAAGGAGCACTCCAGCCCTGCTCTATGCTTGTTACTCTTTACTTGTGGACGGAGTGTGGATTTTCCAGCATTATGACCTACGTGGAGAAGCCCCCGTGGATGCAGGAGGCTGCCTGCTGCAGACAGTCACCCTCTACAAGTACAGCATGGCTATCATGATGGAGGAGAAGGTACGGGTCTTGAGAGCTCCTTCTCCTCACGTGTTGCTCTTAACTCTTTTCTGAACATCTGAACAGGGCTTGTGTGTGGTGGATTTGGAGAAACAGTAAATGCAAGCAGGGATGGAAACAAGGCCCCTGAAAGGCAGGGTAGGGGCAAGGTCGTGGGGAGTTTTAAAAGCATACAAATATGTCAGACATCATCATGCACAAATAACAGTGCATCTAATAACCGTGTGGCTCTAAAAACCCACTTAAAAAGCAAATATCTTGCCTGAAGAGCTTATAATCCAAGTTTAGACAGAACAGGTTGGGCAAATCTTCACTCAGTATAACTTTGGACATATCTGGCCCACATGCTGATTCTTATTCTCTAATTCCATCCTCTCCCCGCCCACTAAATACCTTTCCATCAATGCTCCTGCTCTGCAGAGACTTAAATCCTTTATCACAATATATGTGCAAGTTAAGCAATAAATAAATAAACCTAAAATACTCACCAGAAGATATTAAATGGGTCAAACTGCCAAACCATGAGAGGATGATAATATATTTCATCTTATTATCTGGAAAAGTTGTACCTGAAACTATGTACTTGTCCTAGATTTGGAGTTAACTGTTGCCATGTGAACATGTCCAATTTTGTAATGAGTAGAAAATTTTCAAAATTTGCATCATGCTTTATATACAATCTTTTCTAAGATTTACAAGCAAAACGGCTATAGTCCACAGTCTGACATCATTTTATCTTAATTAAACCACGTTCTTAAGCATATATGCATTCCCTACATAAATTGTTGCTCCTTTTGTGGTCTTTCCTCTACCTTCTTGAAATCACACTCTCAAGCCTTCCTCAGAAAATAAATAAATAAACACTATCTTCTATAACTTCTAACTTCTTTGAAGATCATTTCAACAAATTATGTATTATTGGTGGGAGGGTAGAATTATGGCTAACAGTCAATGATCATTTTGTATGATAACCTAAGTTATTTGTCTGCAAACATATCAAACCAGGCCGTAGCCAAGTAAATCAAAACATCTCTCTCAGCTTCAAATAAATTCCACAAATTTAGGGCACTTATCTATCTTCTTTTTTCACCCTGATAGGCCAAACTTACATGTGAAGGTAAATGTGTCATTTGAAATTATATTATGGTTCAAAATCCAAGTTCATGTTTTTTTTTTAGTGGAAGTAAGAAGGTGTGAAGGGGAGGGAAATCAGGATTGAGACCACTGTGTGAGAGGAGTGTTTATCCTTTTCTCCTCACAGCAGTCCTGACAAAAATACCCCCCACTAAAGTTATGAACAGCAGTGCAGGATGTGTGTGTTGCAATCCTAATAATAATCTCTTCCACACCTTCTATTTCTACTTAAAGCACATTAAAGAGACATGTTTAACATGATGTGTTCTTTGTCCCTCTGTAACACCATGCTAATCATTTGTGTAAATTAGCATTAGATTTCTGTTACAAAGACGTATACTTCTTACTTTAGTTTTTCTAACTGCAAGCTATTTCATGTGGGCATTCTTCTTTTGGAAATATACCCACATAAACGTCGTTCTTTCTCGTGCCTTTGTGGATAGTTTACATTGCATCAGATGCTGTACAAAGTCCTGGGGCAGAAGGATAACGCTTGGCCACCGTGTCTTTAAAAGTAAGAAACCCACCCCCACAAAAGTTATTAGAAATTCACCTCCAAAGAAAGATTAATCCAATTTTCCTCGGTGTGTGTGTGTGTGTGTGGGGGTGTTTCCCCACAAATACACACACTTAGGGAAATCATTAGATCAACATGCTTCATCACAGCACTAATCTGGGAACTCATACAGCGATCCATTTTACTGCACATTGTAACACACATCTGGACCTCATGTGTGGAAAAAAATCATCCTTACCACTTAGCAGGATGATATTGATAACCAATCAAGTTTGGGTTGAGCTCAGAGTGGGATGGGCTCAGAATGGACATGAGATTAATAATATTTATCCCTTACCCTTGAGATGCATTGCATATAGAAATGCCTTCTTTACAGCTATCTTCATAAGGCCTATCTCTATTGAACACTTGCAACTGTTTCATACTGGTTATGTTTTTTGCCAGAGCATCCTGGGAATTGTACTTTGGTGAGGCTTTGAAGAATTCTCTGTTGCAGAACCTGAACCCCCACTATAGAATACAAGTCCCAAGATTGCCTGGGGACAGGAAAAGACTGTTAAACCAGTTTAAGGTTGCACTGGGTTTTAGACATGTTACAGATTTTTTATCCATTTTGTGGCCTTGAACTGTTTGGCCTAGTTGTTGTTGTTGTTTCGTCAGCATAATTATGTTCCTAAGGTGTCTAACAATTTAGATAAAATGCAATTCAATAAAATAAAAACAAAGCATACAAGAGATTTTTTAAAATCTAAAGCCGCAACAGTCCATTTAGATAAACAATACCCCAAATTGCCTGAAGATTTAGAAGTACTGAAATGCTTAACAGTTCTTTAAAAACTGGAATGGAGGTGGGTCATTTTAGCCTGGTGCCTAAATGACAGTAATGTATATGCCAAGCCAGCTTCCCTGGGGAGGGCATTCTGAAGAAGCAAGCAAGCCGAACATACTGAGAACAGGGAACAAGATGCTCAAACTAGTGGTGTTCAAAGAAAATAAGAAAGTATTTTAAAATAAAACAAGATAGACAGACATTGACCTGGTTCACACATAACAACAATCCATAATAAGGCTTGTTGAATCATGGGTTGTTATACATGAACCTGGGACAATGCGTTTATTATGGGTTGTTAACCATGAACAACCCAAGAAGAGAACCCATGGTTTGTTGTTGGGTTGTGAACTGTGGGTTGTTTAAAAATGGTTTGTCATGTGCAAACCCAGAATTGTGGGTTATTTTGCCAGGCTACAGAGGCAGTGGAAAAGAGTAGTCAAAAAACCCAGCCTCATTACATGCCAGTACTGTAGTGCTGCAAAGGCATTTGGGATACTGGGAGGCAAAGGAGGAGGGAAACAAATAACCTAGGGACAGAAAAATAAACCATGGTTTGTTTGATCATCTGCCAGACAAACCCTGAATAGGGTAAGAAACGATGGTTTAAATAAACCATTTGTTTATGTTACCTATGAAGCAAGCCATTGAGATGGCAATGACAAAAAAATAATGCTTACAGGTAACTGAAATGTTCCCGACTATCACCACCTATCAAATCACCACCTATCAAATCAATTCTCTTTAAACTGTGTTACTTTAGAACAAACAGGGTCCCCCACAAATACTCTTTTAACAAGAGAAACTCTCTTACCTATTTATGTCGATAGTAACGATTAAAGGTTCTTATGCTCCGTCCTTTAGGCAATCAAGAAAAGTCTCAGACTCCTATGAAAAGCAAACACATTCCATTTTAGTTAAGAAGCCATTCATTTTCAAAATATTTGATGTTGTTAATCATCATCCTCATTCTGGACAATGCTTGCATATACAGCTCTAAGTGATTTAGGTTCTGGGGTCCAGTTTTTTTGTGGGGGGGGCGGCTTTGAAGTGCTTCTTCTGGTCTGACCATCTGGCTTCAGTCATCCAGGATTGTTTCATCAAACATACAACTTATCTGACAATATACAAGTTAGTATGTATTAGTAACTTGCGTTCTCTGTTTGCTGCACACTGTAGTCTGAATGGACTAATCTATTTAAAGTTGCATTAGGGCCAATTCTCACTTACACATGCAACTCACACTGTTGGGTTTTGCTAGAGGAAGCTCAAAAACCGGATTGTGGGGAAACCACTGTTTTTGGGAAACTGCGCTATTATTGTCAATGGGAATTAACAAAATATACATACATCTCCATTAAAGATGCCAAGATGAAACTTCGCACCATGATAGCTCTTAAGTAGGGCTTTAGGCATGCCAAGTTTGAACAAGATCCCTTCATGCGTTGATGCTTTACAAAAAAATTAATTACCCCCCAAACCATTCACTTGCACCTCTGATTCTGCTTTAATCCACCCCTGTGCATTTATGGGGGGAGCGTTTATCCTCCATAAATGTGCAGGGGTGGATTAACACAGAATCAGAGATGTGTGTCTCTGTGTGTTTATGTGGGCGAATGGTTTGAGGATTTTTTTAAAAAAAAAAATGTAAAAAATCAACCCATAAATGGATTTCATTCAAACTTGGCATGCCTAAAGCCCTACTTAAGAGCTATCATGGTGCCAAGTTTCATCTCAGCATCTTTAAAAATGAAAACTTTTTTTAAAAAAATTTAAACCTCAATTTTTTTTAAAAAAATCTAAAAATCAAGGGATGAACTGTGCTGATTTAAACTTGGCATGCCTAAAGCCCTACTTAAGAGCTATCACGGCAGCAAGTTTCATCTCTTTATCTTTAAAAATGACAGAGATGTAAGTATTTTTGTTAATTAAAGTCCATTCAACTGACTCAACACAAGCCTGTTTGTGCTGGAGAAGAAGATCCGCCCCACTCTCCTCATCTCTGTTCAAAGCACATGCCCGCAACAAAGGACATAGCAGTAGGACGGCAATACACGGGGGTGGAAGAGCACTTTAATCCTGCCTGGAGGAAATAAGCTGGACTTTCCCTGCTCTAGGAAAACACAAAAAATGGAGGGGAAGAGGTGGTATGACTGCAGGACAGGCATGTCGTGAGTGCAATAAAACGCTGGTGTGATGGAGCCCTTTCTATCCTCCTTCCTCTTAAGTCCTAATGCTCCATGAGAAAGGAATAAGTTCCAGAGCAAGGACAATTGGGAAACAAAGAAAAGCAGAGCAACACTGGAGCTCTGTCTCTCACACCCTGGGCATGTCTACACCAGCCATTTATCCCGGGATCATCCCGGGATCATCCCTGTGCATCCAAGTGACACACAGGGGATCCCGGGAGCAGGCAGGAACGATCCGTCAATTTTCCTGGGGTAATCCTTAGGTGTAGAAAGGACCTCTCTCTTCCTAACGCTCCATGAACTAGCAACGGAATGAGTTCCAGGGCAAGGACAAATGGGGTATATCATTTGCAATCCCTCCCCCTAAGCACTGTGATTGGAGGGGGGACAGGGAGGAGACTGTGGCTATTGGTTAGCCACAGATGCTAATCTCAAAACTACCCCCCCCCTTCACCCCTCGGCGTCTTCTTAATATGGAAGTGTGTTCAGTTAGCTGTCCTTCACATGTGAACGTGCCTTCACATCGCCTAAAAAGCCTTCGGACCTACGGATCCATTTGGGGCTCCGAATGATCTTCTAACTGCACTGTGGGTTTTTGACGGTTTTAAAACTGCCTCCTAACCACACCGCGATTTCAGAGGTCTATCAGAAGTCCGTTGAACCCCTGGACTTTCGGTTTGGAGTGCACACCCCTACCAGACATGTATATAGTGAGGAGAAGAGGGCAGTTATAGAATAGTCTCATAACAGCAAGCTAATGACAAAAGGCTGCCCTGCTTCTTGCAATTCTCCTACAAAGCCCCTTGGGAAAAGGCACCAGTCATCTCAATGCAGTAATTAGCTGTATTAAAATGAGCTTATTGGAATTGGGGCTCTAGCTCACATTGATTTGTAACAGTCATCCATGGGCTGCAGAGGAATTTTAAAACCAATTAATTAAGCTTCCTCTGGCTCAGCAGAATGATCAATATTGTGGAGACATCTGAGTGCCTTCAGCATTTGGCAGCCTTGCCATGCCGTCTGATATGCCACTGCAGCAAAAATAAGTCACCATTTATGTATTTATTTGATTTATATCCCGCCCTTCCTCACGAAGAGCCCAGGGCAGCTAACCAACTATATAAAACACAGCACACCACATAAACAACTTTAAGATCATGACTCTAAAATCACAAATATATAAGAAAATATAGTGAAACATCAGCACAGTCAATCAGTTCCTCAAGGGCACCACATGCAAAGCCTCCTGGCTGAATTTAAATCCCAGGATGGCCAGGATTAGGGAAGGCTGTCTTTTAAGTCCCTGGTTGAGCCATATAGGGCTTTGTATACTAGTACTAACACCATGAATTGGGCCGGGAAGCTCACTGGCAGCCAATGCAAAGATTTCAAAGCTGGTGTGATGTGCTCACCAGCTCATGACCTTTGTCAACACATGGGCAGCAACATTCTGCCCCAGTCGCAGCTGTTGGACCATCTTCAAGAAAAGCAGCACATAGAGAGCATTACAGCAGTCGCCTCTGGAAGTTGGACAACCATAGCTGGCGAACCAGCAGCAGTTGGCCATAAATACTACTCACCACTGAGGCTACCTACACCTCCAGTGACAGCTTTGTATCGAGGATTACTCCCAAGCTATGTACCTTCTTCAACCAAGAGAATGCGACCCCATCCAGGACAGGCTGTCTACCCGGGAATTGGCTACCCACAGAGCCTCTGTTTTATCAGGATTCAACTCCAGCTCATCATTGCTTCTAGGCACCATTCAAGTACATACACAGCCCTTCCTGATTCAGATGGAATGGAGAGGCAGAGCTGAGTGCCACCCACCCTCCAAATCCATGGATGATGCCACACAGAGGTTTCAGATAGATGTTAAATAGCATAGGAGACAAGGTGGAATTGTTATGGAGCTGAGGAGAGGTTTCCCAATGCTATTCTCTCCTAACAACTCTGTAGGTAGGAGCAGAATGACTGTAATTCAGTGCCTCCTATTCCCAATCCATTCAGCCATTCCTGGAGGATACCATGATCAACAGTAACAAAAGTTGCTAAGGAGAATCAACAGTCTAGCGCTCCTCCCATCTCTCTCCTGAAGAAAGTCATCAACAAGGGCATCAAGGCTGATTCAGTGCTATGTCCAGACCTGAAACCAGACTGGAATGGGTCTAGATCAGGGGTACCCAACCTTTTTGGACCCATGAACAGAATTCGGAAACTGTTGTGGGCACCAACATACAATGTCTTCAATTGAGGATGTGGCTAGTCACATAATGGCTGCCACTGGGACCTGGTGGGGTGGGGTGGGGTGGGGTGGGGTGAGAGAAACAGTGAGGCTAAGAGGCTGTGAGGGAGTAAAACTAACAAGCCAAGGGGTTCTTTGCACAAGGCTAAAATCTCACACCCTTACCACCACTTCTGCTTGCAGAATTAAGATCTGGACGTGTTTTTCTCCCAGAGATTTTCTTTCTGGGCAAGTTCTATGTGTCTCATTATACAGCCATTAGATGGCAATGTGGTATAGCTGCATATAGCAGAATTTTGGGAATTCACCAGCCATTGCAGCGCTTCAAAGCGTGATAAAAATTCTTATCACATTTTCTTTGTTGAGAATAAAGCCGCTATAATGTCCCAGAAAGCATGGGAGCTTGATGGTGCTGTGTGAAGGACCTGCAAAAAATGTCAGTGAACCACCATGAGTGCACATTAAAAGCCCAAAGGGATAAAGGGGAGAGAAAGAGTAAAGCTAGAGGCTAGAAGTGGGGGGAAACAGTGAGGTAAAGCGGTGGGGGGTGGGGTGGGGAGAGAAATACTGGAGAGAAGTGAGAGAAAGAAGGTGGCTAAGAGAAATAGCAAGGGAAGTGGTTAGGGTGGAGAGAAATGGCTAGGCGTGGAGAGACAGAGAGAGGGGTAGGGACGGAGGGAGCAAAGGTCTGTGTGGGTGGAAGAAGACTGGGTGGTCTTCTGTTCCAAATAGCCATCTTTACATCAAACCACTGCTCTTATAGCTATTTGTGCACATCCTGGTCAAGGTGATGGAGAGGTTAGTGTTCAACGACCTGCGGACATTCTGGGATGAAGTACATCATCTAGATCAGGGGTTCCCAATGTGGCATCTGCAGGGATCTCCAACAGGGCCTGCAAAACACTCCCCACTCCATGGCCCCTTCAAAAAACAAAAGTTTTTTTTAAAAAAAGAACAGACTTGAAAAACGTTAAGGGCACCAGGTTCTCCTTCCTTTTCCTGAACCTGCCACTGATCAGCTGTTCAGTGAGCAGGAGAACCTGGTGCCCTTAACGTTTATCAAGTCTGTTCTTTTTTTAAAAAAAATCTTTTGTTTTTTGAAGGGGCCATGGAGTGGGGAGAGCTTTGCAGGCCCTGTTGGAGATCCCTGCAGATGCCACATTGGGAACCCCTGATCTAGATGATGTACTTCATCCCAGAATGTCCGCAGGTCAGCATTCACCTGTTTTTTTTTTCTGTGAGGTGCTGTAGATGGCAAAATTTACAAAATGGTGGTTGGCTAATACTGCCCCACAACCACCTTTCCTCTTTAAGTAATCCATGATGTTTATGTCTTTATGCCATTGCGAACATTTTTTTCTAATGCCCTTTCAAATGCATATTCATCATTTGATAACTGCAACATTATGTAATCGCTTGCAATGGTGACTGAGCCATCATGGATATAATGTCTGAAATTTCATACAGCTTTAAATGCAATGCATTTTAATTGAGCCAGTTCACATAATCACAAGCCAAATATCTAGCAGTCAAGTGGAGAGAAATAAAGCAATATCCGTGTATGTGTGAATCAGCCCACACTCTGAGAATTTGCAATCCTTATTCGAGAGGCATGAAAGATGCTATCAAATGTGATCGAGTGAGACAGGAACCCACAAACTTCAGGGATATAGTTCAGGTGCCCTGACTGTCTCTACTAACGCAGAAAAGGGCTCTAATAAGGGAAATCTTAAACAACAACTTGTCTGTCACTCTGCCTGTCAGATGGGGCAGAGCTCCAAATGCCCCAGGTGGCGCGGCCAATGATCAGGAAGAATGGGGGTTGTAGTCCAAAACAACTGGGGGAGCACTAGGTTGGGGACGTCTGTTTAAATATTAGTCTTCCCCCACCCCACCTCTCACTCAAAGTCTGATGAACTGGCAGGATTTTGTTTCATTTTGGTTTTGATTCCTCACTGGAGTGCAACAGTGGAAAAACACTTTCAGGAGCGAAAATTTAAAACAACAACCAGGCTCTTCCTGGTTGTTGTTTTAAATTTATGCCACACAAGTATACACATACACACACACACACACACACACACACACACACTGCAGCATGGTCACAGCCGTATAGACTTTCCAAACCTCTGCAATGGCTGTTGCATAAATGATGCTTGTTCTTTGCAATTATTGCCCACATAATATAAATGAAGAGCTGAGGAAGACGTTACGCTTATAATTAATGCTGGGGCACTTACAAATGTTTTGCAGAGAACCACATGACAGAGTTGTCATTAAAATTACATCTCTTTGAAATAACAACACGTTTTGCTTTGTAGCCAGGCAGGGGCGAGTTTGAGGGTTGTTTTGCTGATCATGTCAAGAGGAATAATTTTAACACACTGCTTTAGCCACCTGCTATTTTGTTTTCTATAATTTACGATGCAACGAGTGCTTGTAAATTCCTACAACGATTTAAGAGTCCAATAAAATCAAGTGTCCATGAGTTTTACTGTTTTTGTTTGCCACATGCCTGAAAGCTTAAGCTACAATCTGAAATCTCCCTGAACGGTTTGAACATGCCACTGAGGTGAATAGGAACTACACAAACGTAAAAGGGTATCTGTTGCTAGTTTGCTGTTTCTTCACCCTTCCCCAACTGTAGTCTGCAGATAATGTAAGACAGAAATACTAAAATGAAAGCTTGATATCCTGGAAGAATGCATTAATTATTCCTTCTTCGAAACATCACTTAGCACACCAGCTCAATTCCAATATATACACACCAAACCATGGTCTGCAATAGACATAGCTGTGAACCCTAACTATTGTTTGAACATCTGGATGTATGGGGGAACCATTGTTTACAGTTGCCTTTGTTTCTTGTCATCTCAGCTCCCTCCTCTATTATGCAGGGCTTTAAGGAGGCAGAGCAATGATCCATTCAGAGATCATTCAAACCATGCCTTTTCACTTCTGGTTTGTTGCGTGATCACAAACCATGGTGTATCAACAATTTGGACATCATGCCAAACCACAGTTCTCCTTCAACTATGGGCTTTGCTAGACCTGCTGGGTTATCCCGGCAGGGAGGCGGGGCCGAGGCGCGCTAACATTAGCGCGCCTCGCCCAGGGTTCCAGACGTCGGACGCGCAGGGACGTCGGATCCCTGCGGCGTCCGCCATTTTTTTGGGTTTTTTAAAGGGGCCGGGTACGGCCCGAAGACGGCGGACTGGTAAGTCCTTTTTTGTGTGTTTTTTTTACCAGGGGGGGGAAGGATGGCAGGGGGGGGGTGGCAAGGGGGTGGCGGGTGAGATCGCGCCACGCGCCACCGCCGCCCGAGCAAGCAGGCGAGCGGCGCTTGCCCGGCATGGGGCGGCATTGCCCGGGCAAGCGCCGCTCGCCTGCTTGCTCGGGTGGCGGCGGCGCACGGCGCGATCTCACCTGCCCCCCCTTGCCACCCACCCTGCCATCCTTCCCCCTCCCCTCTCTTCCCCTCCCCCGGGCCGATGGGCACAACACTCGTATGAACGCTGTGCCAGGTCCGTGGCTTTTCGCGGCTACTCGCGAGTAAGCGAGTAGCCGCAAAAAGCCTCAGAAGTCACTACACTTCCCCCAGCCCTGGCCTGAGGCCGGAGCTGGGGAAAAGGCACGCCATAAGTGAATTCGCTTATGGCGCGTTAGACCAGGCCTCAGCGCGGTCTGCCGCCGGATTCCCCTGTGCGTCATGTGGACGCACAGGAGCGAAAACGGGTCTGAAGGCGCGCTAAGGCCTCGTCTAGGAAGGCCCTATGGCTTTGTGGGATTATGTCTTAATTGAGCCCTTGGGTGGAGTGGAAATTTTGTCTTACCTGCCTCTAACACACCTTGCATTACTGCTCTCATGAAATATTTGCCAACTGCATAGAAACCTTGTCCATTTACATATCCTGGGTTGCAACTGCACAACCATTTCTGTTGGCTGTACAGACAAACAAGAAATCAGTGGTCTGAAGCACCCTGTATATAAATTCTGTGTGAAGTTATAAGGTCTTAAGTGATGCATCTAATTTCCTAAAATAAGAGCCATGGGATGACATATTTTTTTGCTATTTGTTCTGTTAGTATTTTTGCCTTTTCTACTTTGAATTGTATGTCATTCTTGTATCAACAGAAATCTGAATGCCTAAGAAGGTAACACTTGCATATAGAGGACACCACAACAAATGTTACAGTCCCTTATTGTCAATTCTGAACAATGGCTGCTTATAACATGGCAATCTCTTTTTGCGACTCTCATGCCCTTTTTTTAAATTTAATTATCTATTGCAGGGGTGCAAAATCTCAGGCCTTGTGGCCAAATGCAACTGGCCCTCAGGCTGAAAGAGGCTCAACACCCTTGATCTATGGAGAAATTGTGGGAGGGGGGACACGACACTGTGGGGGCATCTATATGGTACCACCTTGCCTAATGATTCCCCCAAAATGAGAAGGATCTTGGAACTGTTGTAGATCACAAGCTGAATATGAGCCAACAGTGCGATATGGCTGCAAGAGAGGCAAATGCTATTTTGGGCTGCATTAATAGAAGTATAGCTTCCAAATCACATGAGGTACTGGTTACTCTCTATTCGGCCCTGGTTAGGCCTCATCTAGAGTATTGCGTCCAGTTCTGGGCTCCACAATTCAAGAAGGACGCAGACAAGCTGGAGCAGGTTCAGAGGAGGGCAACTAGGATGATCAGGGGTCTGGAAACAAAGCCCTATGAAGAGAGAATGAAAACTGGGCATGTTTAGCCTGGAGAAGAGAAGATTGAGGGGAGACACGATAGCACTCTTCAAATACTCAAAAGGTTGCCACACAGAGGAGGGCCAGGCTCTCTTCTCGATCCTCCCAGGGTGCAGGACACGGAATAACGGGCTCAAGTTAAAGGAAGCCAGATTCCAGTTGGTTGGACATCAGGAAAAACTTCCTGTCTGTTAGAGCAGTACAACAATGGAATCAGTTACCTAGGGAGGTTGTGGGTTCTCCCACACTAGAGTCCTTCAAGAGGCAGCTGGACAGCCATCTGTCAGGGATGCTTTAGGGTGGATTCCTGCATTGAGCAGGGGGTTGGACTCGATGGCCTTGTAGGCCCCTTCCAACTCTGCTAAATAAAAAAATTCTATGATTCTAGGAAAACCCTCAGCATCGTTGCTACAAAGTGGCATCGAAAGGGTTACATGGCAGGAGCAAGCGTGGGCAATCCCAGCCGGGAACATTTGCAGTGCTGTTGTCATACAGCGGTAATGGGCAACAAATGTCGAAGCCCAGGCCTCACTAGATGAGGGGGTTGGAGGGAGGCGATTTTATGATTTACGGTTTACACGCAGCATGCGACATCGCGGCCGCCATTTTTTCTTTTAAAGGAGACGGAGCGCACGAGCACACATGCACAAATCGTGTTTTTTTTAAAAAAAAGGATTTCCTCCCGCTTCCCCCACCCCACCCCTGATGGGCACAGAGCTCCTGAGCAGCTCTGTGGCCCATGCGCAGCTCCCAGCTCCTTGCAGTTACTCACGAGGAGCCAGTACAAACTGCAACGCCCAGCCACACGTTGCGCAGTCTTGGGATTGGTCCGAGACTGCGGAAAAACCGGGCTAGATGGGTAGGGAAAAATCCCGGGGAAATGGAGGGATCATCCCTCCCTGCCCCCGGGATCCCCTGTGCGTCATCTGGACACACAGTGATGATCCCGGGGCAATCCCCGTGATAAGCCCTCGTCTAGCCATGGCCCCACTCGCTAAATCTGAACTGAAGCCACCACTGACACATGCACAAGTAAATGTGGTGACATTGGAGCAAAGTAAAAAGTCACAGTAAAATGACATATCGAAAATGCAGAGCTTCATGGGGCTGTGAGCCGGCTGCATCATATAAACAACAGAGTGCAACTGGGCAGCCATGACGGAGAATGTACGGTGTATAGACAAGCCCTGTATGTTTCCTTGAGCTCCTAGGAGGAAGGATGGGACACAAATAAATACATGATGTTCAAATCTGAAAGCTTGAATGATGGAAACTACTTACTGATGGAAACCTGAAATTCTGTCGCAGGTAGGGTCTTATGAGACTGGCAAGCCCTGGCCTCAAAGTTCAATAACATGTTATCTTTGTTCACGTGAAGAAGTTCACAGAAGAGCACTATTCTTCTCAAAGCATGTCTCAGGTTGTCTCAAAACCCTCACCTGGCATTTGCTTTCGGGCAGAGAATTGGCTCCTTTTCATCCACTGTTGTTTTAGGGGCAGGCACACATGATAAATTTTCTTTAATTCTATTCTGTGCTGAATAGATTCCAAACTTATAGAAAATCAGTGTTTTCCAGTCATCCTCAGCCATATTAACATTTTGACAGATAGTCACAGGAACACCCACAAATCTAAAACACTTCATTCATCTAATGACATGGACAGTGTCTATGAAAATTTGTGCCAGAATAAATCCGTTTGTCTTTCAGATGCCACAAGCCTCTTTGTTGTTTTTGCTGCAACATGGACAGCCCTCTGGAAACCTAAAAACATGGCTCCTATTAACATCCATCCAATGCTTAGCTTGCACTAAAAATAAGGACCCGTTGCTGTTTTCTCTAAGGAGAGCTACATCAGACAGAGCTGAAACAGAGCCATTAAGCAGTATCTCACCACAGCCATGATGCCAATAGAATGTCAATTAGCAGCATTAGAATCTGCCAACTTTTAGCATCTGATTAACATCAGCCAAAAACTATTTTCATGCCAACTTGTTGCTATTTGAATATAAGTGATGTGGAATGGTACATATACGACTGTCTTTGTTACAGACATGGAATTCTTGTCAGAGGACTTCATGTGCAGAAAAAAACCCCTCTGAGGTAAAGATGTTAGTGACCTTGTGGATCACACGAACATGGTGTCAAAGAACCAGTAAGATAACTGTTCACAGCTGAAGTGAGGTAAAAGTAAATTTTAGTTTCAGAGACCTCTTCGGTAGGCAACATGCATTATCAAGATGGAAGATGGTGTTTTCAGAAATTGAAGAAATAGTGGGAATGAAAATAGAACAAACACCAAAGATTGCATTACTGTCACTATTTGAAGATATAAAGTGTGGAAAAGAAAATATAGAGCTGATATCGAGTTTGCTGGTTGCAGCACGATTGATGGTAGCTAGGAACTGGAAGATTCAAGGGGAATATTCGATTGAAGAATGGTATAATGAAGTATGGGATATAGCCATTAATGATAAACTGACATGTAATATTAAGTGGAGAAAAGGCGTAACTAAAATAAATGAGTTTGAAGGAATCTGGAAACAGTTCCTAATATTTGTGTTTACTAAGGGAAGTGGGAAACCGCCAGTGGAAGAAACGATAAGATTTTGGATTCAGGAATAGATCCCGAGGTGGGGGGTGCACTTGTATGTTAAGAATGATTATGTTGTAGTATGATAATGTATAGGTAATACTTATTCAACATATAAGTACTCAACATTTATTCAATATGTATGTAGCAGTTTTGATGTTTTTGTTTCATTATTATTATTCTTGTAATGTTGTATGTTTATATAGTGTAGAAAAATAAAAAAAATTATATAAAAAAAACATGCATAATCAAGGACAAAAAAGATGGAATAGGCTGTTAAATAAGAAGATGAAAAGATCAGTTCTTACAACAACCGGCATTTCAGTCTTATACAAAAGGTATTTTATTTGGCCATTCAAATAAGCACTTTGCTAATTACTGGATAAAGATGAAAGTTAGCAAAACTTGTACCTTCTGAGATTAATACCAACCACAAAATATGAGACTGTAACCCAAAGGCTCAGCACAAAAACCTGCTACTCACTAGAGAATGTGAGTGTATTTATTTTCAATTGTCTAGGGTACTTCATTCATTTAATTAAATTCCAAGACAGAGCACTGATGGTTTTCTTGGTATATTTCTTTTTGGAATTTCTTCTATCTGTCTTGATGCACCAGCCTAAAGGATCAGACAGGTTTACAAGACATTTACAAAATATCCCCTTGTTTACTAGAAGCACTATCCCTGAGACCCTAATTTTGCAACATGGGGTACAGAACGAAGCACTCACCTTTAGCAAAAATCTGCTTGTACTTGCTATTTTGTCTGTAGTAAAAGGCCAGAATAAAATTTAAAAGCCCACGTGAAAGTTGATTTTGCTTTTCTGAGCTCTCCCTACCATTATGCCTGATGAAAATGTTTGCGAGAGCTGAAAGATTTAACAAGTTAAAAATTGCTGGTTAAATGCCAGGGCTTGTTAAAGTTTGATGCCCTCCTTGCTTTCTTTCCCATCCTCACTACAGTTATGACCAAATGTCTCCTTATCGCAGATGGGTTCAGAGTAATAGGCAGCAATTTCAAGTCCTTTCCCCAAACTATCACGTTTCAACGCCTTTTTTAAAAAAATACACATCTTATCTATATATCATCTCTCCTTCAAGCAACTCAGAGCATCATCTGACGAGGTCTCACTGAGAGCTAAAGCCATACCTGAGCAAAGGTTTGAACCAAGATCTCCCTAGTCCAACACTCCAATGATTATTAGATCAGCAAGTCTCGGCAAGGTGTAAACCCGCAAACATTTTCAACAGCAACTTTAAAGAAAAAGGAACCCTGAGTACTTGACCATCTCACCATAAGCACATACTGCGTCAGGTGTTTGTTCTAGGGAAAGCTTCCATTAATCAGCAGTGCCTCTACCACAACAGAGCTAACTGCACAGAGATGCTCTTTCAGCTGCCAAGACCTACTCTGCGAAAGAGCAGCTGTGCTTTGCCTTGGTGAGCACTTGGATGAGCACCCTATCATTACTTGACAATGCCTGTCTGCTCTACTCTTGGGAAGGATTCCTGTTTATTTCAGCGAGCTCGTTTTCAAAGTAGCACAGCAGGCAGGCAGGCAGGCAGCGTGAGAGAATGAAGTGCCACCACATAAACCTACTGACCTGAATTTGCTGCTGGAGGATTGCTTGACAGAGAAATCAGAATCAGAGAACAGCTCATTTTCTTCTCTACCAGCACATCTAGGGCTCATCTACGCCAGCAGGATATTCCACTATGAATCATAGAATAGCAGAGTTGGAAGGGGCCTACAAGGCCATCGAGTCCAACCCCTTGCTCAATGCAGGAATCCACCTTAAAGCATCCCTGACAGATGCTTGTCCAGCTGCCTCTTGAAGGCCTCTAGTGTGGGAGAGCCCACAACCTCCCTAGGTAACTGATTCCATTGTCGTACTGCTCTAACAATCAGGAAGTTTTTCCTGATGTCCAGCTGGAATCTGGCTTCCTTTAACTTGAGCCCGTTATTCTGTGTCCTGCACTCTGGGAGGATCGAGAAGAGATCCTGGCCCTCCTCTGTGTGACAACCTTTTAAGTATTTGAAGAGTGCTATCATGTCTCCCCTCAATCTTCTCTTCTCCAGACTAAACATGCCCAGTTCTTTCATTCTCTCTTCATAGGGCTTTGTTTCCATACCCCTGATCATCCTGGTTGCCCTCCTCTGAACACGCTCCACCTTGTCTGCGGCCTTCTTGAATTGTGGAGCCCAGAACTGGATGCAATACTCTAGATGAGGCCTAACCAGGGCAGTATATAAAAGGCAGGAGCCACACGACTGCTTTATAGTGGTATTAAAGTGCACTACAGGATCTATGCTACTGCTTTATAGTGGTACTGAAGTGCACTGACAACTGTTGGGGCCCATGACACTTCCACACCAAGCAGGATATAACACTATGGAAGTGGTATGAAAGCGATATAGGGTATGTGTCAATGGGCCCCAACAGTTGTCAATGTACTTCAATACCGCTATAAAGCAGTTGTGTGGCTTCTGCCTTTTATATACTGCTTTCATAGTGCTTTCATAGTGCAATATCCTGCTTGGTGTAGATGAGTCCCTAGTGCCTTCTCTAGTCTCTAAAGGGTGATTTTATTATAATTATTTTTTTAAAATAACTTACTCTACCTTCTAAACAAGATTCTTGAGGATTTATTTACACAAATCTGTACCCTAGAAGTCTCCAAAGTTGTTAGCAGCACACACACACAAACACATGTAACGCTAAAAACTAGAAGATGGCTTTTGTTCTTATCCTAGTGGCTGAAAGCCTGATGACAAGGGCCACTGGAAAAGGGATCAGGAACATCTCTTTGAGTAAGTAATTCCATAAACAGGGGGCCACTACTGAAAAGACCTTTTTGATTGTGGATATCAACTTTATCTCCAATGGTAGTAGAACCTACAAAATGATTGACACATTGTCGGTATTTCCAAATGAAGCTTTTATTGTGCAATTACGCTGCCTCCTTCACATAAATTTGCGGGTGTCCAAGCAATGTCAATTTGTAACCCTCCTGTGTTTTCCTGTTGCTTCATCCATCTTTTTTCTTACCAGAAAAAAAATCTGTTAAGGAAAAAAAGGCAGAATAGGTGCGATGCCTTTTGACTCGTAGTAATAGGAGCCCTCTGTCTAGAAGCATCCTTTATCCAAGAACTAGCAAGATTGCTCAGAAGAGAAATTACAAGTTAAGCCACTTGATGCAAGAAATAAGAGTGATTCAGGGATTATTTGCATTACCATTTGAGCATGAGGCAGCTACATTTTTAAATTATTCTGCATTAACTAGCACCCCTCTGCCATGATTCAGTTAGTCATGTGACAGCCATCCACCTCATGCTAAAGGGAGCCCAGAGCAGCTTTTTGTACTGGATCCAGTGGCGTAGCGTGGGGGGCCCCTCAGGGGCGGTTGCCCTGGGTGCAAAATTCTTAGGGGCACAAAAATTTCAAAAAAAGAAAGAAAGTAGTAATAATAAATAAAAAAATAAAATCTGTGTATATCCAGCTGTGTAGCCGGGGCAAATAAACGTTGCCATGTAACATTTTACAGCATTTTTCTTGTTGTGCACAGGTCAGGAAGGCCTTGCAGGTTGCATTTCCTCCCAAACGGGCCTCTCTAGCACACGTGTTGCCACTCTGGCTACTTTCTAAGTAATCCAGAAGGAGGACAGAGCAGCGACGTGTGTGCTAGAGAGGCCCGTTTGGGAGGAAATGCAGCCTGCAAGGTGATCGGTTATCATATCAAGGTCATCATATCAGGAAGGAAAGGAAAGGAACCTCTCGTGCAAGCACTGAGTCATTACTGACTCTTGGAGGGCCGCCAGCTTTCGTCGACGTTTTCTTGGCAGGCCTTATAGTGGGGTGGTTTGCCATTGCCTTCCCCAGCCGTTATTACCTTTCCCCCAGCTAACTGGGTACTCATTTTACCGACCTCGGGAGGATGGAAGGCTGAGTCGACCCGAGCCGGCTGCCTGAAACCAGCTTCCGCTGGGATCAAACTCAGGCCATGGGGAGAGTTTCAGCTGCAGAAAGTGCTGCTTTAAAGAATCAGGTGCACAATGCAGGAAGAGGAGGAAGATAGAGCAGGAACAACAAGCTAAGCTAACTGGAAGCCTTGAAAGGTTTCTTGTGAACACTGCTGAAAGTACTGCTGTAGATTTCAATACTGTTATTGAAAAATTTGCACATATTAAAACCAGGTGATTTTAAATAAATGTAATACTAGTATTAAATTAATTTTACTTTAGATAGATCAGCATTTTCTTAAAATATAATACATGTGCTTGGGGGGGGCAAGGGGTTCAATACTGGAGTGGTGGAAGGGACTCGGGGAGTGCTAAAGGTCCATGGATCAGGGGCGCAATACTTGCCTTGCCCCGGGCACCAGCAACCCATGCTACACCACTGACTGGATCACAAACACTTGAAAAGTTAGCGGGGGTGACTAGAGTGACAAAAGATTATATGGGATCAGCTCAGGATGTGGCAGCAGCAGTCATGGGACTAGTTCAATCTATGTCAAGCTAGCATGCATTGATTTTTTTAAGTGTTTCCCAAGAGTATGTACTGAAGAGCTCCTAAGTGCTCTGTGCCAAAAGACTATAGCTGTCACAGTCAAATATTCCAGCAATTCAGCTTTTTAAAATCCCTTAACTGGGATTTATAAGTTACATCACAGAATTTCAAAAGCAGCAATTATACCACTTCAAATACATGTAGTCCTATTTAATATTTCCTTGTAGGCTTTTCATGATAAATTACAGTATATCCCTGTCCCTGATCTCACTCTTTCTCCGTAATTCTAATTCTTCACATCCTAACTTATTTCCCCCACCCCCTTTAAAATATTTTCTGAAGGAGCAGAACATACCCAGAGTTTTGTTTGTTATGGAGTAACCTTATACATATTTCTTCTTCTTTTTAGCCACTTTCTGGAGTATTTGGCTATCTCAGTAAAGCTATACATAAAACTGAGCTAGGCAAAAGTTTGGCAAGCCTGTGAATATATTCAAGTTTATTGCCACACTAACGAGTTAACCTCAGGGAATATTTAGGTTATATATTAGTAATTCCCCAGCAATCTGGGAAAATCTGGATGATGTGGATTATCTAGATCCAGGGGTTTCTGGTTCAGATGGATGATCTAGATCCATTTCAATATGACTTCAGGTCTGGTTAAGGGGCAGAGACAGTTTTGCTTGCCTTGGTGGATGATCTATGCCTGGGCCTGGACAGTGTGTCCCTCTTGGTTCTACTGAGCCTCTCCAAGACTTTCAATAGCATCAACATGATATCCTGCTGGAGTATCTGTCTGAGATATGATTGTGAGGCACTGTTATGGAGTGGATCCAGTTCATCTTGGGAGAGGCAATCTTAGAAGAAAGTGCTGGGGGATCCCTGTTCAATGCCATGATCATCGGCCTGTGGTGTCCCTCCGGGTTTCATCTTATCTCCCATAATATTTAACATATACATAAGACCTCTGGGAGAGACTGTTCAAAGTTTGGGGGTTTGGTGCCACCAGTGTGCTGATGATATCCAATCCTATCTCTCCTTTCCATCCAAATTCAAAGAAGCTGTTCTATTTCTAAACCAGTGTCTGATGTCAGTAATAGAATGACATCATAAGAGCCTGTCTTGGTCTTAAAATCTTCAGGAGAGGCTGTTCTTTCAAGACTGCCACCTTCAGAGGCATCTTTGGTGGAGACACGAAAGAGGGCCTTCTTGGTGGCCACTCCCAGGCTGTGGAACTCCCCGCCAAAGGAAGCTCTCTGCTGTCCTTTTGCCAGCAGGTAACGGCCCTTATTCAAGCAAGGGTAAGTAGGCCTGTTGGGTAGGATGCTGTTTTTATTGTTATTGTTGTGTTTTTTAATTGTATTGAATGAATTTGTTTTATTATTGTTTTAATCAAGTTTTATTTATGATTGTAAATCACTTTTGAGTGCCAAGTTTCTTGGTAGAAAGGCAGGGTACAAATAAAATAAAATAAAATAAAATAAAATGGATGTATTTATTGTATTACCATTCCCTTTTGCCCTCACTGCATTAATTTGGTCATCCAATAGATGCAATTTGGTCATGCATCTAGTTACATTAACTTTTTAGTCCACTTCATGCACCTGATGAACATATGACCCAATGCCCCAGACAGACTTAAAGGTGCATTCACCTCACTCGACTGATGTTTTACTATTAGGGGAGCACAAATAATAAATCAGTATCCTATAACAGATGAGCCAAGACAGTGGCAGACAGAACCGTAACAAGGTTCATCTTAGCCACAGTAACTTTCTTTAGGCCAGCATAGCTGACAACCGTATCCTCTGTTCATGTACCATCTATCATTATTTTGTTTAATCAGTCTAAGCTGGTTTAAAAGCATGCCAGATCAGTCACTAAGAAATAATAACATCACCTTTCCTTTATCCTTTTTGAAGAAGCTTTCATGTCTAGTCCTCATTAGAATACATTACGTTTTCTGAATGCACACTGGAAAATCCTAAAGTCTATCTCATACGACTATGAAAAACATGGCATAAGCACATGTCAGCCTTTAGGCACCTATATGATATGGGGAGCGATGGTCTGCTGCAAGAGAGGCAGCCTGCAGCTCTGAAGAGTGTGAACAAGGACAGCTTCTTTCATATGACTGACCAGCATGCCTGGTCACCATATGGCTAAACTTTGCTATTAAGTACAGAAAAAACAAAGGAGGCTGGACTTCTTCCTCTTTTGAAAGACTGGTCCATTTTTCTTTCGCATTGACTTCCTTTCATTTAAGTGAATTTAAGATTTAAATTATAATAAACCAGTCTACGAAAAGGATTTAGCAGGTGGTACCATCTTTGTAGGAGTGAGCGATTTCCCCCTCTAATAACGAAGGCATTTACAGAATTACATTTCCATCATGCCTTCCGTGCATTTGGGTGGAAGGAATGCAGATGTTCCCATATTTCTATTTCTTTGCATATGTGGGGCTCCACAAATGAAGGATATTATTCACTATGTTTTCTTCTGGGAATTGTATGCTGGTCCCAAAGGTTTCTTGCAACTTTGTTGGAACAAACGTCTGATAAAACTCTGGCTGATGAAATGTATAAATTACTTGTATTTATGGATCCTTATGTAACTAATCAAGTAGCTTTAAAAGATTAGATCAACGTCCTAAAAACTGTTGTTCTAGATGCTGCATGTGATTAATAAAGCAGGTGATGGGGAATGTCAATCAAGTTTCATGTACTGAATGTAACCAGAATAGGTTTCTTATTTCTTGTACTATCCAGACAAAACCGAAGCAGTTGTTGAACCATCACAAGTTTTATATATGTTGCCAGGAGAAGACAGCAGTGAGAAAATCCTGGACTTGCTTGAGGAGGGAGGAGCGAGAACAATCCAGTATTCTTACTGTGCAGGACGAATAAGAACAAGAGTATAAGAAGCGCCCAGTTGGGTCGGACCAAGGGTCCATCCCGTCCATGAGTGCAACAGCCCTCTCTTGCCATTGGCTCCAGCGAGCAGATGTTCAGCGGCAAACTGCCTCTGAATGTAGAGCTCCCATAGGCTCCAACTTTAAAAGGTGCCCAGGAAATATTTTAATTAAATAAATAAATAAATAATCATGGCTAGCAGCCACTGATCATCCTTGAACAATTTCTCTACTTCTCCTTTAAAACCACTTAAAACCACTATCACCACATCCTGTGGCAGCAAAAAACATGCATTAATTCCATACATTATTATGCATTTAGCAAAGTACTTTCTTTGCCTGCCCTGCATCTACTGCCAATCCATTTCATTGGGTGTCCCTGAGTTCTAGTGCCATAAGAGAGAAAGAAAGCATTTTCTCCAGTCCGCTGACTCCACGATCCGCTTTCCATAATTTTATATCATAAATTGTGACTCACCAAGCTGAATGTGGCCCACCAGGGCCCTGGTGCTTCCTGCCTGCCTGAGACTGCACAAACAGGGAAATTATCAAACACGAGTAGGGTGTTCGGCCACTTTCTTGGTGTGAATCAAAGCTCACACAGGCCTGTTCTAATCTGAGCTTTATCTACATTGCACTTGGAAACTGTCCAATGATTTTGTCATCCGACAAGTAAACTCTGATGTTCATATCTGAATAAAGCCCAAACGCCAACACAACATCTCACAAGTCTGAGCACTCAGGCTGTTGACTGATAGAGCCCTGTGGCTGAATAGTCACGTATGCATCCCAATGGGCACCTCCCCTTCGTCACTTGCCACACCTGTGCTGGTCTTTTTACCTAAGACACATTGTGGTTTAAAAGGGGGGCTGGAATTATGGTTGGAAAAAACAATTTCTCAGCTTTTGTGTGTTCAGTTCAACCAGAACTCACGAATCACCAAAAGGTTTGCTGTTTATTTATTTATTACATTTCTATACCACCCAATAGCTAACACTCTTATTATTATTATTATTATTTATTTATTTATTTATTTATTTATATAGCACCATCAATGTACATGGTGCTGTACAGAGTAAAACAGTAAATAGCAAGACCCTGCCGCATAGGCTTACATTCTAATAAAATCATAGTAAAACAATAAGGAGGGGAAGAGAATGCAAACAGGCACTGGGTAGGGTAAACAGGCACAGGGTAGGGTAAAACTAACAGTATAGAGTCCAAACAACATCAGGTTTTAAAAGCTTTAGGAAAAAGAAAAGTTTTTAGCTGAGCTTTAAAAGCTGCGATTGAACTTGTGGATCTCAGATGTTCTGGAAGAGCGTTCCAGGCGTAAGGGGCAGCAGAAGAAAATGGACGAAGCCGAGCAAGGGAAGTAGAGACCCTTGGGCAGGCGAGAAACATGGCATCAGAGGAATGAAGAGCACGAGCGGGGCAATAGTGTGAGATGAGAGAGGAGAGATAGGAAGGAGCTAGACCATGAAAAGCTTTGTAGGTCAACAGGAGAAGTTTATATTGGATTCTGAAGTGAATTGGAAGCCAATGAAGAGATTTCAGAAGTGGAGTAACATGGTCAGAGCGGCGAGCCAAGAAGATGATCTTAGCAGCAGAGTGGTGAACAGAAACCAGCGGACTGATGTGAGAAGAAGGGAGGCCAGTGAGAAGAAGGTTGCAGTAGTCCAACCGAGAGATAACCAGTGCGTGAACAAGAGTCTTGGCAGAAGTAGCTACTGCCTCAATATGAGGAATAAAGGAGAGCGAGGAATCAAATATAAAGCCAAGACTACGAGCTTCCTTGACCAGAGTAAGCGTAACATCATTGACAGTAAGAACATAAGAAGTGCCCTGATCAGACAGGGGGTCCATGTAGTCCAGCACTCTGTTCACACAGCGGCCTGGCAGCTGTCGGCCAGAGACCAACAAAGTGGGGCGCGGTGCAACAACGGAGGCAGAGAGCAAGAAGAGAAGAGACCCTGTGGCCCATTCAGTGTAGTGGGACAGCGACCTCTAGTGGGCATTTTATAGCAAAACGTCTCCTGCACACGGTAGGAAATAGCGACAAATGTTGCTATAGCTCAGAAGAGTTGTGTATAATGAAGATTATTTTATAACAAAAAAAAATGGTGGAAGGAGCAGGAGATGAGTGGGAGATGTGCAAGAGGAACACAGCATTGTCAAAATGACCCGCGGAGATCCATGAGTAGCCAGTCATGAGCATGCTTTAAAATGTTCACCTAAAGAAGCTCATACACTTTGTTGGAGGGGATCAATGAAAACATCGCTCACATCGGAAACAAAATATGAAGCTGGCACTGGGATGGAAACACTCGCACCCCAAAATAGCCTTTGGCCCAACCCAAATCACAAGTACCTTCTGTCAGTGTGCATGCATTCTGCGTGTTTGGCTGCATGAGGACCAGTCACAACAGGTGATGAAAACAAAAAGAGTCCAAGACAACAGAAGTGCTTTAGCCCTTCCCATATGTTCAAAGCAGCAGAGGTGATGTCTACAGCCTTTGCTTCACTCATCAGGTTGTATCCAAAACTGTCAAATCTGCAGCAGAACGGAAAGACTCCCCCAAACCCTCTGCACACACCCCCACATGCCTCCAAATCAGAGGGTTCGAGGGTGTGGCTATCCACAAAGGGAACATGAGCAAAACTGTGCAACAGGGTACCCTTTTTCACACTTCTCATATTTCTCGTTCAGTGCGAGCCCAGCAGCATTGGAAGGTCCTGGACAGACAAGCACAAAATACCTTATTTTTTAAAATGGTTTCCTATATTAAAGTGTTTGCCCATTATCCTTCTATTTCTGCATAAATGAAGAGAAGATGATGGCAAATGAAAAGCACGTCTATATTACAAATCTATAACTATTCTATAACCCCCAAAGAACTGTAGCGTGCTGAGGGTGCTGAGCAATCTGTTAGAAATCTCTAATCCCCTTCACAGACATATACTCCCCTGCAGAGAGGAAATTACTCTTAAACCAGTTTAAATGTGTAGTATAGACATGCTCTATCTCCCTTCAGGGCACGAGAGCTCAAAATTGCTTCTCATGTGTGCACAAATAATAGACTTCTAAAATTACTCCAAAAATGGAATCCTGTGGTGCAATTAGATAGCAAACCCTATTTCAGCACTTAGGATGAAGAACCACTTTTTGGGGTATGCAAGAAAACTAGTAAATCCAGGCACTCTAGCAACAATACTGAATAAAGAACAAACTATAAACCAAAGTGGCTTTCTTGACAATTTCAAGATACAAGATGTCCACAAGCAAGTTAATATAATGTTACTGTAGAAACTGGAGATTTAAGAACTGAAACATTATCACCTGTCAGTCGAATAGATTTCTCCCAGGTGAATCAAATACAGAATTATAATCACCTGGACAATTTTTGTTCTCAAGTTCTGACCAGCAATTTACTCTAATGCTGAATGCCAAATCATGTTTTGTTGAAACAGCAAAGCATTCCAATTTAATTATTTCTATTTACTCCCATGGCAACATATTCAAGTAGTTAAGCGTGGAACTTTCAACCCTTGAGCCAAAATAATGGATGTATTTGGTGAGAACTTGAAAATATGCACCCCTTTTTGATTGGGGGAACTTGATAGGGAAAGAAAGCAGTTATGTATACAGAATGATAACGATTTCATCCAGGAAGCTCTGTCATCACTTTGAATTGGCTTTGTTTGCCCTCAGTGATGTCATTGCATAACCAAATCTGATTAGCTATCCAAAAATGTCACTATTCCCTGGCGAAAGACCAACTTATGCTTTAAAAATTGTACCAAAGTAGCCCTAGAACAATTCAGGCCATCCAAAAATTAACAATCTCATTCTGAAAGTGTTTGAAAGTGAATATTGGCACAGCGAAATTTTTAATAATTTGTTCTAAACGTTCATACACATAATAAAAGTCAGCAGGTCTCATCTAAGTGGGTCTACAGGAAATTCAAACTGCAATATAACGTAAGCACAATAGGTTATTAATGTTAAAAAAATGATGTTTCCTTGGGGTAGGGTGACCATATGAAAAGGAGGACAAAGCTCCTGTATCTTTAACAGCTGTAGAGAAAAGGGAATTTTAGCAGGTGTCATTTGTATGCATGAAGCACCTAGTGAAATTCCCTCTTCATCACAACAGTTAAAGCTGCAAGAGCCTTGCCCTCTTTTGTATCTGGTCAAGGGGACAGGGCTCCTGCAGCTTTAACTATTGTGATGAAGAGGAAATTTCACCAGCTGCTGCAGGCATACACCTGCTAAAATCCCCTTTTCTATGCAACTGTTTTAAGATACAGGAGCCCTGTCCTCTTTTCCATATGGTCACTCTAGATTTGGGGCACATCTCCTATTCTGGTGACTGTTTGTGGGGAGGGGGTGCCAACTGCTAAACAGGGTGAAAAGGTCTGCTCATTCAGGCAGAGGGCAGCAGGATGCAATGCCTTCACTCGAGTTTGGCTTTGTTACATTGCTGGCTATGTGATGCTGTGATGCCAACAAATTGCCTGATCTCTAAAAGTGCCTTTTAAAAATCACCACTGTTGGAACCGGTGGTGAACAATGCATAAAAAGGATATGGAAATAGTCTTTTAATCAACATTTTGGCCTCTTCTGAAATCTTTCCTTTCGATCTCAAAATCATCATGGGCCTGCCATTAAGGTGGGCAGAAATAAGAGTCCTTTCATAGTTGTATAGAGCCTTGTGTGGTGCAGAGTGGTAAGTGGCAGTTACTGCAGCTGAAACTCTCCCACGGCCTGAGTTCGATCCCAGCGGAAGCTGGTTCTCAGGCAGCCGGCTCAGGTCGACTCAGCCTTCCATCCTTCCGAGGTTGGTAAAATGAGTACCCAGCTAGCTGGGGGAAAGGTAACCGCGACTGGGGAAGGCAATGGCAAACCACCCCGCTACGAAGTCTGCCAAGAAAACGTCAGTGAAAGCAGGCGTCCCTCTGGGAGTCAGCAATGACTCAAGTGCTTGCACGAGAGGTTCCTTTCCTTTTCATAGTTGTATAGAGGGCATTTCAGCAGGTGTAACTTGCACAACAAGCATCATCTGCTGAAATTCTCTCATCTACACCACTACTGAATGTGCAGGAGCACTGTCCTCTTTGCATTTCGCCACGCTATCTGTGATGGTGTTTTATCATGTACCTATACTTCTAAAGTGTTCAGTATTGTCTGAATACTGCTGTCATCAATTGCACTGCGATCTGAAACTGATCAAGGTTCAACAGGTTGTTCTGTGTCATTTTTGGTAGTCTGATTATTACATAACGGAATACAAACATAAGCCTAGATCTAATTTTCTAAACTGCCCCACATCTCCTTCATTACATTAAGCAACAACAGAAATAGAGCAACACGTCACTGCTTTATAGTGTCAGTGGCCCAAATTCCTCCCTGGCAGATGCGTTTTCATTGAGACTTATTGATTTCCTTTACAAATCAACTTAAGCCAGTCCAAACCACTTTTAAAAACATACAATTTATTGTCTCACATGAATATTCCCTGCACAGTTCTGAAGACTATGGACAACGGCTTGGGTTGGACAGAGAGAGCCCGGTGGGGGGCAGTTAATGGCGGCAATTGCCCTGGGTTTCACATGTGGACAGATCCAACTCAGCATTAATGAGCAGTATATTCCAACTGGGGGGGATTTAATTATTGATACAGGGTGTATGAAAAAGAATGGGGGACTCAAATGAACATTCAGACCCCAAGACTCTTACCACTTCAGAATTTAAGTGGAAGCGCATTTGACTGGGTGCTCTGCAATGCAAAATGTGACCTGCATATGCTGGGAAACCAGCATGTCAGAGGAAATGCTAGGCTAGAACCCTGCTCCATGACAGACCTTTTTTCGATGTGCAGGTAGTTTGTTTGTTGTATGGGGGAGCAGTCAGGTGAACCTCTACCTGAAACCAGATATAGCACTGTCTAGAAATAGGTTTATCACCTCAGTGGGAACTAGGCCTAAGAAACAGGCATCTGAGCAGCACTTTTCAGGTGATGTAGTAGAGCTAGGCAGGTAGAAGCAGTCTCGGTTTTCTGTTTCTCTGGTTGAATACCGTGGGACAAATTACATGCATTACAATCTGGAACACAGACACCCCTTGTGCTAGATACTGAGGTTTCCACAGCCTGAGAAGAGGTTTAACTATACCACTGAGATCTCAACTGCATTGCATTGCTTTCTCCTATATAAGTGAATGATTGCCCAAATTATTTCTATTTGGGTAATTTAAAGTACTGTAATTTGGGGCAGAACAAGTAGTGATACACCAACAAAGATCCTGAAAGGGTTGTGTTACTCTGTGCACGCAGGAGCAGGGAGTCTTGCAAGATTATTGCTCTGCCTCCTGTTACATCTTGCCAACTCCCTTAGCTTGATTCAGATGGGGCATCTCCAGAGGAAAAGGCTGAGTTACCAGGACCCTTGAATTCCAACAGGGACTTCAAGACTCTCAGCTATAGAGCAGGACCCTGCAACCCCCATACAAACCAAGACCAGGAAGAGTCAACATTCGTACTCGATACCAGACATAGAAGACATCCCAATCTTGGGTTCCTCTGGATGCTGAGATCCAACTGTGTGGCCACTGCCTCATGCTTTAGCTCACCCCTCAATACAAGGTCACTCAGGATCATATCCTGGATCCCAGAAACATTAGCCCTGTTCAGGTGTTCAAAAAAGTGTTAAAATCAATGTGCGAGGAGATGGAGCACTCCAGCCCCATTCCTTTCCCTCATTGCATTTGCTGTCCTCAGCTCATGGAGGGCAACTGTCTGAAAAGGAGCCCCCTGTATCTGTGGGGGCTATCCAGTTTTCAGCATCCTGACTAGCGTGGAGATCTGTCCTCCTCAGACAATCACAGGGGCAAGGCTGGAGTGCTCCTTCTCACATGTTGCTATTAACCTTCTTTTGAGAGCCTGAATAGGGTTAAAGACAATGATGAATATGAGTGGAAGCCAATGTTAGGATGTAGAGCACAGCATGGGATCTTCCTGTTCCTAGCAGTGCTCCCAAGGAAAGACCCTTGACGTAAGTGTGACCAAGGTCAACCCTCGTACTTTTTCAAGAAATGGTGGGCTGCACAGTCAGATCTAAAATGCTTCAGTAGTTCCCTGGACAGTCAGTTCTAAAATCTTTCAATAGTTCCCTGGATGTTGCTAGCGGAACATTTCTTCTATTCAGCTCTTTCCTTCATACTCTAGCTGCCTGGCTGGACAGCTCCTCTGCCTTTACAGCAATCTCATCTTCGAACCTCCTTCTATAAGATAGGAAAACTGATCCACGTAGCTCCATCATTGGCAGGACATCTAGACATTCTGTATACATGGGCACCTGGTTAGCTGGTGATCATAATATGAGGAGTATTTGGTTAAAGAAAGGGTTTATAGTGAACCGCCCAGAGAGCTTCGGCTATTGGGCGGTATAGAAATGAAATGAAATGAAATAAATAAATAAATAAATAAATAGTGCAATCTCTACCTATCTATTCAGAAGTAAGTCACACTGAGTTCAATGGGGCTTACTCCCAGGTAAGGGGTATAGTATTGCAGTTTTAGGCAAGTGAGGCAGCAGCTTATTTAGGTAGATTGAAGCCCTTAGGTGCCGCTCACGTTGCACAGAATTCATCTACACGCATTTTGATTTTGACAGCTGGGAAGATATAGAGCATGCAATCCTGCCACTAGCTAGCTATACATGGATATTTCCTGTTGATATCAGTGGGGTTTATGCAAGAGTAATTCGATGCAGAATTATTTTGGCTGAAAAGAACCACACATTAACTGCTAAATCGGAATGGATTCCCCTTTCAGGGGTAGGCAACTGCTGCCCACCTGAACATTTTGGTTTAATCCCATAATCCCCTCTTGACTACACTGGCTGCGCTTATGGAAGTTGCAGTACAAAACATCTGGAGGGCACCAGGTTGCCTACCCCCTGCTTTAGATGTTCTCCCAGCCACATTGGAGCCACTTACCCAAGAGCAGTGGGTTGCTGGTATGTGGGTCAGCCCTTGCCCACTTAGGTACATTATTTAAATGTTCTCTCAGGCTCATAGGAGCTACGGACAGATAACTAACTCCAATAAAAATGGGGGAGCATCTGAAGGATACCTCTGAGTCTGTTAAGAGATAAGAATCCCTGCCACCACTGCCCCTGCTGTGGATACATGATAAATTAAATACAAGCTTTTCTTCAAACACAAGCCTGAAACTTTCCAGAACAGACAATGTCTAATCCTTTCTTGTTATCATTCACAGGCTATCTATTATGTCTGACAAGCTAAAACTAACAAAATGCTCCTATGGGATGTTGTAAACTGGGCTAACAGAGCATCTGAGCAAGACTGGTAGAACTCAGTGCAATGTTCAGAAGGGCAGAATGACATGGGGGGGGGGGAGAGAAGAGATGTCTAAGCTTATAAACAAGCTGCTTTGTCAATATATCTATATCTATATCTATCTATATATATATCCAAGGGTGATAGCTGCCATAACTAGATGGGGTAATTAGTGACACCCACCTAACATGGACATGGGTACAGAATGGGCATCAGAGATCATGTAATATATAGTATGTTGTAATTATTAAAATAAAATTATATTATGTAATAATTGCTTTTCTCCAGTTTGGAATAGTTAGACATGTTTTCAAGGTGATGGGGAAACAGCTAGATATCTGAATAGTAAAATACATTCAGTCATTGAATATTGAGAGTGCAGGGAGGAGAAAATCAGAGATGTATGCCTCCCAGATGTTATGAATCATTCCTCCAAAGGTGTCTGTCCAGAAGTAATTCCTCCTAAAAGCTTGCTATAGACATGGAAATGACAAGTTGTTGCACTTAAATCATTCTAAAGTTCTCTTCTCTTTTATCAATGCAAATTGCACACACCCCTGAATATAACCTATAGAAGAAGAAATATGGGATCAACTCTCATTCACTGCAGCCATCCATGGAATGGCGAATACCTTACAGTGACAATGTATTGTAATAACAGAAGTAAGAGGCATTTAAGAATTTTCACGCCTATAGAATCCCAAGGATCTCTTGATTACAAGAGTAAGTTTCTAGCCCTCAGCGCTGTTGACAAATATATACAAAAACACCACATGGGAACCTGGGACAAAATTAAATTAGATTCTGTGGGGAGATTTTGGTCAATAGCAGGCAGGCAGTAACTTTTCATTTAGGACATCTCTTAGCAGTCCCATCTAGTTCCCAGTGTCCCCCCCCCCTCAAATACACCCATTGCCTATTCATGTCACAAGAGTGCTATTCCTTCTTCCCTTCAATAGCCCATTAAAAAAACCCTGATGTAATCTTAGAGTAAAATATAAATTGGGTAACACAACCTCATATTTGAGGTAAAAATATTACGAGTCCCTCTAAAATGTGAATTTCTGAGACGGGAAAGGCATGTTCAGAGAAATCATTCATTTTATGACATAAAAAGCTAAATATGCTTTCTTGCATGTTTTTGACTTTTGAGCATGGATGATCATTGACTTTGATTTAATTACAGCTGCAATTTCAAAATTCTTTTTTTGACAACAAACTGAAAACAATGCACAACCTCTGATCTACCAAGCTGAACGCAGTGGATCAGCCACGTACGTATAATGAACCATCAAGGCCTCAATAAATCTCCTGTGTTTACTGCCTGCCTGGGAACGTCAAGCACCTTGAAGGTCATAATTTATGGCTGGTGTTTGGCTTAGTGGGCCACAGATGGTGCAGACTTTCAAAAGATCATTGTCTCGAGGAGAATAACATATATAGGCTTATATTAGTTGAGGACATAGAACATATACAGGAAACAGAAGAGCCTACTTAGAAGAGGCTGGAGTAGCTGCAATCTTCTATACTTCACCAAATAGTTAATAATTTTGTTTTGTCTCTTTTAGAAGTTTCTGTTAGGTAAAAGTAGGCAGGAGGTTTGGGGTGGAATCTAGAACACTAAGGCCACAGCTAGACCTAAGGTTTATCCTGGGATCATCCAGGGTTCGCCCCTGCCTGAGCTCTGGATCCCCTGTGTGTCACCTAGATGAACAGGTTTGACCCCTGGATGATCCAGGGATAAACCTTAGGTCTAGCTATGGCCTATGGCCCTTTCTACACCTAAGGGTTATCCCAGGAAAACGGAGGGAATGTCCCTGCCTGCTCCCGGGGTACCCTGTATGGCATTTGGATGCACAGGAACAATCCCGAGATGATCCCGGGATATAGGGCTGGTGTAGACATGCCCTAACTTTAACTATTAACTTATAGGGTAGCCTCACTTTCTTGTCTTTAAAATATAAATGAAGGGGCCATGAACACACAATAAATAAACAAATAAAAGCTGGCAGTAATAGTAAAGAGGCTTCAAATATATACAGCAGCAGCATGATTTCCCCCCCCCCCAACAAGGCAGGAAGAAGATTCATGATGCAACAGGAGCAAAGGATCTCTCTTTCTAGTTAGATGGATAATTTATTGCATGCCTATAATTGTTTACTATTAGATCACATGCATACCTTTACTTCTGATTAGATTTCTGGCATGGACGCTGACAAATATTTTATTTGTTCACGAGACTATCAGGTTCTGCTCAAATCTCTCAACTGGACCGAGAAAATCTGTTTCTGGACTTGTGGAAACAGAACCGTCTGTTTCCACAACACACATAGAAGCACATTGTTAATTATGTTTTACTCATCATTTCAACAGTTGTCTGAAAAAAAAAGTGCGTCCTGTAGGGTCTGCTGCATCTGACATTACATCACTACCTCTCTGGTTTTTTTAAAAAAAAACTTTTCTGCCTCCCTTGCCAGCGGTGCAGCAAAAAAACTGAATGATGTCATCAAGTTCAACCACTAAACACAAGCAGTCCTTGAAGCACAAGTTTGGAACTCTTTTAATGAATCCTTATAGAAACTGCTGTTTCAGCTTGTTGCTTACAGATGATGCAAGTTTTTTTTTAAAAAAAAAACTAGAGAGGAAGATAAATCACTGCCATCCAGCCTTGGACAAATTGATGAGAACTTCATGTACGTTCCTAGTTCATGCCTTTTAGCCTTGATACTTCCTGGTGTCAGAACGTATCACGAAGGAGATGTTTGCAGGGCCTGCTAAGGAACCCCCCACCTCCTAAGAACAAACGGGGAACATGCCTGAAGAATTTTTAACCGCATGGGTTATTATAACCATCATGGTGTAATGCCTTCCTCTAAGAGCCTTGGAATGTGGTGTGTATTAAGTGGGAGGAGCATGGAATGGAAGGAGGAGAGAGCAGATGCCGGTTGGGAAGGGGAAGGTGGTTGATGGAGAGAAGAGGGGAAGGCAGCAGGAGAGAGAAGAAGGGGAGCTGAGAAGCAAATGCAGAATGTAGGGAAACCAGCAGTGTGGTTTAGAAGAGAAAGAAACAGATAAAGCAGCCTTCAAGTAAAAGAAGAGTAAACCTCCACAACAGAGATAGGACGCAGATGGCTAAAGGAACTGTCGTCTGCTCTAGCAAGAGCAGCATTGGTAGCGTTGCCCTAAAGTTGGAGTACTTTCATTTATAATTTTCTTTATTATTGTCATTTACCAAACATTCTACCCTGGACTACAACTCCCATAATTCCAGACTTTGTTGGCTGGAGGTGATGGGATGTGGCCACAGGTTCCCCACTCCTGCTCCAGGGAGTGCTTCACTTCAGACTGCAGGTGGAAGATCTAATGTCGGAAGGTTCTCCCATATAAACAAACAGAAAACTTCCCTGCACATAGAAACCTATCATGCCAGGAAGAGAAAGGTATAGCCTACCCTCTTTTTTCTGCATGGCTAAGTCTGCGACTTCAGTAACTTACCATGACCTGTAACAGTCCCAGCTCACTGAGAGAGGCTGACTCCATTGTGCATCTCCTTCCTTCCCAGGACCCTTTGCTGCTCACCCTCCACCTCCTCTGCGAGGCAAAACTGAAGTCTTTCTTGTCTCAGCAGATGTGGAAAGGGAGTGAGCAATGAGGGCCAGGGTGGAATATGCCGGGAGGCGCAGCTCCTGTGAGCCTGGTGGCAGAAACCTCTTAGTGATGTTAGTGTTAAAGGCAGATTCTCCAAATCGGAACCTGACAACTCTACCTGTGGCACACTCTGTTTCAAAATGCAAGGTTTTTATGTGAGATAACACATTTTTAAAAATCCCTAAGCTCTAAAGCACTTTGGAAATGTAAAATACTTTGCAAACAGAGAGTGTTGTGCAATTTCGAAATAGTCAAAATTGCATAGTCAAATTCTAGTTTCATGCAATGTGGTTAGAAAGAGCTCAACAGTCCCAATTTGCCTTGGAATACAATGTCCTAATAGCCCCAGTAAAAACAGGCAAGAAGCTTCTTGTTAGGAACTGATCAACAGCTAGAACCGTCTAGAACCCTTTTTGATGGCTCTGCCTGGATTCTCTCTGAACCTGCCTGAACTTTGCTTCTTTGCTCTTAACTTTCCACCTGATTGAGCCATCCCACTTATGTCCCAGTTTGTCCCGTGACGGATGCCTCCGCCAACTATTCACGAGGACGCATTCATTAGGAGAATGTGAAACATGATGGAGAACGTTCAAGCCATAGCTTCCTAGCAACCCTTTTTTCCATGATCATGGCACCACATTTTCGGCTGTCCCCATCACAACAGCTGCCACTTGATTGACACAGGGCCTGGGTCATATGTTATATTCACGGTGTGAAAGCATCTGCAGTCATTTAGGATGCACTGCATGGAGGCATATTCTGATTGTGTGAACCATCTCTTATGTAGACGCAAGTAAATATGTTTAGGATCCAGGTGCTAGTTCTCTAAGCAATCACTTGACAAGAGCTCAAAGCTACCAATACTTTCCCTCTGCAGAGATTTTCAAGAAAGGAAAGACCCTTTAGGTCAAGAGTTTTTACGTTTTGTCACAGCAGATCTACCTAAAAATGAAGAAAAATGCCAGTTTGAACCCCTGAACGCCCCTACATACAAGTTACATGCAAATGTATAGAAATCGTAGCCAGGCGGCCCTTTATTGAAGATGAAAAAGTGGCTTCTGGAGAGGGTGGTCAGGAGCAGAAGGGTGGGAGGTGAAGAGGTGCTCAGCCTTTTCCCTGTCCACAGATTCCCCCTCCAAATCACTCTCTGAAGTGGCTGACTCCCCACTGTAGGGTTTCAAATGCACACTCCTCAAAAAGGCCACTGGACTACAGCTGTACACGCTTGCGGGTAATGCATAGTTTGGCACTCAAATGCCAATGCGGGGAGTAGTTAGTCATATCATTTCTCCATTTATAATGGCAGCAAAGGCACAATTTCAGAGCACTTAGTGGCCCTGTTCAGAAGATACCTTAAGCCATGGCTTTAACCATGGTGGTTAAGCCAGAAAGCCTGACTTTCAGAAGACACCTTAAACCATGGCTTTAAGCAAAAAACCTTATTCACCATGGTTAAAGCCATGGTTTAAGGTGTCTTCTGAACACAGCCAATGTGAGCCAGCAGCAAGGGGGAAAGAGCAGGTTATTAGCAAGGTTTTAAATCCTACCTTTAAACATACCCAATATTATGATCTGGAGAAGAAGAGCAATATGTGAAAAGCCTTTCTGGTGATGGAGGTGGTGACTTAACTTTTTATATGTAAGAGTGTGTAGCAACGTTATCAACAACACAGGTCAAAGAGTGATCTCTTTGTGACGAGTTTGCTGTGACGAGTTTGCACGGCACTTTGAAGATAAAGTCGCTCAGATTCGTCATGAATTGGACACCACACTTAATGCAGCTCCACTAGTAGAGGTGAATCGGAGCGCCGTCCGGTTCAGTTTTATTGGATGAGTTTCAGTTAGTAAGGCCCGAGGATGTGGACAAGGTGCTTGGCCAAGTCCGGTCGACCACCTGTGTGCTTGCTCCTTGCCCCTCTTGGCTCATTACATCAAATAAGGAGGGGATCGCCGGCTGGGTCCAGGAGGTTGTAAATGCTTCCTTGAGAGAGGGAGTGGTGCCGGCCTCTTTAAAAGAGGCGGCAATTAGACCACTCCTGAAGAAGCCTAACCTGGACCTGGAAGATGTTAACAACTACAGGCTGGTGGCTAATATCCCCTTCCTGGGCAAGGTGCTTGAGCGGGTGGTTGCAGGACAACTCCAGGCACTCTTGAATGAAACGGATTATATAGATCCATTTCAATCGGGTTTCAGGCCTGGTTTTGGAACGGAAACTGCCTTGGTCGCCCTGTGGGATGACCTCTGCTAGGAGAGAGACAGGGGGAGTGCGACCCTGTTGGTTCTCCTGGACCTCTCAGCGGCCTTCGATACCATCGACCATGGTATCCTTCAGGATAGGTTGTCTGAGCTGGGAGTTGGAGGTACTGCGTTGCAGTGGTTCCGCTCCTACTTGGATGGCCAATTCCAGAAGGTGGTGCTGGGGGATTATTGCTCTGTGCTGTGGCACCTAAGCCATGGGGTTCCGCAGGGCTCTATCTTATCCCCTATGCTGTTTAACCTATACATGAAGCCGCTGGGGGAGGTTATCTGGAGATGCGGACTGAGGTGTCATCAATATGCGGATGATACCCAGCTCTACATTTCCTTTTCATCAAACCCAGGTGAGGCAGTGGCTGTTCTGAACCAGTGCCTGGGCACGGTAATGGACTGGATGAGGGCTAACAAACTGAGACTCAATCCAGACAAGACGGAGGTACTGTTAGCGGGTGGTTCTTCTGTCCGGCGAGGTGATGTTTGCCCTGTCCTGGACGGGGATGCACTCCCCCTAAAGGATCGGGTCCGTAGTTTGGGGGTGCTCTTCGATCCAGAACTGTCACTTGAGGCACAGGTGAACTCAGTGGCAAAGAGCACCTTTTATCAGCTCAGGCTGATATACCAGCTGCGCCCTTATCTGGACAGAGATAGCCTAGCTACAGTTATCCATGCTCTGATAACCTCTCGTTTGGATTACTGCAATGCGTTATACGTGGGGCTGCCTTTGAAAACGGTCCGGAAACTTCAACTGGTGCAAAACAGGGCAGCACGCTTACTAACAGGGACTGGCCGACAAGACCACATTACGCCAGTCCTTTTCCAACTTCATTGGCTGCCAGTCCAGGTCCGGGCCCGATTCAAAGTGCTGGTATTAACATTTAAAGCCCTAAAGGGCTTGGGGCCAGGTTATCTGAAGGATAACTCCTCCCATATGTACCTGCCCGGACCCTAAGGTCATCTTCAGGGGTCCTTCTCCATGAGCCCCTGCCAAAGGAAGTGAGGCAAGTGGCTACCAAGAGGAGGGCCTTCTCTGCTGTGGCACCCCGGCTGTGGAATGAGCTCCCTAAGGAGGTTCGCTTGGCACCTACATTATATGCTTTTAGACGCCAGGTGAAGACCTTTTTATTCTCCCAACATTTTAACAATCTATAAATTTTAAATAACATGGTTTTAAATTTGTAATTTTGCATTGCTGCTGTTTTTATCTGGTTGAGCTTTTATATTGTATTTTATATTATGGTTTTATACTGTTGTTTTATACTTTGAATGGTTTTAATTTTTGTGAACCGCCCAGAGAGCTCCGGCTATTGGGCGGTATAGAAATGTAATAAATAAATAAATAAATAAATCTCATTTTGTTTAGCTGAGGAATTTGTGCCTTTGACTTCCATACCCAACACATAAGCCAATTTAATTGTGTTTAACCACTGTAATGGGATTTAATTGTGTATAACCGCTGGTATAGAAGCAGTGACATGGCCAGAGATATAGATGATCCTGGAGAATAATCCACATGTGGTCTGAAATATGGGGTGATATCAATGCTACCTCTCCCTAAACAGCAGAAAGCTTCCCAGCATCTCAAAGGAGACAGTGGGGGCCACAACGCAGCTACTAACTGCCGCAAAGGGTGAACTGAAATTGGTTATTACCTAAAGATGTGAAAGCCCAGAAAAAACCCTAGAAGAATTCAAGGAAAAAGCAAGTGTCCCCACCCCCACGCATGCCTCCTTCTCCCAGTTTTCCTTACAGAAATGAGGAACACTGAAAAAAGACTTTTATGAAATAGTTTCCCTTTTGGAATGAGTGACAGGCTTTTCAAGACAAGGTTTTATTTACTCAAAGTATGTAATATGAAGATTTTCAAGTAAGACAATCTACAGCATTACACAATGGTAAGTCCTGTACAACAACTCATAAGTTTTGTTGTTATAAACTTTAACTCAATATCAAAATACAGTGATAGTTCTTATTATTGTAACTGTAGGAGACTATTTCTGTCCAAACCAAAAAGAATATTTCTTTTGCTTTTCTGTAAAATCTGTGGTTTCTATTTTCAGCATTTAGTTTTTCCTACTTCTCAGATGGCAGTTTGCAGCATTCTCTTTCTCTAGCCTATTGGGTATGTTCACAGCGGTGACTGTACAAACGAACACCACAATCCTATACACGCCCATTCAGAAGTAAGTTCTGTTAAGTTCAACGGAGCTTACACTCAGGTAAGAAAGTATAGGATTATAGCCCAAAACATTTATACTTTTGTGGTTTGTTTTGTTCTGGGGTGGAAAGTTACATTTCTATTACTTCCTGTAGATGCTGAGAAAGAGAAAAATCTTCTGCTAACTCCTTTTCCCCAGGAATACTTTTGCCACTTATCTGGCACCCACTTGCCACAGCTTATTATTGGTTCTTGGAAGTATGAGACAATGGAGTGGGCGTGCGTCAGGGTTGTGTTCACACTTCCCCTCATAAATTGTTCATCTCAAAACAACTCGCATTTGGAGAAGGCCAAAGCGCTGATGTATACGATATGCATGAGGGGCCCAGACGGTAGGTCCTGGGAACGGCTGGTGATAAAGGTTCTAGAGATCAACTGGCGGACAATAGTGGAAAGAATGGCCAATGATCTGATTCAGTGTAGGCTGGGCGCTCCAGTATCAATGGGTCTGTGAATCTACTCCAGAGTTCACTCTGAACACTAAAGGAGCTGTCCAGGGTGCTGAACCCTATCCCCAAAATGGGTTCAGCACCTTAGATAAACCCTTTAGAGTCCTGAATGAAACTCAGACCAGCCTCCACTGGTCTGATTCAGTTCAAGGCAGCTTAATAAGTCTATATACCTTCAGAACCAGTCACACATAAACAGAACGACAGGGCACAAGATGCAAACAATAGAGGAAGACCAATACAAAGAGAATGGGATTTTGAAGCCTACTTGCTTTTTTATTTCTCCTAACGGTATGCCTGATAGTGGATACACAGCAGTTAAAAAAGTATTACATGATGTGTGTTCACATGTGCCTACTCCCCTTGAAGACCATTAACAAATGATTATTGTGCGTGCACGCACCTCAAAGGCCATTTCACACATGAAACAGGAAACCTTGGCTTGCTATTTAACAGAGGAGAGCTGCAATCAATCTTGAAGCCCTCTCAATTTCACCTGTGTGACATGTGTTTGCAAACACACTTTTTAACACACTTGCTTTATGTGAATTCATTATGGCGAACTAACACATGCACAATATTTAAAGTTCTTAGGTTTACAAGTAATATATGAAATGGTCCCAAATTGGTGTTCTTCAGATTGTCTTCTTGAGAGTAAAACTCAAGCACTCTTCACATTCAGAGGTGTTGAGAGTGCCCAGAACAAGTAAGGCCCCATTCAGAGCCCCATTCAGAGCCCAATCCAAAAAGAATAGTTACCAGGGTTTTTTTTTTTTGCTGTAGAATACTATATGTTGAAAAAAAGCCCCTTCAATGCTTTTCCCAGTATCTCCTGCAGATGATTGCAAAGTGTTATTACAGCAATGAAAGGAATGAGTGGAGGCCAGATAATATATGTGTATTCATATGTGTCTCGGCAACAAAACGTTCTGCAGTTTTTGTGGCAACATGTAGGCGTAGTCCCTAATAAGCTGAATGGCTTGATGGGGAAAAAATTAACAAAAGAGAGGCACACATGCTCCTTCCTCCTGCACCTGTCCTCATGAACAATCACAGCCCTCTGTCTGCGACAGATCCTATTTAGTAAGACAAATCAAGGCATTTAGTCCCTTAATTGCAACCTAAAATTGCAAACATCAATAAATTTCAGAAAGATCCCTCACCCTTCCTAATAACTTTCATCTTTAATGATTCAGAGCGGAGGTAAGGGCTGAGGGTTTTTTTTGTGTTCGTTCCGTTTGTGCAGCTCTGACATTTGATGCAGGAAAGGCAAGATTTTAACTTTGTGGAAACTCCAATGCCTGACATGGCTGAGCTCATGTGAAACACTCTGCACACATCAAGTGGTTTTTAAGAATGCAGTCATCACAATGGACTTCCACAATGGCACTCTGTCACCAAGATGCAACGCCAGAGAAAACCTATAACACTGTACAGCAGGATGGAATGAAAAGCCATATGCAAAAGATCACCTGTAAATGAAACACCCCACTCCCCTGCATGAGAACAGACAGGTGAAAAATGCAACATGCCTTTACCTTTTGTCTGCAATCGAGCCAAACCCCAGGAGCGTGTCACGTTAGAAAGAAAAAGCTGGAGAATCTGCAAAATAAGCCACACAGACACACACATATTAAAACTACTACATTGGAAATATCTTTTCTTCCACTTCTGCACACACACACACGTACACACCCCTTTATTTTTTTAAAAAAGCACCAAAAATGCATGCAAAAATCTACCAAATCCCCCCTACATAAGAAAGATTCCATGCAACCCAAACAAATATATATTCTATGCTTTACATGCAGAGCCTGAATTAACCCAACGTTTGCAATATCTGCACCTCATTTACAGCAGGAAGGGCTCCTGCAGATCAGCATATTGCAGGTATTTAAAAAGGCAGTCACATAAAGCTGGTGGTAAAACAAAGAGGGGGGTGGGGGAATCATTACCAGCTCTCGTGGTGCAATACCACAAAGGCATATCCTTAAATAACTGCAGCATAACCATTCTCCCAGAGCATTAATATCCGCGAGCTCGCTGTCTATCTCCAGACAGACACAGTCTGCCAGCCACCAGCTTGTAGCTTCCGTATGTGTGTCGGGAAAGAGGAAAACTGCAAATTAGATAAAGTCCCCGCAGTGGTGGAAAGGAAAAGAGGCCGAGTGGAAGACACAGAGGGAGCTCGCCGGCCACAGAATTTTCCAGAATGACGGCAGCTCCGCCATCGTTCACTTGCAATAGGATGCTGCTGCACTTGCCTCAGCTTAAGCAGTCTGTCAACAGGGTTCCTGGCATCGAATGCCTGACAAGCATTTTAATTGCAACCAACCAAAACGTGTCCTCAGTAATCAGGCCTCTAATCCTAGGAAGACCATCAACTGGTTTCCTTTTGTCTCACTGCTAAATGCTCACACAAAGACAACAAAACACTGTACATTTAATGTAAGCTTATGAATCTAATTTTTAAAAGATGTTTCATGAACAGTACTATGGACTGCTGACTCCCCGCTCTTCATTTGTCCCCTTTGCATCTTCCAACCACATTTTTCTCCACAAAGAAAGAGGAGGATTGCTCACAATAGAAAAATACTGTACCAGATCATTTTCCAGCATTATTATGGTTTGAAAAGAAAAGAAAAAAAATCTCACGCCACAAGTAAATGTTGCAACTAGTTTTCGGTCATAAGCAAAAGTTCACTGCTACAAGACACAGAAAGATTAGATCAGCCCCAAAACCTGTACCATGTGAATTGGAAACATTAGCAGAAACATGCTACACAAACAGCTGAATGATAATTTCAAGTATTAGGAGTTGACCAAATATTGTTTTATTGTTTTAAGCAGAGGGTAACTCAGAGGGCAACAGATGTTGCTCCACAACAAGCCGGATTTGTTACAACCCCTTTTCTTTCAGAATTGCAGTCCACTCTTATGCATGTTTACTCATAAGTAAATCTCACTGACTTCAACAGGACTAACTCCCAGGTAAGTGCCCATAAGATTGAAGCCATAATGAGTCTCAAGAATGCAAATGAGCAATTGTCAGCTTACTGAGAGATGTTTCAGAAAGATTCTTTTCTCATAAGCATCTGTTCGGGTTTGTTCCACTCTAGGAAATTGGGAGGAAATAATGGAGACAACTATCTTCCATTTTAAGACTGCAATCCTATAAAAACATATTTGGGTGTAAGTCCCATTGAACTTAAAGGGTCTCACTCCTAAGTAAAGCTATATATGATTGAGCTGCAAGAGTATCTTCACAAGTGTTGCCAAGACTGAAACTAGTAGTTCTGATATGCACACAGTTGTTGCCGAAAACAGTGGTCATACATCTAGTTGCCTCCTTCCCCTCCATAATCATCTCCTGGGCATAAATTAGGCCTCATCTTGAGTATTGCGTCCAGTTCTGGGCTCCACAATTCAAGAAGGACGCAGACAAGGTGGAGCGTGTTCAGAAGAGGGCAACCAGGATGATCAGGGGTCTGGAAACAAAGCCCTAGGAAGAGAGACTGAAAGAACTGGGCATGTTTAGCCTGGAGAAGAGAAGATTGAGCGGAGACATGAGAGCACTCTTCAAATACTTGAAAGGTTGTCACACAGAGGAGGGCCAGGATCTCTTCTCGATCTTCCCAGAGTGCAGGACACGCAATAACGGGCTCAAGTTAAAGGAAGCCCGATTCCAGCTGGACATCAGGAAAAAACTTCCTGACTGTTAGAGCAGTACGACAATGGAACCAGTTACCTAGGGAGGTTGTGGGCTCTCCCATACTAGAGGTCTTCAGGGGGCAGCTGGACCACCATCTGTCAGGGATGCTTTAGGGTGGATTCCTACACTGAGCGGGGGGGGGGGGGGGTTTGGACTCGATGGCCTTATAGGCTCCTTCCAACTCTTACTATTTTTTGATTCTATGACCTAGGGAGGTTGTGGGGTCTCTCACACTAGAGGCATTCAAGAGGCAGCTGGACAACCATCTGTCAGGGATGCCTTAAGGTAGATTCCTGCATTGAGCAGGGGGTTGGACTCGAAGGCTTTATAGGCTCCTTCCAAATCTACTATTCTGTGATTCTATGATTCTATGAAATGCATCACTGGCAACTATATCAGAGTTTTACAAAATTTAATGTTAGGTGACACATACACACATTTTCCACTGTGACTACAGCATGTGGGAAAGTGGGAATTTAACCCTTCTCTGCCCCGCTGCAATCCCAATGAAAATTGCCTCCCATGTGTGCAATTAGCCTTAGACACTTTTAATCATGATTGCAGCTGAGGAAATAAGGGTTAAACCTTTCCTAGCACTGAAGTTCTAATTAAAAACCACACACACACACACCTAGTATTAATTTTCTTTTACAACCCATATGTAATTGCTAGTGACACATTCGGTCTAACTTATAATTTCACACCATTCCATTCCAGATGGATGGTCAATGTAAGATAGAAAGTGAAGGAGAGTACTTTAATATAAATGTATATTGCATTTTTAACATTCAAATTACATATTAAATTAAATTAGTTTTCCCAGTTTTATATTCTAAAAACAGACATGGCAGATGAAAACAGGTGAAGAACTATTTAAATGTTAATTGGGAAAACAGTTTTAAAATGTCAGGTAGAATCCCAGAGACTGATGCTTATTCCTTACAATTTCCCAGTGGGTTGGGAGCTCCAGCAACGATGGATTCTCCTGCCAGTTTTTTCCATGGGGTCTTTTATCAAATTCTGTCCCTTATCTGCTTTGCAGCATACCGAGAATCATGCTTGATGGAGTGTGGTTGGGGAGTAGGATCAAGGGTAAAACAGGCACGGGAATCTACCACGGCTAGATTTCTGACTTCATCCAGAAATATAAATGTATAGTAGCAACCTCCGGGTTGCAATATTGGGCTGTGTGTGTGTCTGTGTGTCTTTACGGCCTCTCCTTCCATTTGAGAGCCCCTGCTGCGGGGTGGGGGTGGGAAATCCTCAAGGCAGGAGGGAGTGCTTCTTTCACTTTCTGTTCCCCACCCTGAGTATTTTCTCTTTGGAGGTCTTTCTTTCTTAAGCAAAGCTGTCAGCCTACATCTCCAAACCTTCCTTCCCTTCTCTATTTTAATCCTCCCCTTTCCTCTGTGCTCTCAAAGCTGGTGGAAGATTTTCCCAATGGCCACTTGGCTCATGGGACCCGCTCCCTGCCCTCTGCCTGGCTTCTGCTGACCTATCAGCGGTCATCATGTGCCCCAGGATGCCCCTAGTTCGATGCTGAAGTGAGGCCACATGGTAGAACGACTATGGTGACCTTGCTTCAAAGGGAAAAGATGGGGTGAGTCCACGGCTTTTTAATTGCACAGCTTTGGGGGGAAGCTGCGGTGGCTGCAAATTGGTGGCTGCATTGTATAACTGATGCAGCACCACTGTGCAGTCACCGCAGGGCAAATAAGGCATATAAACAGCCCCCCTGGCTTAGGCGTCTCCGAGAAATGGTCCTCTCATCAGTTTGACAAGTTGACCATCCCGTCTGCTTTATCTCCATCCAACCTGCAATCTTTCAAATTCTGATTAGATACGGACATCACTGAGTATGATTTTATGGATTATGGCTAAAACTTGAACCTGGATCTGCATGGGTGATCCAATAGCTGGCAAGCAATAATGTCAAATCACTTAGAAGGATCTCCAAGAACTGTGTTAGTTTCTTTACAGGATCTCAGCTAAATGCCCCACTTTTCCTTGGTTATTTCAGTTCTGGAAAACGTTGAGGAGTTTGGATTTAGTAGAAACTTCGTCTTTCAGCAGAATTTAAATATAAGTTTATGTAACATATCTGGGACATGGCTACTCAGAAGAAATGTGCTTACCATGGCTGAAATTATTTAAATCAGTTTCAGAAAGGGGATCCTGTCTAGTCTACGCTAAGAATCTATGTCATGTTCACTAATGTAAAAGATTCCAGGTAAACACGTACTCCTTCCATCTCTTTATTTCATCTGCTCCTTGCTACATCTTAGAGTGCAAGCTGGACGGAGATGGAGGGAGAAGTGAGGAGGGAACGGTCGCTGTTATTCAATCAGAATTAAGTAAAGAGAAAACGGAGAATAACACTTAATTCAAAATGTTATATTCATTTAGAGTAGTACTGATAGGGTGCTTTGGCATAAGCAGCATGTCAAAGGGGCTTACACAATAAAAATGAATAAAAATAAACACGCATTAATTATCACAGCTAAAACTAGAAAGTCAAGAGCAACAGAACAACTACAACCTGGAATTAAATAACAGCGAAAGAGCCTAATAATAATAATAATAATAATAATAATAATAATAATAATAATAATTCCAAGTTGGGCTGCAAAGGCTATGAATCAGTACAGTCTTTGCAGCAATGGTGCTGCCAGGTCTGAGCGTTGTGCCCTCCTGCTCCACTCTCCCTCCTGTCCTTCTACACCAGCCTTCCTCAACCTGGGGCGCTCCAGATGTGTTGGACTGCATCTCCCAGAATGCCCCAGCCTGGCTGGGGCATTCTGGGAGTTGTAGTTCAACACATCTGGAGCACCCCAGGTTGAGGAAGGCTGTTCTACACCATCCTGGTTGCTCCCTGTTCCCAGGCATCTGGAAGGAAATCAATAGGGTTTCTTTTCGTTCTTTTCCCCAAAACTTTTACAGAGGTCACTGCTTTTATTGCCCAATGCACCCAACAATAATCTCTGTTAACAGTTTGGGGGAAATAAAAGAATCCCTTTCGTTGTCTCCCCAGAACTTGCTCAGTTTTCACCGCCACCTATTTACCAGATTTATTGACTGATTTATTACATTTGTATACATGTCTATAAATGCTTTTATTGGTGAATAAATATGATATACAGGAATTTAAGTAGGAATGGACGAGGGAATTGATTGTCCCATTCAATCTAATTAGTGGATAGTGCCTTTGGCCTCTATACCTAGCGTGTCTATGGATCTTAGCTTGCGTTTTATTTAGCAAAATACTTTCTTTTGTGTCTTTTGGACACCACAAAGCCTTTTTAATAAGGGATTGTCTAATTTGGCTAATTGCTGGAAGTGCAATGCAGCTAATGCAGCTTTTAAACATGTTTTGGCATTGTCCAATAGCTGCTTCTTTTTGAGAGGAGGAGGTTATTATACAGATACATTTTGTACAGGAACAATCTTCTGCATGTTCTTCAGGGCTTCTCCACTACAGTTCAGCTGTGAGGTTTAGGGTCAGTAGTTGGGATAAATATTGCACTTGTCTTTCCTTTGCACAAGGGAGGGCAGGGAAGGTCAGACTTCAGGCTTGCAGATCGACCCTCCCATGCCCCTCCACCCAACAAAAACAGGGTGGTTCAGGGTGCAATTATCTACTGTATCCCATGAGCCAAAAAAACATAAGAGCCATGCTGGATCAGACAAAAAGGCCTATGTGGTTCAACATTCACACAGTAGTTAGCTAAGTGCCTGTGCGAAGCCCTCAAGTAGGACATGAGTGCAATAACACCCTCACACTCATGTTTCCTAGCAACTGATTTACAGAGGAATATTGCCTCAGATATTGGAAGTGATATATAGCCATCATGATTAGTAGACACTGATAGCTTTATTCTCCATGAATTTGTCTAATCGCCTTTTAAACTGGCTCAAGTTAGTGGCCATCACCACATTTTGTAGTAGCAAATTCCATAGTTTAACTAAGCACTGTGCTCCCTTTTATCCGTGCTGAATCTCCTGCCATTCAGTTGCCTGTCCTTGGCCTGTTCTAGAATTATGGGAGAAAAAACTTATCCCCAAAGTCTGTCTCCATACCATACACTGGGATGATCTGCATACCTAAATACAAAACTCTCCTCCTCTCCCACTGCCTCATTCCGAAGAGTCTTCTGGCTCACTGGAGTGGTTTAAGGGCAGGTGTAACAGACTACAGCAGGAAAGTGGTGGGAAAGTGGTGGAAAAGCCCCCCCCCCCAGTTCAAGCAGAATTCCATAGGCAACTCCTTGGAGCCAAGCCAATGAATACAAACCTGAGTTATTTATTAAAACATTTATCTCCTGCCCTATATCACAGGGGTCTCAGAGCAGCATACAGATAAAATCATACATATAAAGTAGAACAATAAACGTACAGTTCTAAAACAAATTAAACCATTAATATATTAAAACTAATATGAAATTTTAAAACAGCAAAGGCCAATTAAAACAAGACAGTGTGCAGGCTGGTGGATTTAGCCATCAAAGGCTCTGTTAAAAAGCCATGACTTAACCTGGCACCGAAATGAAGCTAGTGCTGGCACCAGTCGGGCCTCCAGGGGGAGAGTATTCCACAGCCGGGGTGCCACCACAGAGAAAGCCCTCTCCCACGTCCCACCATAGCGTATATATCTTGCATTGGTGGGGCACGGATAAGGGCTCATTCCAGATCTCAGGTCTCAGGCAGGCAGATATATTTTCCAAATTGAGGAAAAACTGGCTTTTTTAATGGATTTTCACAACTATTTATTAGGAGGAAACTTTCATGCTGCTAAATACAAATGTGCAACAATTTTTTTGATTATCCTAAAATTGGTAGTTTCCCCTTTTAAAAAACCTTTTTAAAAACCTATTTAGAAACTGTTCTTTAGAGAAGGGTCGCTTAACCACTGTGGAAGTTTAAAATAAATAAAGTCTGGCATGCATTTCAGAAATTTTGTTATTCCAGAAATGCTACTTAAGAAACAAATCAGAAATCTCAACTTTTAACAGCTACATTTCCAATGTGAACTAGGCTACTGTTACTCTTCCCACATAAAATGTAATCCTCTACAAGCCACATATTGTGGCCACCGGGTGTTTAAGAAGCTATCAGTTTTCGCAGATGAAGGCAACTCAAACAAGTGGATATTTATTCCCTCTGTGTGTCTCTGTCTGTCTGTCTGTCTGTCTGTCTCTCTCTCTCTCTCACACACACACACTTCATGGTTGATAAACTGCATTCACCAGTTTTGCAGGCTTGTGCAAAGATAACCTTACTCCCTTCAAGAAAATCCACAAATCCTAACGATATTAAGGAGATTCATATTTTTCATGTTGCAGAATGAAACTGATTCCTGGCACCTATCATTTATATTACAACACTGGTTGTATATTCTGACATGCCTATGGTAATACAACGCAGGCCTTTTTCCCCCCTGGATGGAAACTACAGCTGAAAACACTGAAACACACAAAGGCTCTACTGTACTGCATCAGTGGGGTGGGGTGGGGAGGGTGGAATCTAAAGGGATTCTGCTGTGAGGAAGGTTAAGGAAGAAGCCATCGCTATTAACCATCTCTATGGTTACTGGTTTAGAAAAAGATCAGACATTCAAAAGAAAAGAGCAATGTGGGAAGGAGAACAAAAAAATAACCTCAAATGATGTAGTCTGCCTCAGCACGTATGAAATAAATAAATAAATTTGTTTTATTTCTTACATTTCTATACTGCCCAATAGCCAAAGCTCTCTGGGCGGTTCATAAATAAAACAAACCCAGAACCTTCAAAAATCATTCTGGAAATGTTCAGTGGAATAAAGGCCTGCTTATCTTATGTTTCTTTATAGATAGCCAACATGCAAGTATCTTACCTGCTCCTCTCATTTTGGCAGTACGTCCGTTCAAAATGTTCAAAATTTAATTGCCCGTTTCCACTGTACTTTACTGTATATTCTAGATTGTGTTGTATTTTCAACATATGTCATCAACTTGCTAATAATTATGTGCTCCCTCTCCCTACGTATCAACACAGCAAATGGCATTTGTCTTTCAGTTTATCTGAGGGCTCTTCAGTACTAAGACCGTCCACAGTTTCCACAATAATGTCTAAACTGTATAAGACTTTGTTTCCATTTCCACACAATTTCAGGTAACGACTGGTCTCTTTCTTACATGCTTGCATCATAATAAAGTGGAGAGGGAAAGAAAGATCAGATTAATTGACCAGTGCTATCAGAAATACCACTGATAATCTAACAAGGGAGAGAAAATTGAATAAAGAACAGTCAATTAAATCCACTGTGATCTTCAATCATTTCTATGGCACAGAAGATCCCCCACCAGCCAATATATGCTTGAAAGTGCTGGACATTTTGTGGATATACACAAATTTACTTGAAATGACTAAGCATATTTGCATTAATAAGTAACCTTGCAATTAGCTGTTCACAAAGTTGTCCTTCCTGACTAAAGAATTTCCCACAAACTTTTGGTTGATGTATCAAGAGTAGCCATGGCATTTCCCTCTGGATAGCCAGAAACCTACATTGAGGTGGTGGCTGGATCACTTCCTTATCTATCTCCCATTGCAGTCTCTGATTTCAACCAAGAATGTCCTTTAGATGATTCCATCCATGCATCCAGGTCACAGAGGAAAAGTCATACAAAAAGGCAGCGGCAATGGCTTCCTCACAATTATAGGCCAACTTCTCCCTGGAGCTGGACTATGAGTTTTGCAAGATTTTTTTTTCCTTTGGGCAAGGCAGTTAACCATTTAATGGTTTTAGAAATTCAGTTTTATCTTGTTGTTGTTGTTGTGTTTTACATTTGTTGTTGTGTTTTACGCTTGTTTATGCAATTGTAACCTATCTCAAACAAACCAGGGTCTAGTACATTTTATTCAGAACCAGAGCAGACAAATTAACTATTTTGTTTCCTTGGAAATTTCCCTTCAGTTGTATCTCTGGTATTTGTTTTCCAAGATTATCACTGCTCTGAGTTCAATGTTCTTCTTTGTTTGGGGGAACACCTACAAGCATCCGGGTTACCCACCACGCTCTCTTTCACCTGAAAATCCTGCACTCTGGCTCCCCCCTCCTTCCTTTTGCATTCAACCAGGCACTGAGGACTCCATTCCTGCTTCTTCCCTGATGTGCTCTTGACAGATCGCAAGGAAAGATCAGTAAAAATATCTCTCTTCCTCCAGTTAGTGCTTTCTACTTTCCCCTGCAAAATGCATTACTGTGCAGATGACTTTGGCTTCCTACCACCTTTCTCCATCATTCTGTCTCACCCAGCTGGCACTGCCTTCAATAATAGACTTTTAATTTACTTTTTATTTTGTTCTAGCAACAACAACAACAAACTTTTCTGGAAAATAAATCTCATCTTGTCTATGAACTAGCTTGCTCAGACTCCATCTTGGGGAAGATCAACAAGCTAGTCATCTTCACCCCACATCAGTGCACGGGAACGGGTTAAGTTCAGGCCATAGCTAGACCTAAGGTTTATCCCAGGATTGTCCTGGGGTCAAACCTGTTCATCTAAGTGCCACACAGGGCATCCAGCGCTCAGGCAGGGATGAACCTGGGATGATCCTGGGATAAACCCTAGGTCTAGCTATGGCCTTAGTCAGGTACGCATGACTAGATGGAGCAATTCAGTTTCAAATAAACTTTCAGAAAATGCATGACCCAAGGCAAAGGTAGAGGGTAAAATTAGGCAAAACATGCAAATGCTTGGTACAAGAGCAATATCTTCCAGGTACCTGTTCATACCTACCATATGCTCCTGTTGTGGCAACCTAGCTTTCTTGACACCTGTCCTTAATACAGTTGTTTGTGTCAAAGATAATCTTTTCCGTAAGAAACGGCTCGAGCAGGAAAGTCTGTAGGTCTTTTGTTCCCCAAAAGCACAGCCATTCCCAGTAAAAGGAGCACATTTTGTAAGTTTTTAGCAGAGTGGTCATACTGGTTGTAAGGTCATTTCATTTGCAAAAAGAGTTTAAGAAGGCAGGATTCCAGTTGCAAGAGGTCACCGATTTTTCTTCAGAGAATTGGTGACGAACCATGGCTAATTGGAACCCCACTGGGTGACCTCCCCACAGGACTCTGCATAGATTTGGAGCAGCCCACTCCGGTGAAAAGCTCTAGGGCCAATTGCTTGGGGAGAAAGCCAAACTCAGCATCCTGCTACTATCAGACAAGCCCACCAAAGGAGCCCTAAATCAGGCAGTGGATGCTGCCGTTCTGCCACTGTTTTGCCTCAATCCAGTTTTGCCTGCTGCACTAGTTAGTAGCCTGGCACCCCTGCACAAACACCTCAGCTGGAAAGGCAACATAGGCCATTTCTACACCTAAGGATTATCCCAGGAAAATGGAGGGGTCATCCCTGCCTGCTCCCAGGATCCCCTGTGTGTCATTTGCATGCACAGGGATGATCCCGGGACGATCCCTGGAAAAGGCAGGTGTAGAAATGGCCATAGTTACTTTCTGCTGCACCTGAAATGTGGAGTTGCAACACTTGCTAGTTCCAGTCTGCAGGGAAGGGCTTCATCCCAGGGAAAGATATATTGCACCTGGGGGTTCTTTTATATAAATTGTAGCCTCCACCCCTGCTTCCCCCACTCTCTCTGTGTGTATGTATGTGTGGTTATTTGGATATAATCTTGAACTTGTTTGTGGTTAGAATCCCAGCTACTTTTGTGCAGCCTGCATTAGACGACAGGAATTCCAGGCAGGGCCTCTTTTTACATTGATACATCTCTAATACCTCTTGCCTTTGCACTCTTCTCCTCTGTTACCATTAGTATTGGGTACTCCTATTTACCTAAACTCCTCTTCCATACTCTTATATATCCCCATGCCTATCCCTCCCCATTCCACACAAGTGATTCACACATGTCCATGGCCTTACTTGTAGGCCTGGAGCTCAGCTTCATTGAGAACTCATCAAAGCAGAATTCTCATTGAAGGCTGAAGCATCCCCAATTGCTATAATGTTTAACAAATAGCTTGCTCAGCTAATTCCCCCAAAATCAATGTGTGCATGTGAATTCATGTCAACCTCAATAAACGTGCTGAAGTAGTGTCATCCTTTCCAATCTTGTCTATGTGTAGATCTTTCTAGCCGTGTGAGAATGAAATGTATCTCAATGGGAGCACATCCCGTAAGGGTCTTTCTCCCTTCCAGGGACCTTACGAGGACACTTCATCATCTAGACTTCATGTGGGCAACGTGGCCCTCCAAATTCTTTGGCCTACAACTCCCATCATCCCTCACCATTGGCTATGTTGGCAAGGCTGATGGGAGTTAAAGGCCAAAACATCTGCAAGCCCATAAGTTGCCCAGCACTGAGTTAGACCAAAGTTTCTAACAGTATCCAAGCTGTGCACCTGTTGATTTGGTAAAAACATGTTGGGTTCTGTGCCAACACTACTGGAGGAAAGAGCACCACAGCGAAATTGGGATTAAGAACTTTTACATAACAGCGTTTTCTCTCATTAAACACTGAATTGAGACAAAGCTCAGTAAATGTTCTGCATTTTATATCAAAGGATATAGTGAAATAGTCCTACTGCATGTCAGTTCAGTTTGTACTATATTTTCCTGAAAGACGCAATTATGTTTTATTAATTCCCTTGTCATGTTTCACCATGAGAGCTCTAGCTACAGCTTACAAGGTATTAGATTTGTAAATAAAATATTGATTTAAATGTCTAAAAGAAACAATTTTGTTGATTTAAGTTAATTCCAATTCATTCCATTATATCATGGAAAATAAGCTCCAACCTCTGATGGTCCTAAATGTCTGTTAGCATATTTCTGCATTTAAAGTTTAAATTCATTTAATTTTCATTGTTCCCTCTAAAAAAACTTGAAATGGTTCTTGGAGAGGATTACTGATCTCTAACACAGAATTCTCAGGACCCTCATAAAACTAAAATTCCCAGACTTTCTTAAGGGAACCCATGTCATCTATCTATCTATCAATCAATAATCTATCTATCTATCTATCTATCTATCTATCTATCTATCTATCTATCATCTAACACTCTCAGGGGCAAACACAAAAAGAACCATAGTGGGACTAAAAGGTGAGAAAACCTCAAGGGTGCATAGAAAACAATTTATTGCCTAATACATTTCAGATGTACTCCTCAGACAACGACTCCAATTCTATTCTTTCAATGAAAAAGTTTATTTTGAGATGGTGGAGAAGACCATTTTGGTTTCTCATAAGGCCAGGCCAAAATGGCCCCTCCCACTTTCACATCCCCATTCACTGGCCAAGAAAGAGAGGGGGCAGCCATGAAAGTTACTGGTATTGGTAGCCATAGTGTTCTTCCCGGTGGATGCCAGCTGGCAGCCATCCTTTTATTACCCAGAATTCAGCTCAAACTATGCTAGGTTATATGCATGTCACTCAGAGGTGATTCTGGATAATAAAAATGGCAGCCTGGAGCAGCACTCATTGGGATGAATGCTGCTGCCACAATTATAAACTAGCGGTGGCAGTAAAAGGAAGGGGAGTTCCACCACCCTCCAATCAAGTCAAAATTTCTCACTTGAGAACATTTTGCTCAGCCTTAAATAGAACTGCATCCAAGTCACACCCAAGTCACCTTCAAAAACGGTTGGTCTTCGTGCACTTTGAAGTTCCTGTGTTTGGTGCCTTCGCTTCTTTCCCCCCACCAGTTTTAGTAAACATAAGCAGATGATGTGTGTGTGTGCGCGCATAAAGAAATGGTGTGGGAGAAGGTACTGAATCTTTCCCTGCCCACCATTTTCCCATTGCAACTTTCCCACCGCAACGTTCCCCAGTCACGTGTTTGCAACAGTAAGCACATGACTGGAACCCTGCACACTTCTTCCTTGACTGCTTCTACACACAAAAGATGCCCCTGCGTGAAGCTGCTTTTGTTTACCAAAACTGGGTGCTTACATGCACACTTTACATGCATTTGTTTGAAAGGCAGGGGTAGGGCCCCAATCCACTCCAGCGATTCTGGGGTCCCAATCCAACCCTCTAGAGTTCTCCACAGGTCATATTCCCTTCCCCTGGCTCCATAGGGTTGTCACGAGCATCCGACTGGGTCAGGGAGGCCAACAGACACACACACACGGCACACACACACATTCAGCCCCCTGGCCCCAGTCAGGTGCCTTCAGCGCAAGAGCAAACACACACCTGAGTGCTGCAAGGCACATCCTGGCGGCCCACGTCACACACTTCCCCCCTGCATTAACGGTGACTCCCCATGCTGAAGTGAGGAAATGTCTCTCCCAAGTCTTAGTGACTGGCAGTAAGAACTTTAAACTGAAAAATGTTGGTATTTGCGCCCGCACTCCTTTGATCTTCAGGCACACCCTCTTTTGCCTTTTGCCCCCCCCCCCCAACCCCCGCGTCCCTGACTGTAGCCCCTGAGAGAAATTGAGGCAGGCTTAAGACATTTTTTGAACAGTTTCTTGTGTATATTGCTGTTCCCCAACCCTTTTCTTATTCTGCCCATGGGCTTGTGACCATTCCTCTGCCTTGTTATTTCAAACAGCAGTGAGCATACAAAGGTCAGAGCTTTCCCCGCTGTGTCCAATTCAATAATTCTGACGGTAGTAGGTTTGAGGAACCCCAGGTTTGAGACTGACATAATATTAAGACCCTCTTAACATACATATCATTGTGGAATGAGAAAGAGACTGTACTGAACCATTCCAAAAACAATATAATTATTTTTGCATTAGTCCCCCCCCCCCCCGCGAAAGGAGCTATAGTCAGGGGTGCCAGAAGGAAATCTGAGCTTATGAGCTCCACTTTACAAAGCTTCAGCCATTGGTTGTATTCTAAAGAAATAGATTTTTGTTGTTAAAGGAGAGCCCATGTTGTCCCAGTGTTACCATATGCCATGCTGGCTCTAAGGAAAGGTAAAATGTTGTTTGCACTTTTCAAACAATTTACAAATCATTAAGCTATTAATGTTTTTAAAAGGGTGAGGTACAGTTTAGCTTTTGTAAAGCACATCAGGGCAGCTTGCATTATTTCATTAAATTTGGTCATCTGCGAGGTTCTGGTGGATATTAATAAGAAACAAAATGTGCTTTTTTCATGGCCGAACCTTTTACATCATAGAATAGCAGAGTTGGAAGGGGCCTACAAGGCCATCGAGTCCAACCCTCTGCTCAATGCAGGAATCCACCCTAAAGCATCCCTGACAGATGCTTGTCCAGCTGCCTCTTGAAGGCCTCTAGTGTGGGAGAGCCCACAACCTCCCTAGGTAACTGATTCCATTGTCATACTGCTCTAACAGTCAGGAAGTTTTTCCTGATGTCCAGCTGGAATCTCAACCCACAGGTCTTGATATTGGAGCCTGACATGGGAAAGTGTCTGTCACTTCAGCATTGTGATCTAGCAGCCTGAGGAGACAGTGGGGGTTGAAAAGCAGTGGGTGACTTTCACATATCGATTTGAGCTGACTAACCAACCAACTGTTTAGCTACAAGATTCTAGTTTATCTGCTATGGATTCAACCCAAAGTTCCGAGTTTTTAGAACAACTAGTTTCTGAGCAGAGATGCTAAAAGACAATCGGACCATTGAACATTCCTGGCTTGGTGCCTTAGTCTTTTGGAAAGATATTCAGAGATATTTCCAGCACACTGAAAAGAAGGCTTCTTCTCCAGTTAGTGGAACTTTTCAAAGACTCCTATGAAAGCTGATAAGGGATTCAAAGGTATAGTTGGCCATCAATATTAATTGCCTCAAGTCTGTAAATGCTGGGTGAGAAACTATCGAGATGTGTACATTTTAGAACAAAATAATCACAAAGTTGCCATGAAAAGGACATGTAGGGGTTTGCTGATTGACGGCCTAAATACTATATATAATACTGCATATAGTGGTTATACGTTACAATGACAAGAGATCACAAAACTTTCAGAATTTTAGTGGGTAAATATGTTATGGCTAGCAATGTGTTTGTTTGTTTGTTTTAAGCGTTGATAGCGTATGAACAGTATCCAGCTTTCATCTCTCTGTTTATAAACATTTTAGTACTTTAAACACGTGCTTCTGAATGTTATCTGCTCTCAGCCTTTGGATATATGGAGAGCTACAAATTACACAAATAAAGCCAGCAGCCTAATGATCGGAGCTTTCTACTACGCACACTTTTTACTTCGTTCAACAACCTTTTCAACAGCTGTACCTTGTGTGCGACAAATGTTTGCTCGTTAATTGACCTCTATTTTGAATGGATATAATAAGGTGGATGTGGCTAACACACCCAGGGATGTCATACTCTATGAAACAAGACCTATTTTGTGCTAGCAAAAGTCCATTGTATGCCTGAGTGTGTTACACACACACACACACACACACACACACACACACACACACACACACACAGAAGCATTCACAGAACTCAGCTGGCATCTCAACCTGGTCCTTGATTTGCTGGCTGAGTCCTGATGTGGTTTTGCTCCCTGCTTTCCTTCCTCGACAGGGGAGGAGGAGGGAGGAGTGAAGCCAATGGAGGTTCAGGGAGGGGCAAGACCTTGCCCAAGGCCTCCACAGGCCAGAGGCACAGTCAGGCAGGCCAAATTTGGCTGATGAGCCAGAATTTTCTCATTCTTGCTCCACAGGTAGATGATATTGCACACACATACATGACCCAGGGATGCCTGACAAGGAGGAGCAGGCACCAAAACCTGGAGAGCAGACTTTGCCGTAACTGAAACTTTCTGCAAGTGGGATGCTAATATTCCCCAATAAGAGCAAACAGTAGCCATTCATTTCATATTAGAAAAAGTAAAGGGGGTAAGTTCAAGGACACCACCAGAGTGTGCTTTTCAACTGCCCCTGCTGAGGATGGCCCCTGCTTTTGAGAACCAAGCCTGTTGCATCCTATGTTTTGCTTATTGCAGTGCTGGAGTCTAATGAAATCTTGGCAACTGACCTGTTTCATGTTTATGGATTCTTCCAGCACTATAGATATAATATAATATAATATAATATGATATAATATAATATAATATAATATAATATAATATAATATATAATATATGGGTGTGGGTGTGCTGGAAGAATCCACAAACATGAAACAGGTCCTAAGGGTACTGTTTTATATCATATGCCTCTTATATAAAGAATTCACATGCATCTGAAATAAAATAAGCTATCACCCATAACTCTGGCTACTTAGCCAAGCCACTATTTGCGTTTGCCACATGGCTAAGAAGCCATTATTTACAGTTGCCCCCAACCCCTCCTACCTTCCCAAAGACCTTTGGCATGGACAGAGAAATTAGGGAAGTGTAGGGGGGATTTCCCTCGCCACGGTCGTTTGCAGATGGCATAAACAGCACTTTCCTGGTGCTGCAATGCAAAGGCCCAACAGGAAGGGAGAGAAATCAGCTGCCCTTTCTTTCCCCCACATTCCCCATAGTTGAAATCAGAGATGTTTCCCCCCCCCCCATTGGACTTTTTGCAGGAGGTACAGAGGAAGCATCAAGGCACTTAAGGTCCCACCTGCAACACCTAGTTTTTGGTGGGGGAGAACGTGGGGGAGAAAAGGAGGAACAGGTCTATGTCTCTTCCTGCTGGATTTTTGCGGGAAGCAGAAGGACATCCCAGAAAGAGAGTGCCAGTCACCACTGAAGAGCAGGCAAATGAATTTATAGAAACCTGAAGATAAGACCTCCTTCACAGACACAGCCATTCTTATAACACTACTCATGGATGTAAATATGTAAAATGTAAATATGAAAATTCACTCGGGGGGTAGCAGTATTTGTATTGCTATATTCAGTTACTGAAAGCTAAAAAATAGGGGTGCTTGAAAATTTTGTTCCATCTGCATTTTTAAGCTGCACTTTCTAGATTAATATATAGATTGAAACACAGTTACCCTCTGGTAGTCACACTTTTTAAATTTCCTGATACAGTTTTCTCAGCTCAAGGAATGTACCCAAGAGAAGATCAAACTGCATATTTTAGGTTAAAGTTCATTTCTGGAAATGCAGGAAAAAAATGTGTATTTTAGAGTAAAATGTATAGGAAAAAAGTGGATTTGGGGGTAAAATGCATACAAAACTACATATGGTGGGAAAACACATTAAAATGCTATTGATTTTCATGAGATATAAAAATGGCAGATTAGAAATATAACAGGATGGAACACACTAAGAAATGAACACATGCAAAACTAACATGGAACAGAAATAGATTGATCAATCCATCTATCCTTCCAATTATAATCTAATATTAATTAATATGTGTATTGTATTATCCACAGGTCATAACCAGTCAATTTAGATCTTGCTCCAACCCCAATGCTGCTGCAGAGGAGGGAAATCTGGGCGAGGGGAGGGGGCAACTGTAGTTCACAGGCTTTATGCTATCTGCCCCTGGGCTAATCTGAGCTAGTGCCATGTGGTAATTATACCAGAGAGAGCGCCTTCTCCTTTACCAACCTGCCCGGTCACTGAGGTCATCCGAGGGCCTGCTCCTGGTGGTTCCACATAGATCCATCTTCCGATTGGAATCCACCAGGGGAAGAGCCTTCAGTGTGGTGGCGCCCCTCCTGTGGAATTCCCTGCCTCTGGAGGTCAGGCAGGTGCCAACCTTGTACTCCTTTCGGCGCCTCCTGAAAACATCTTTATTCCAAGAAGCCTTTCTTTAACATGCAGCCTTGGATTACTGTTATTGCTTCTTTTAAATTTTGTTTTAACTGTTTTTATTCTGTTTTTATTTTAATTTTACCTTGTACACCGCTCCGAAATTTTTCAATGGGAGTGGTATATAAATATTCTAAATAATAATAATAATAATAATAATAATAATAATAATAATAATAATACTTTTGATTTGGGATTCCGGCAATCCAGATTCAAATCCCCACACAACCATGAAGCTAACTAGGTGGTCTTGGGCAAATCACACTCAGCCTGGGGCCTGTCTATATGGCTTGCTTACCCCGACCTAAATGCACAAATTCACATTTCAGGACACATGACCCAGCCGTCCATTCCCATAGCACCGGGTTTTTAACACAATAATGCTCATATTCGCATTTGTGATTTACCACGACTTTTAGATCATGTCTGAGTTTGCACTGCGTTATGGTATGTGTCTTTGGGGGGAGTTAAATCGCATTTTGACATGTGGGCGGAGCTTTGAGGGTAGGCCAACGTGATTGGCCGATTTCCCACCTATCGGCTGCCTTGTTTGTTCACGTGCCATTTTTAGTTTGAATTCTCTGATTCTTCTGCCTCGTTCCTTCCACCACCACCCACTCCCGGTTTGTCTGTATATGAATCTGTGGAGCTCCGCATAGAAAATGTATAGCTTCCATCATCTCTTCTCCATAGCATTGTACCATCGTATATGGGTATGTGCAAATGTGCACATTTATAACTGCACTATAAATAAAAATCAGGAAATAAATCACGGTTGCTGCTGCAATGTGATGCCCTTTATCTAGATTCGAATCAACGAAAATTCGGTTTTATATTTAATGAGGAGCAATCCCGTTGTCGTATAGACAGGGGCCAGGTTAATTCACAGGTTTGGTGCGCTGTTAAAGCACCATTCTCAGCTTTTGGGGGTGCAATACAAATTTTAAAAAAAGATCTGAGCTTCCATTTAAGTTTGGTTCAGATACTCTTGGGAGTTTCTTTCTTGCTTATACTTCTAAATACAATAGGTACATTTATACTAAATGAAAACAACAGATAGACAGAGCTGATTCAGGGGGCTTCAACCATGGAAATTGGCTATCCTTACTTTTGGCATAATGTATGAAGGAACTTGAGCATCTCTCCTGTGATGAGATGAGTGAGCTCCAGGCACATCTGGTGCCCAAGCATCTCACTGAGAGGAAAATGTGTCACTGGCTCATTTGCATCTTCACATGATATACTGGAAGTGCAAAAGCTATTCATCCATCTGCTATGGCCACTCGATTGTAATGTTCAAAGTCAGCTTCAATTTAAAGAAGTTAATGAGCGGTTGAGAAGATGAAACAAAGAGCTGAAACTTAAAATAATGAGCCTGAAAATGAGAGAGGGAGAGAGAGAGAGAGAGAGAGAGAGAGAGAGAGAGAGAGAGAGAGAGAGAGAGAGAGAGAACAAGAACTCTGGTTGCATATCAAAATAATATTCCATCCTGACTATGTTTGCTTGGAAAATTATCTCTCCAGGGTAGTATGAGGAAAGACATCTCCTGGGATTTTTATGAGAGTAAGGGTCAATATTAAAAACAAGTGCGAAGAGAACTGAGCACCTGAACTAATAGCGTCTCCTGTCTCCGGTTTTAATGGATTTGCACCTCACTTTACCACAACAGAGATTTTAACACTGAACCATTTCTGAAGGTGTTAGAAAGCTTCATTAACTCATGCTGGGTTTAAAAAAAGAGAACAGAGACACAGACAAGATCTTTAGAGGAAAAATGAAGTACGTAAATGCTGAATGTTACGATTTCAACTAACTTCCATTCTAAATGTCAGAGAATGCAAAGGTGAGGGGGTACAGTAAAGACACTTTTAAAAAAAACACTAGCTCATGAGATTGCCAAATGGTTCTTTGTCCTTTCTTTCCTCCTGTTTTCAAGTCACACTCTAAACGTTTATTTAAAAAGCTGGAACAACAGCGGTAGAAGGCGGTAGGCATTCCAGTGACTTTCTATCATCCAGCTATCCTCAATGACCTGACTCATAGCACTCCCTCAGAAACCAAAGGCGATGTTTGCAAAGATGCAGTGATATTGACAGAAGGTATGCACTACCTGGAGACAAAATCTCTTGATAGCATGTACTCAGTTTCCAGCACTGAACAGGTTTTGCCAACTGAGCATGCATTGAGCTTTTTTATTTCTTTTTTTAAGGCAGCCTTTGCAAATTTTAGTTGTATTCACCAGTTCTCCATATCTTGAGACATAGGCCATGGCTAGACCAGGGCTATATCCTGGGATCGTCCCAGGGTCATCCCTGTGCATCTAAATGACACACAGGGGATCCTGGGAGCAGGTAGGGATGACCCCTCCATTTGCCTGGGATAAAACTTAGGTCTAGCTAAGGCCTTAAATTCATAGCTCAAGGCTGGGGTTGTTTAAAAATACGTGTGTTTTTAAAATCCTGAATTATTTTTGCTGTTATCCAACATGATACTACTAATAAAATCCTAACAATGGTAGCCATGATTTGCACTGCTCCCTCCAGGGTGGTTATGTATCTCCAGTTACAATTCAAAGATACTGTCTTAAAGAAATTATTTAGGAAACTTCCCAATATCTATGGATCAAACAAGGAAAACCCTGCAGACAATTGTATACATTTGTCATCTAGAGTATTGCGTCCAGTTCTGGGCTCCACAATTCAAGAAGGACGCAGACAAGCTGGAGCAGGTTCAGAGGAGGGCAACCAGGATGATCAGGGGTCTGGAAACAAAGCCCTATGAAGAGAGACTGAAAGAACTGGGCATGCTTAGCCTGGAGAAGAGAAGATTGAGGGGAGACATGATAGCACTCTTCAAATACTTAAAAGGTTGTCACACAGAGGAGGGCCAGGATCTCTTCTCCATCCTCCCAGAGTGCAGGACATGGAAAAACAGGCTCAAGTTAAAGGAAGCCAGATTCCAGCTGGACATCAGGAAAAACTTCCTGACTGTTAGAGCAGTACGACAATGGAATCAGTTGCCTGGTGAGGTTGTGGGCTCTCCCACACTAGAGGCCTTCAAGAGGCAGCTGGTCAACCATCTGTCAGGGATGCTTTAGGGTGGATTCCTGCATTGAGCAGGGGGTTGGACTCAATGGCTTTGTAGGCCCCTTCCAACTCTGCTATTCTATGGTTCTATGATTTTCTCTAATTAACCTCACAAAAATATTCACAATTTGACAAAAACCTACTGTTTTCTACCATTTAATACCTAACTGCCCAACTCTTGCATGACAGTCTCTAGTTAGTATTTATTTTCATTCAGGGATCACACTGGGGCAGGATCTGCACGACTGCTTTGAAACAGCTTATAACAGTAGTGACAACTGTTGGGGCCCAAGACACACTCCACAGTCTTCAAAACGTTTCCAAAGTGTCATAGCCTGCTTGGTGTAGATCTGGCCTGGGAGAGATGGAGGAGGATGAGCTAAGGCTGTATCCATCCCCAAAAGTGGATTGCCAGAAAGTCCAATAGTCACTGCTCACTCTTCGATTGCCTCTGGGTGCACAACTTGGGCCACAGCTAGACCTAAGGTTTATCCTGGGATCATCCAGGGTTCGCCCCTGCCTGAGCACTGGATCCCCTGTGTGTCACCTAGATGAACAGGTTTGACCCCTGGATGATCCAGGGATAAACCTTAGGTCTAGCCATGGCATTGATCAGCTGATTCTCCATTTGATTCAGGCCCAGGGCTTACAGTTGCTGAGCCTTGGAATGTTGTTATATGTTATTCTCAAGACTGACTCATTTGAATCTCAAGGGTTTGTAGTGGCTTTGCCATGGAAACACCAATTCCATGAGGCAAAATCTAAAATCTAAAACTGCCTCACATTCACAGCTGTGGGTGTATATATAAGAACAATTCTGCAGTGCTTTTAGTTCCCAGTGGTTACTATGCCTGTCAGTGAAGTTTTAAGAATTGAACAACTGAACAACTATAACTCATGTGCCACAAAACAACATGAATTATTAAGGAACAGATATTCATTTTAAAGTACAATATATCTAACTTCATCTCTGTGGAGCGTCTATATTTCACATAACAGTAATACTTACCACATACATTGCGCATTAGAGCGCAGGACATAATTCACAGCTTTATCTCAGCGACACTACCACAATACTGCTAAACTCATGTCTTTCCAGTCTCAGCTATAAACTGGTTTAAGGAAATAAGAAGTAAGGCTGCAATCTGAGAGCAGGCCAAAGGCTGACCATAGGAAGTGGCAGAAGTGCTGTTCTGCAGGTAGAAAGAAGGCCCACCAGTGGGGCAGCACTTACACCCCTGGAGGACCCCCCTCCCCAGGGGCAGCCTTGGATCTATAGGACCTAAAGCCCCCTTGTTCCCCAGGGCCCCAGAGCTGGTGTACTTGATTCCCTGCTATTGGAGTTAATGGGAGGGAAAGAGGGCAGGCAGAGAGCCGGGGGGGGGGGACTAAAAGGCAAAATGCGGGGGGGAATAAAGCTTCTTCCCTCCCACCTCCTGCCCTGGCTGTAGCAAACCAAGCCCGACTTGGATCTGTCAGCGGCTCCACCACTGAATCTCCCCCCTGCCCTCCCCACCACCACTGCACTTACAATAGGATTGTTCTGGCCAAGCCAGCTTTTCAGCACGGACTTTCCTGGACCATCACAGTTGGCATCTTGTCAGTTTCACAATGCTTGCAGGAGTAAATATTCTGAATTTGGTCCTTTGGATCTGAATTACACACAGCTTTATTCATTGCATAATTTCTGCATATGGAAAAGTAGGTTTTAGCGTAGCCTTTTCCTTAACATGCTAGCTTCATGTGGGTAAGGAGCAATTTACAGGGTAGAGCAAACAAACATGTAATCCCTAGTCTGCAGTCTGAAGCGGTACAACCCATTAACACTTTTACCTGCTGTTTGTGTAGTCCAGGGATGGCGGACCATCAGCACACCCCTTGGAATGCTACTGAATGCGTAGACCTGTTATTGGGAGAAGGTACTGCAGTCTTCTGGGGGCCATATGTCAACTTGGACTGAATAAGTGTGCTGTGTTGATCCTTTCGCACAGCAAGGGAAAGCAAGGGAAATATTCAATGAATTCAGCAGCTATTTTGTTTTGGCAAGCTTAAGAACATGTCAATGGTATCAAAATAAAGACAGATGTTATACGGACCTAGCTTATGTGATACAATGAAGTCATGTGTAGATTTGAATGGCTTTTCGTCATCATCATCATCATCATTATTATTATTGTTGTTGTTGTTGTTGAGGAAATTCCTCACTGGTGATGAATGTATGCTTTTACCAAGCCTGTATGATTTATATGAAAAGAGGGAATTGCAATAGTGCTTTCAGCGCTCAAGTTAGTTAAGAAACTGTAATACATTTTATTCTCTTCTGGGGCCTTTCACTAGTTTGAAATTAATATACTGATGAAATAAATAAAATTGACAGATTTCTTAAACAAAAAACAGAAAGTTCCCTTATGGGGAGCTTCGGCTATTGGGTGGTATAAAAATGCAATAAATAAATAAATAATCTTATGTGAGATCATCTCTTGCAAGAAATATCACTCAATGAAGCCAGCACAGAACATTTACTTTTGTGAGATAAAGCAAGAAACATATAGACCCTTTCTTCAGAACCACTTATATTTACTTTCTGTTAACAGAAATATTTCTATTATCTTTGGGAGGGGGGAGAGCTTGATTTAATAGTGATCAAAAAGAAAAAAAGGAGATAATATCTTCCGAGCTAGCACTCTTCATGAATGTAAAGGAAGTTCAAATATATTCCATAAACCTCCATTAACTAGCCCCAGTCCTTGGGCATTTGGGCATTTTGAATGGGAATCAGCTCAATACCCCACCATTGGTAGTACAATCTAGCTTGCACAACCTTCCTTCTGTGGCCTTCTTCTACTACTCCTTTTACTCTTGGTTATGTGGTAGGTACTTCAGCTGCAGAGATTTTTTTGTTACTGTATTGATGTATGTTTAAGTTTAATAAAATATAATAATAATAATAATAATTAAAAAAAAGAGATCTCCCATTCCATTTTATTATTGCTTTGTGGGATGGGACTACCCCCCATTCCATTCTACCTGCCTTCAAAATTGAAGTATACACAGTTTGCCACAGTTTAATTTCACAGTGTGTGGTAATCAGACCAAGATTCCATCATCATCATCATCATCATCAATCATCATCAACATCAAATAATCAGATTTATATACTATTTCCACAGAGTTTCAAACCAGTGAACATAAGCAGTGCCCCATCCAAGCCAAGTAAAATATAACAATAAAACTACACAGTGGCTTTTCTACCCATATGTTATCTGCTTTCAGTTTCGTTAAAGAATTGAAATCCGAGCACTACACGAATAGTGTTTCCTTTCCTGCTCTTCTGCTAAATAACATCTCAGTAGCACTGTGGTATAGCGAAATGGCACAAATACACATGTGGAAAAAAGTTTCCTTTCGCTTTCATAAATAACACCGCACATTCTCTACTCTAAAATAAACTTGCCAAAAGTACAGTGAAACTGGAGGATCACATCATCATTTAAAGAACCAATAAACTCACATGAGTAGGGAATACCATATGTAGAAAAGCTCAGTTAGAAAAATCGTAATTAAATGTGCTGTGCTGTCAGAGAGAGGCCTAATTTTGCAGCCTTGCTGCTGCATTCTGCACCAATTTGAGCTGCTGGACCAAACGAAGCCCCACATAGTATGCATTACCAAAATCCAGACTTGAAGTTACGAATTCCTGAACTACTGTGGCTGGGCTAGTACAATCCTGGAACAGCTATAGTTGGTGTACCAGCCAAAGCTGGCAAAACACACTCCTAGCCACTGAGGCCACTTGAACCTCCAGTGACAGATTATATATATATATAATCGGGGGGGGGAGGGGAGAACAGTTCCCTTAAGAACTGGGGCATAATAGACTATTACAAAGGACTTGGTAAGTACAATTTTAGAGAGAGAGAAAATAAGATGCTGTATAATCTTCCTTTAGCTCTTATAATGTCCAGATGCTCAAAGCAGAACCAGTGGGCATATATTGTTGGAATCCAGTTGTGATGTATATTGAACAAATCTCCACCATATGTCATAGAATGCTAATGGTTCTATCTTTCCTGGAATCAAGAACAAATAATGGGTTTTTTTCCTGATACTGCTACAGACCATATATTCCGATACCGTGCAGGTAAATTCAAATTATCTATTTTCTTCCACTGTTGTGTGATAGTCTGGCGAGTGGCAATTAAAAAAAAATGATAGAAAATCTTTACATTTAATATTTTTATTAGCTCCTTTATATGTTGATAATATAGTTTTGGTTCAGATACAATAGTTTCTCTAGTAATAGTCACTATTTTGCTATGTAGCAATGTCCTAAATCCCTGTATATGTGGACAAGTCCACCAAAAATGAAAATATGTGCCCTTTACTCCTCAGACCCTCCAACAAAGGGGGCACGTTGAGGTAATGTGCGCCAGCTGAACCAGCGTGCGATACCATCTGCGCAAGACTTTGAGGGAGAAGCATCTAGGAGCCCCCCTCCTCTGCAGATTTTGCGCCTGTTGCTTCAGGGGCAGTGCAGCCCCATATAGAATAGGCAACTGATCTATTTCTCAGACCTGTGAACCACCTACCCACAGCGCTTCCATCTTGCCAGGATTTGAACTTGGTTTACTAACCCTCATCCAGCCCACTAATGCATTCAAGCATTGGTTCAGAACCTGCATGGCCACACTTGATTCAGATGTTATAGATAAACAGAGTGGTGCCATCCACATATTAATAATACCTTGCTCCAAATCCACAGTTGACTGCTTCCAATGGCTTCATATAGATCTTGAATAGCATTGCAGATAAAATAGTGTCCTGTGGCACCCCATAGCACAAGTGTCAGGAGGCTGAGGTGAACTCCCCCAATGCCACTCTCTGAGACCAACCTTGTAGATAGGAATGAAACCACTAAAGTACAGTGTCCCCGATACCCATCCCACAAAGCTGATCTAAGAAAATACCATGGTTGCTTGTATCAAAAGCCACAGAGAGCTCGAGTAAGAGGAGCAAAGTTGCACTTCCTCCATCCTTCTCTTGAATAAAGGCCATCCAACAGGGTGGCCAAAGCCATTTCTGTTCCAAAACCAGACCTGAACCCACCACAACCCTCTCAATCACCTTCCCTAAAACTGGCAGGTTCACAACTGGGCGATAGTTGTCACAAATCCTTGGATGCAGGGTGGGCCTCTTCAGGAGTGGTCACGCTACTGCCTCCTTCAAAGTGTCAGGCACCACTCCCTCACATGACGAATTAATCACATGCATTAACCACACCCTAGATCCACCTAGCCATGCCACGCCAGCTAGCCTTAATATGCCTGTGGAAATGGTTAATGTGTATAAAAGAAAGAAGGTGAACTAAAGCCTATGCAATCTATGCATGTGCAAAGTCCAAACCAAGTCCAGAAATAAAAAATGGAAGAATGACAGATCACCAAGTCACATCAATGACCTTCTGCCCAAAAGATCAGGTAATTTAGAACTCCAAATTCTGGGGAGAAATTCAGATGGTAAAACTTCAAAAGCATCTCTGTTCAGTCCCATTCAGTTATTTCTGTGCCTGGTAGAGGAGAATTTGCATTTTCCAGTCACTGCAAGTCCTATTCCCCAGCAAACTTTAGACTGACTAGCAAACTCTGTCCGGGACAAACTACTTGAATCTCTGCCATCTAAAATTCTTGTACACAGGCATTTTTTAAACTGTAACTCCCCTATCATCACAGTAGTCATCAACAGTGGCAAGTCAATACCACACATATTTTACCAAAAGCTTTGACCAACCAAGGATGGACACACATACAAATTGAGCTTTTCTAAATTAGTTCAACTTAGTGATGCAAGTCCTAGGGTTTAATTGCCTGCATCTGCCTAAAAATTCTTAAACTGTACTCTTGGTGGGGTGAGCAAGTCACTACTACTGCAGGCCATCAGCTGCTTGCAAACTCTCCATTATATATTTTCTCCCTAAAAAAGTCAGATACAATAGGTGTACAATATTAATTTGGCCAATCCTGGCTGAACATTAACTGGTTGTTTATTTGAGAATTCACAATACTAAAAATATTTTTTCCAGGCTTAATTTGTGATAGAGAAATGCATAATTGAGTGTCTGTAATTTTTCAGCAGGTAACCAACAGAACCTGATAAAAATGACTCATTCCCTCAAGCAAGAGTGTTAATAAGAAAATGATATCTAATTGGTTTCTGAGAAAACTGGAATCAGCTATTCCCTGGATCTCCCTTGCATCCTAACCCTTTTTGGCTACACTTTCCCTCTGCATCAGAAACATGTGTTACCAAAAACAAAACTTGTCCACATTTTGATCTAAGAATATTGATAACAAGGATGGCCAGGGAGCAGAGCTAAGGAGGACGAGGAATCTAGTTGGAATCTAACAAAATCTGGCTGGTTAAAAAAGACAAAGAAGATTTGGCAACTTCAGGTATGTGGTCAATCATAAACATCATTGTCGCCTCTGAAAAATGACTGGTTTGGAAGACATCGTCACCTACCAGAATGCAATTGATTCATTGCCTCAGTACTTTGATTTTCAATTGGTTCTAGTAAAGGTGTTATGCTACCATTCCTGCAAAGATTTTGTTTGTACCCACTACTCTCTGTCTGTGTACAAATGCAAATTGAACTCTAGCCTGTGTGAGTCATGTACATTCATGGGATTATTTTTCTTTAGTGGCAGCAGGAAAGTACTAAATCACAGCACCGCGGAGTTCTTATTGGTTCAAATGTCTGGTTCCACTTTGCTCTAATATCTTACGAACCCTCACAACTCACTACTGTCACAGTTTCTCATTTCTCTCTCACCGAAATAGCACTTTGTTAATTAGCCACTTCTAGTTTAGTGTTTCATTTCTCAGCCTCCAAGGTTCCTCTTGCATTCCTACTTGCTCGACCAGGCGCAATATCAAGTCGGTGCTTTCAGGAATTCAAAAAGTGTAAATTAGTTTAGAGTAAGGGGTGAGATTAGATGCATCAAAATGTCTCATTCCCAACATCCCTAGAAGAAATGGTACTGGTTTTAGTACACAGACATGCAGGCCTGGCATCGGTGTCTGTCATAGTGGGGCAAATGCTGGGCCCCACAGCTACTAAAGGGCTCATTGTGGTGGAAAGCAGTAGCTCATGTCTCCCCTTTTTGAATTTGAAATGGTTTTGAGGGTGCCAGTGCCTAGCCTGCCACTTTGAAGAGAAGCAACGGGTGAAGTGGATACAGCATCTGCCACCATCTTCCATTACCTCTGGGCTCCAATGTAGTGGGGCTCAGAGGTCTTCAGGGGAACAGAAGATGGTGGCGATTGTAATTGCTTTGTCTGGCACGTCTCTTCACAGTGCCATCCCCTGTTGCTCCCCATCCTGCCCTCTTGCAAGCTTACTTTTGGGGGAGTCAAGGGCGGCACCAGGAAGGGGCCCAGAGGGCAGCTGCCCAGAAGTCCTCAAACCTGGTGCCAGACCAGCACGTCTACATAGAGAAATAGGGAGACACACACATTTATATGTACGTATCTGTCTAAAACAGATCCATATCTTCACATATGAAGAGTTCCCAAGAGAACCATGATGCTCCAGCTGTGTTATGACTTTAAAAGAAGGGGGAAAGGAGGAGAGGCTGGGAGTCACTGGAATTAGCAGGGGAAAAGAGGAATGCCTTTCTAACATAAGAGCACCGTGTTTATTACCTTTGGGGGATTGACAAAGATGGGGGTAAAAGTGGAACTGAAGTGTTCCAAGTGTTTCAAAGATGGTGTCACAGAAGATAAAATACAACTGACATATACTGAAAGGAGTCTGACTTTTTTCAGACCCTGCAAAGCCACAGGAATGGAAAACAAACAAAACAATAAGCTTCTGTAATTTATCACTTTCTTTGAACAAAAGGACTCTGTTTGAACTACAGACTGGTTTACATGTAATGCTAAACCCTGATTTATCAGCATGTGGATGATCTTGAATGATTCCAAGTGAAGAGTCCAGAAGAACTACTTTGGCAAAGTTTAGTTTTTGTTTTGTTTTTTAAGTTTTGTTTTGTTTTTTAAAAAAATACATTTTATTTTAATGTAACCAACAAGTTTTTTTTTAAGTAATCCAAATTTAGCATTGACCACTAATATTGGTTATTGGGTGGGTTAGAAATGAAATAAATAAAATAAAATGATAGTGAATAAATAAATAAATATTATGAATCAGGCATCGTCGTTTAAAACAAACTTGTTAGTTTAATAAGCGACATTCTGAACCTATGGCTTGATATTGGCTCATTTATGGCTAAATTTGCTCATTTAGCAATTGGCCAGAGTTTGTTTTAATACTAAACCAGGTTTTTTTTAAAAAGTGAAACTAAACTCTGCCCAAATCTTTCTTTTGGCCCCGTAAGAGGAGGAGAGGATGGGAGAACATGAGAGACGGAGGCTCTGCTCTTTCATGGTTTAGCACCATGAGAAAACCAGCCCACTGTGTTAATTCCAAATCAATCTAGGCTTATAGTAAATCAACCGACTGGTGATCAATTTTAATTAAGGGAAGGACTGTAAATCATATCTGGAATTCAAAGATATAACTGCATGAGAAGATGCATCGTTTGCAACTGCATGTAAATGTGGAAAAGATATTTCTTTTATTATTTGATCTGTTTTGTATCACACACAACAATTCTATACGTTCAGTTTAGACACCATCCCAGTGTTTCTAATAGCTACATTTATCTATTGGTGGGCTGGATGCTGGAACTACTAAGCATTGGTGACTAAACAAATAATCTTATATATGTATAGCAGAACTGAGTGCAACATCCCACGGCCCTGGCCAATTTATTACTAAGCAGAATGGAGGTTCTGCTGACTTCTGACTTGGCAAGAGGGGTGGCTACAGAAACAAGGAGGGCAGGCGGGGCGGGGGGAATCCTTGGCCCAATCCAATTCTCAAAAGTGGCACCCACATCGAGACCATGTTTTGAATTTGAATCAGCACAAGGACTGAGATATGGAACACAACACAATAATTGCTTTGTCAAAAATATAATGGTAGCAATTACTATTATACTGCTGATATTTTTCGCCTTCCAAACATGAGAGAACTTCAATTTTTAGATTAGGGGGGGCATTTAAGAAATCCTTGCAAAATATATCTACACAAAGTGTATGATTATGTTTACCAGCTTTTCTTAAATTGGAGTGTCTAAATCACTGGGATGGGAGCAGGGAAATACTGGCACCCACATGTCCCTTGCAAAGCAGTGCTGATAGGAGCGGCCACGTGTCGGCATGACAGACTGTGACATTACAGTAACTGAAGGCAAAGGATGTACATTGATGCAGGCTATACAGACAAAGAACAATAAATTAGTAGGAGAGATGTGCTTCATCAGGCTAGCACAATTTGTGTTCCTTTGTGTAGGGTGGGATCCCACCAATAGCTTGAGAAACTTTTGTTTTTTGCCTGCTTGGCATTGTTAGAACAGGGAAGTTTTCAATCACATGGCAGGCTGGTGGGCTTTTCCGGGAAAATACCGGAAAAATTCAGGAAAAACCCCGGTTTTTTCCAAAGCCTCTTTTAGTTTTTTTCCCGAAAAATTGGAAAAATTGAAAAAAATGAAGAAAAAAAAGATTATGGGATGTTTTATTTTAGCATGATGAATAAAATGTTTAAGACAAGGTGTTCAGATATTTACTTCTCCAAATGATTTCTAAAAACTATGTACAGTATCAGATTATTACAATGTCTATGCACCAAGGACAAGCAAGTCCTAGGTTGCAAACTGAGACTACAACTCTCAAATGCAAGAGCAAGATGCATTTCTGCCTCTAGGGGGCACTGCCGTTGAAGCAGAGACTGAAACTAATAGTGATAGCTATGGGTCAGAAAATGAGTCTGATTAAATTTCATGCATATTCATTGAATCTTGGTCCCCCGCTTCTTCTCAGTTCTTTTTATGGGAATGGGTGCTTCATGTCTTGACACTGGAGGACTAGCGGAAACATAAATAATTTTCTTTGTTACTAATGTTGGTGGTTTCTTCTGTTGTGGTTGTTTTTTAATTGATTTTTTTGCCTGCTCCTCATAAACTGGCAGAACCAAAGAGGTTCCTAACAGTTCAGGAGCTTGTAGCTCCATTTGTTACCAAAAAAAGGGGGAAAGTAAAATAGTAAATTCAATTTGTAATAAGTGTTTGAATACACTGTATTTTTAATACACCAAATGTAATAATTTTATGCCAAACCAACTTGGACATAATTACATTTTATGTTACTAAAGTAACAAAGTGACTTTCAATCTGTAAAAAGTGCTAATATTGCATTATTTCCATTTTTCCGAAAATTTCCATTTTTCCGAAAACCCCTGGAAAAAAACTGGTTTTTTTCATGGCTTCAAAATTTCCGGAAATTTTACATCTCTAGATGGGCTGCACCTGACTTGGCGAGTCACAGCTTATGCAGCCCTGATTTTAATTGTCTGGAGAAATAGTGCAGCATTTTAGACCCTGAACTTAATGATCTAATGCCCACCCACCCCCTTTAGATGTCCATGTGTACTACTTCAGTAGTGAAGCACTCTGCTGCTACCATCACCCAGTTGCAACTCCTGCAACCATCACACTGCTGCAACTTCACCCAGTTGCAATCATACTTTACAACTTTTTCTACATTCCTGGTATGCTACTACTACAACAAAACTGTTTACCAATCCTAATTTAAAAAACATATACACAACTCTGAGCATGTGCCGGTTTGCAGTTTAAACACACTCATCATTATGAATCCAGGTACAAAACGGAGTCAGCCCTGAGTTTGCCTCATGACCTGCCACTCTGGGTGGTCATTTTGTGGGGGGGGGGGGCTGAGCTTTGGGCCTGGAGTTTGGCCCCAAGGTCCAGCCCTAGCTGCACCATGGGGGTGTGGGTGCAGCAGACAATGGCACACAATTATTCTGTAATTGTTTTTATTGTATTTTTATGCATGCTATTGTTTTAATCAATTTTATTATGCTTGTAAGCAGCCTTAAGTGCCATTTTTGGGTAGAAAGGCGGGGTACAAATCAATTTTTTTAAAAAATGTCAGACACAGTTTGGGAAACCCCTGGAAAGAATTTCCATAGAAAGGAACTAAAATCAAGCAAAGGGGACACACAGCAAATGTTGCCATGTGGAGTTCTCTTGTTCAGGTTTCCAGCCCCCTCACCACCCTGATTTTCTGTCTTCTCCCCCCCCGCCCCAACCACAATTAGTCAGTATTTATTGTACACTGAGCATGCTCAATCCTGTTTTGAGGGTTTCCCTCAGACCTTCATTTGCCTAAAGATTTTTTGTACATCTGCAAAATTTTGTGTTCCCCCAACAATCCTTATGTTCATGGATGCTGCTGTTGGGCTACATAAGTATTCGTCTTCAGAGAACAGGGTTTCTGATAGCCAAATGACTACATACCTGGACAAATAATCAGGTATTATTGGAGTTGCTTCTGCTTCTGCAAGGCTGCTTTCAAATTAAGCTATTGTTACCTCTTAAATGACAAAATATCCAGTGCTGAATCAAAGACTGTTCACAATCCAGAAAATCTGGCTTCTTAAATCAAAATGTAGCTGATAATTTAAGTCAGCAAAGTAAAGTGCACTCAATACAGTTCATGGCAGATGATAAAGCTGAACGTGCAGAATGAAAGCTCGAGATCTAGCCATCAATCCCTGAGTTGTTGAACAGAGCAGCACTGCAGAGACGCAACCTAAAACATTATCCAATGCACTTTAGTTTAATTAATATATATATATATATATATATATATATATATATATATATATATATATATATATATATATTACATGTGTCAGCATTCTCTCTTAGTACTGAGAGCAGTGGCATGGAAATCCTTTCCTCCTTTAAATCAGCAATGCATAGTCTAACAAAGGTACCAGAATGAACTGATTAGACGTTAGTCTCCATTACTAGGCTACTTAACCTTCCTTTTTCAGTGCTTATGCTGTTGCTCCTATAAAACAGATATAGGCTTTTGCTAGACCTAAGGTTTATCCTGGGATCATCCCAGGGTCTGCTCCCAGAATCCCCTGTGTGTCATTTACATGAACAGGGATGACCCCGTGACGATCCCAGGATAAACCTTAGGTCTAGCTAAGACCATAGTCAACTTGTGGTCCCCCAGATGTTATGAACCACAATTCCTGTCAATCCTAGCCAGCACAGCCAATGGTGATAGATGATGGGAGTTGTAGACCAAAACATCTGGAGGGCCACAAGTTGCCCACCACTGAAATGAGAGAAGGACAGAGAGGAGAAGTTTATAGTTATCAAGATGACCAAAGCTTGAACCAGAGTTTTAGCTGAGATGGTCCATCACTCATAGTTGCCAGATGCACAAAACCCCCAAATATCAGCCCTCCATCTCCCCTATGGTGGTATATATAGAATAATTAACTAAACAATTGACATTTTGCTGCCTTTTAATGAAATGCTGCCTGAGGAAGGCTGCCTTGCCCTTGCTAATAGTAGGTTGTCCTTTAATGGGATGGCCCAAGAAAATGATTGGAAGAAAACAAGGTGCTTCTCTGATGCTTGGAGCTTCTTTAAAATGTCTTGTTTTTGTTTTTTGTTTCAGGACATTGTTTTCATCCTATGTTTCCTTTCCTTAGTGAATGCTCCCACAGCACTCACCCTTTATAGACATTTATTTTACGTGCAAATCCTATTTATATGGATATAGGTATAAGCAGATTGCTTTAGGACATGTGCTGTGAAGAGCTGCTGTTACGAATGCTCACATGCTCTGACCTAATAAAATTTGTAAACGAAGTCTATGATTTGTAAATGACCAAACGTAAAGTTCATGAAGCTGCTGCTCAGTCCACTTGCTGTCCTACCTCTCCAGCACTGTGTGAGCCTTCAGGTTACGCAACCCTTTTGACAATGTGCACAGAGAAGCCATTTAACATGCCGGTATCCATTCCTCTAAGAAATTAGTTTAATGAGCTCTTGTTTTCCAACATAGTTAGAGGGAAAACAAGTGTCTCTTTTTTCTCTGTGAACCTAGAAAGCAGATGAATATGGTGGGTGGGGTCAGTTTGCCTGAGTCTTTGGCACATTGACACAGGCAGAAGAATCAATTAAGTAGTCAAATTCAACAGGGAAAAAATGATACATGCTGAAAACAATTATGGGGAAAAGTATGCATAACAACATGAGTTACACTATTCACCATTGTATTCTTCTCCATAGTTCTTTTCTCTACATTAGGAAAACGGAAACTTTCAGTTAAAAAAATGGTTTCTGAAAACCCTTGTGTTCCAGACCAAGCAAAAAGCTCTGAACAAATATCCTTTAACAGCCTCCCATGGTACAAAAATTAAACTTCGCCAGTTCCACTAAGAAGAAAATCTCTTGAAAACTGACAGTACTCCAGAATACTAGCACAGGGGAGTGGGACTAAAAAGAATATCCACAGAGCCTACTTTAAAAACTGTCCTAAAATATTTTTTTGTTCTATAGACTGAATTTCAACGAGCTCTCATATCTCATGATCTTCAGAGTTTGAATTCTATATAGCATAGTAATGTTATTAAGCGTTTATACATTACTGTGTATTTATTCATCTACTTTGTACCTTTTTTCTTAGGGTATTTCCCCCCCCCCCCCATCAACTTAACAGTCTTTAAGAAAGCTATAAAGACTGATCTCTTCCAGCAAGCCTATTCAGTGGAATTTTAGGATGCTTTTAGGATTTTTTTTTAGGATGTTTTAACAATGTATACTATGATTTTTATCAGTATTTTATGTATTTTATACTTGCTGTTGTTCCCCGCCTTAATCAAAATGGAGAGGCGGTTAAGAAATAAAATTATTATTATTATTATTATTATTATTATTATTATTATTATTACCTTAACTCCAAAAGTCATTATTATAAAAGATGCCGCAAAATAAGTATACAAGTAAGCTCAATACTTGCATCTGGTTCCTTTTAGACTTAAGCAATTCAGCTTATTTGCATACTTACTTTGCTCAGTATTTTAACACTTAATTTTAACTTAAATTTAAATTTTACTGTTCTAACTCTTTATTTTAATCTTATATCAATTTTGCGGCGTGGTTTTATCCTAGTTGTGCTTTTTATACTGTATTTTGTATTTGTGTTTTTAACCTGTTGGTTGTTTTATTATGGTTTTAATTTTTGTGAATCGCCCAGAGAGCTTTGGCTATTGGGCGGTATAAAAATGTAATAAATAAATAAATAAATAAATAAATAAATCTTACCCTGAGCACAATAATGCACTCTTCTTACTCTGAACACAGTAACACACAGTTATTTTGCCTTACACAGTATGTTCCATTTATATTATACATGGCAACTACTGTCAGGATTTGGGCTCCACCCTGACCCCTCATTGCTCTGGTCAGATGCTTTTACTCTTGCCTAACACTTGCCTCAATTGCTTGCAAATATGAGCAACTGAAATGTTGAGCCTTTTACCCCTGATAAGGTGGGCCAGACTGCCATTTAACTAGCTCTTAGCAAATAAAAAGATGCCTTTTGAGGAAAACCCAAGAATTGGCAGAGCTGTAGCTGGGTCAGCATGTATGTGCACCCCCCTACCCAAATATAGCACGCTCCTACTGACATCTTGACAGATTTCACTATCCTCATTTCTCAGAAGTGGTTTGTGCCACTTTGCAGGCTGGACAAGGGAAAAAGAAACTGAGAGATGTGTTTTAAATTCCTTGAATCCATGGTTGGCAACCTTTTGGGAAAGTGTGCTGCAAATCAAGTGAAAAGCAGGAGGCAATGCTACTGTAATACAAAGCATCATAGAATCATAGAATAGCAGAGTTGGAAGGGCCCTACAAAGCCATCTGGTCCAACCCCCTGCTCAATGCAGGAATCCACTCTAATGCATCCCTGACAGATGGTTGTCCAGGTGCCTCTTGAATGACTCTAGTGTGGGAGAGCCCACACCCTCCCTAGGTAACTGATTCCATTGTCGTACTGCTCTAACAGTCAGGAAGTTTTTCCTGATGTCCAGCTGGAATCTAGCTTCCTTTAACTTGAGCCCGTTATTCCGTGTCCTGCACTCTGGGAGGATCGAGAAGAGATCCTGGCCCTCCTCTGTGTGACAACCTTTTAAGTATTTGAAGAGTGCTATTATGTCTCCCCTCAATCTTCTCTTCTCTAGGCTAAACATGCCCAGTTCTTTCAGTCTCTCTTCATAGGGCTTTGTTTCCAGACCCCTGATCATCCTGGTTGCCCTCCTCTGAACACATTCCAGCTTGTCTGCGTCCTTCTTGAATTGTGGAGCCCAGAACTGGACGCAATACTCTAGATGCGGCCTAACCAGGGCCGAATAGAGAGGAACCAGTACCTCACGTGATTTGGAAGCTATACTTCTATTAATGCAGCCCAAAATAGCAATTGCCTTTCTTGCAGCCATATCGCACTGTTGGCTCATATTCAGCTTGTGATCTTGTACGTTTGAGATTTTACCTCTTGTCTATGGAGTCAGGGAGCAAACAACATAGGGCAGGCAGCCCAGGAATATGACAAACTCTTGCTGGATCTGCCAACTTGTGCTGTAGGTAAGCCACCCAGATATATTGTTTTGGGAGACTTCTATTTGAAGCTAGTTATTAGCTTCTTATGATATAATATATAGTATATAAAAATACCTTGGCAAATGCTTCCATGACACTGTAACTTGGAGAGTGCAGGAAAAATATGTCAAACAAAATGTGGCCGTAATAACCGACTTCTTCTTCACAAAGGGTTCGAAACTTCTACCAGCAGCCATCTGGGTTTTTAAAGCTAAAATTGTTTCTCAGATTCTGTTTGGGGCACCGATCTGGTTTTCTTATTCTAAGGCCTTAGCTAGACCTAAGGTTTATCCCGGGGTCATCCTTGTTCATGTAAATGACACATAGGATATCCCGGGAGCAGGCAGGGACGACCCTGGGACGACCCCGGGATAAACCTTAGGTCTAGCTAAGGCCTAAGAGTTTTCCTGAAGGAACTCAACCCTATTTTCTTAGGTTAATATTCAGTGTCCCCATGCTTGGCATGGATTTCTTCTATACACTTTTGGCTCCACTGCTGTCTTGTGCTTACTCCCAATTCCCTGGCTTCTAAGGTATTGTCAGACTCTTTTGAATCTCCTTGGATGAAAGCTGTGGTGCAAAAAGTTACTGATCTCTCATCCTCATATTTGTTATATATGGACTTGGAAAGTGCCAAACATACTGTTAAATAAAGATTACTGTGCATAGACTAACAGGAGCTCCAAGGAGATGCATGGGAACTGAGTTCACCTCAGTCATTGGGTCTACCAGGCGTCTCCTACAAAGATGGAATGTCCTACATAGGATGGTTAATTAACCCTAAATATAGAAGTCATTCTCCTTAGCAAGGTTTAATGTTCTCCTGTCCAAAGTATTAAATTAATTTAATAGTTGTAACAAAATTCCAATGAATAACAGATGCTGCTCCAGTAGCAACGTTGAGCTGGAGTCCATTTTGCATGTTTTATTCCACTATAGTTATTATGAAGAGGCCAGAAAAGACCTAATATACCCCATTACGCAGTTTTCCAGGCCACTCTCTTGAATCTCTTATGATTATTCTACTCCAGGGCACCAATAAGTCAATTACTGAGCAAGTAGCTAAATTTCTGGACCTGGCTATTCCCATTAGACCACTCATGGTTGTCTGATTATTTCTTTTAAATTTATTGATTATATATCCTTCCATTTCTACTAATATGTATTTTTATTAATGTGTGTGTATAATGGTCTGTAAGTAAATTTTTGTTGTTGTAGTACAGAGTATCTTTTTTTGCAAGCCTGCCCGTACTCTGAAATCTTCAGGAGAGGCCCTTCTCTCGGTCCCACCACCATCACAGGCACGCCTGGTGGGAACACAGGAGAGGGAGGGCCTTCTTGGTGGCTCCCTTGGGGCTCTGGAACTCCCTTTCCCAGGGAAGCTAGATTGTCTTCCTCCCTGGTGTGTTTCTGGAGGGAGACTAAACTTTCTTGTTCCAGCTGGCCTTTGGGGAGTAGTCTGGACCTCTGTTTATGTGTTGTTTATATAATGGATTTTTTAAAAAAAATTACTCACATTTTAAATGTTTTTAAATGTTTTAATATTGTAGTGTGTTTAATTTTTTAAAAAAATTTTGTATATCTCTATCTGTTTTAATTGTACATGTTTTAATTTGTAAAGCCACCTTGAGTCCCAGTAACGGGGGAAATGCGGGATATAAATATCATTGTACATTGATGGTGCTATATAAATAAATAATAATAATAATAATAATAATAATAATCATCATCATCATGGAAAAAGCAACTATTCAAGCAGCATAAACTTAACTGAAACAGTTTAATTTAAGATCTTGAATGGATTTAATGGGGACATGTTGGCAGTTGTCCTGGAGCCAATGAATCAGTTAAAGGGAAATATTTGTCTGCAGTTCTCATTGACTAAAAAACATACCACATACTCAAAGATCAAGAATGAACAAAGAATCTGTCAACTGCAAAGGAGCTTGAGTATCAACTGAGAATAGCAGGAGGCTACTATACTATTCCTAGGGCCTACTAATGCACACTGTCGGTGCCAAATAAATATTTGTCTAGATACTGTTAATGCTGTTAGCAGTCTTAGTACTGTTTCTATACAACCGCTTGCACTGCTGGAACTTATTGTGCTTCTAAAAAGGAAGAAGTCTGAATCATTGGTAAGCTCGTTCTTATTTTTGAGCTTACAATGACAAATGTATAATGGTATCTCCCTTTTTGCTCTTCCTCAAACGGCTTAGGTTTATTTCATATTAGCAAAATCCCAATAATAATGGTGGAAGAGGCTGATGCATAGAAGGCCTTTATACCACAAAACCCTATTGTGGGGTGCAATGTATCCCTTGGAGCTCTGAGGGAAAGGGAATGATACAGCATCATGTAGCAATACTAGAGTTAAGGATTCCCCCTCAGTTATTTCTATCCATGCCAGATAAGCTCCCCTAATTTGAATATGGGACATTTTAACCTCTGCTGTTAATTAGACTGTGACACAGCTTGGCCTATTTATCCTTCCTCCCAAGCTTTCCTTTCCTCAGCTTCCCTCCATATCTGTCAGCAACATCAGCATTCACCCTGTTGACCAGGCACACAGCCGTAGCTCTAACTTAGATTCCTCACTCTCCATTGCTCCCCACATTCTGTCATTCTCAAGTCATGCTGTTTCCTGAACAAAACGTAAAAATAACAAAACAAAAAGTTCCTTCCTCTTCATTTTCTCAGCTAAAACTCTCATTCAAACCCTGGTGATCTCTCGCTTTGACTACTATAATATTGACTACCACAATATAACTCCCATGATCTATTAACATTGGTTATGCTGGCCAAGGCTGAAGGCCAAAACATCTGGAGGGCCACAAGCTGCCCATCTCTCTCTTACTGCATCTTAGTATTCTCACCTTCACTCAAAACTCTGCTTCCAAAATCATCCATCACTCCTGTTGCTAAGGGCTTGATGTTTCGGTCTACAACTCCCTGCGTGACCAGCTAAGATGGCCAACGGTCAAGGATTAATTACTCAATTTATATCCCATCTTTCTGTCAAAAATGTTGCTCAAGTTGGCTAGCAATAATAACATACAGACTAAAAACAGAATCTCAATTAAAATAACATGAAAACAAATCAATGAATAACACAACAGTACCCAAATAGTAAAACCTACTTCAGCAACAAACCAGCTTTCATGCCAAAGGCCTGCCTGAATAAAAACATATTTGCCTGCTGTCAAAAGACAACAAAGAGGGCAGCAACCGGGCCTCCCTCAGTGGAGAATTCCAGAGTACCTGAGAAGGCACTCTCTCGTATCTCCATCAAACATCCCTCCAATGGCGGTGGGACCAAGAGAAGGGCTTCGCCAAAGTTCTTAAAATCCAGGTAGGCTGTAGGGAATAATTCTGTTAGTTGTAATCCAAAACATCTCACTCAGACCATATGACCCCTCCCCACTAAATCCTTTCATTGGCATCCTGTTTACTTCCATTTCCATCACAACACCCCTTGTTCTTAACTTTAAAATTCTCCCTAGCCCTACTCTCTGATTTGGCTCTTGTTCCGTTAACTTCCTGCCCATGATTTCTGCTCCTTCAACTCTACCAACCTCAGTCACCTGAGCGTTTCTCATTCGCTGTCCCTGGAACCCCTTCTCTGAACAAGCACATGGTGCCCATGTTTTATAAACCAGCCAAGAGCCGAGGTGTTATCTTAAGTGTTTTATTGCTTTGACCAATTACTCGGCCATAAATCTCTGGCCAATAATGCAGGAGAAAACTGCTGCTGTTGCAAAGGTAAGTTGAGAGAAACACAGTTTTTTAAATGTAATCCAGAAGTTCCGACCAACAATCGGGGCAACAGGTACTGAACGCAGTCCTGCTTGGTCAAGAGGCCAAGCAGGGGGTGCTGATGTCACGGAGCCAAGAGCAAAGCGGAAGTCAAAGTCCAGTCCACGTCAAAAGCTGAGTCAGTCATCCAGAATGAAAGGGTGCAAACAGCATCCAAACAGAGTATATCGAGCTGGTCCAAGTCAAGAATCCAGGGTCACGGTCAGGAGGCAAGGCGAGGAAACACACAGGCAACCAGGGGAGCAAAAGGTGTTTGGCTTCTTCCTTTTCAAGCCCTGCCAGGATGATCCCACCCAGAACCCAGCTGTGCCTCATTCCTCCACCCTTTGACCCAGCCCCTTATTTAAGCTCAGCATTTTTCCCCTGCCAGTTCTGCAGGTGCATACTTCGTCTGACCGCTTGCGTCTGTTCTGCCCTTTTCCTACGCCTCCTTTGGCGGGGGCTGGGTGGTCGAACTGCCTCCATCTCTGCCTCTGCCTCAGGAGACACAGGCAGAGGAAGAGTCTGACTGGCCCGCAGTTCCTCCGAGGGACCTGCGTCCTCTTCCGTTGCATGGCTTTCTATCTGTGTGCCAGTCTCCGGCCTGGCTGTGGGGGAGGAAACACACTCTACCTCTGGTAAGTATGCCTCCTCCTCATCTGAGGAGACTTCCTCGGGTGAATCCCTAACACCATGTCTGTCTTTCCCTCCAACTGCTTCCTCATTCTCTATTTTAGATAGTGAGTTGATATTTGGCTGCACGATTGCTCCTGAATTTTAGTCTCACTCCCAATGTCCAGCAGGTCAGGGGTGCCACCAAGAAACCTCATGGCCATGTCAGGCAGGTGGAACAGCCGCCGCCACATAACCAGCGATATCTGCATTCATATTAATGCAATTAAGATGTTATGTAGAACAGGTTTATCTTAATTGTGTGCTGTAAAATCAGACATGTGACCAAGGCCATGTTTGGGTGGGCACATCCCTTTGTGGGCTGGGCATGTTGGTGTGCACGCCCCCTTGGGGGCTGGACATGTTGGTAAGCACACACCCTTGGGGGTTGGACTTGTTGGTGTGCACGCCCCCTTGGGGGCTGGACATGTTGGTAAGCACACACCCTTGGGGGTTGGACTTGTTGGTGTGCACGCCCCCTTGGGGGCTGGACATGTTGGTAAGCACACACCCTTGGGGGTTGGACTTGTTGGTGGGCACGCCCCCTTGGGGCAGCCATGTTGTCCTCCTTTTTGGTTTCCAAAATATGGTCACCCTATGTTTGGGGCAAAATAGCTCTTCCTCAGATGCAACAGTAATTTCTGGGTATGAAATTATTCTGCCCTCAAGGAAACATTGTTTAGAAAGCTCCTCCCTTCAAATGCTCTCGGCAATATCCAATATCGCTCGCTTAGACTTCTACTCAATGGGACTTCACTGTCCTGTCCCCAACACTCCCCCTCCCACACAACTCCAAAACCTGCTTCAGAGGGTCCTCCAACATTCCAGAGCAGATTGGGGGAACAAGGACTGCAGAGTGGAGGGAGAATCCGCTTCTCTGGCAGACATAATTGGATTTCACCCTCTTGAAAGCAACTGAAACCTTCAGTTGGACATGGGCTGGACAATCTGAACTAAATTCTGAAAAGTTTGCTGTCTTCCACTAGTTGACTTTCTTCAAAGAAACTTTATCTTTTATCATCTCTACGCATGATAGTCTATGTGTTATTTTCAGATGACTGAATGATAGTTAGTTGACTGATTCATCAACATGGAAACAACTTTTTTTATTCAGTCACACTGCCACCCACACAAAAGTATCAGAGAAGGTAGATAATTATGCATCAGCCCCTGCAAGATAGCTAAGATACAGTTTTCTATTAATCATTTCTGTGACTATTAAGTGTGCTTCTTGAAGAATACATGTTCTATACTGTGGAGTGCTTTTTCTCTGCGTTTGGCACTTCAAGGGGGTGGCAAATTGGAAGGATTGACTTATAGTCTTGAGTGGGAAGTTTGTACAGTCAGAGAATCAGAGCGTAGCACAGGAATACATTCGCTGTGCGGTTTTCTGGTGTGTGAGGGACATTGAGAAGGATTTATTTATTACATTTTTTATTATTATTACATTTTTATACCGCCCAATAGCTGAAGCTCTCTGGGTGGATCAGGAAGCACCATCCCTTAACTTTACTAGTTTTTAATTTTAAAAAGCTATCATTTCTCATTTATCTGTCAAGCTTGACTAACAGCAAGGGGTGGAATTCATTCCTAAATGCCATCAAGATCTCAACAGTTGCTTCCAAGTGTTTAGACAACAAGCACATGCAAGTGTGACAAACACCGGCTGGTCAGGAACGGGGCCATGGCTTAGTGATAGAGCACTTACTGGTCAGGCAGAAAGTACAAGGTTCAGTCTCTGGTCATTCCAGTTAAACAAGTGGCAGGGGTAACAAAGTTCTCTCCTTGAGACCTTGGAGTGCCACATTGAACAGAATGGGCAGTAGTGAGATAGAGGGACCAATGACTGCCTTAGGATGTGGCATCCTCAAAAACTGAAGAAACATTCTGGCTTTCTAGATAATGGCAATCAAAGTTTTAGGAACCCAAGCAATCCAGCAGTCTGGATTTTTCTAATTCTGCCTTTCAGGAATTTAGAAGAAAGTTTGACAAACACTTGTAAAATACTAAAAATAATCTCTAGTATCAACATTGGTAGGAAAAATGCCTACCTAAGAATAATTTGTAAGAAATGAGGAATGGGAAATGGAAGGATCATTTATATTTTTGCTTTTATCATCATCGTGTTGTTCTTGGTTCTGATAACCTCTTATGGGATGGTTTTAGCTCTCCATTGTAATGGCAGGTGTTACTAGGCATTTTTATTGTATTATTTGTATTATGTCTTCTGAACTTTGTTTTAAACTTTTTTGTATATCAACCAAAAAAAATGTTATGGGGCGATTAATAAACATAAATAATAACCACATAAATAAAATATCTATCAAGAGTTCTAGGGTTTTCTTTTTTAAAAGATGTAAAATACCCTTTTAAGCAATTCTGTTCACTGGGGGATGAGTCACAGCAATAATCATTTTAATCTTTTTTCTATGAAGTGTTGTTGTTTTTAAAGAAAAACACAAAAATACCACTTTGTATTGACTAAGCAGCTATAAAACTTAATTAATTCTGTTCCCGAAGCTGTTGACCCTGCAGCTGTACTCCTGGAAACAACAATGAAAACATCACCATCATCACTGATGTCACATACTTCAAACTTCCAGTTAATAATTCTCGCATTATAGAACAAAATGAGTACTTCCAACACAAATTAATTGTAAGCAAGTCAGTTCTTGTCAACTTAACTGCTAAATGTGGTTAAGTAATGTGCTAGAACTCGAGACAATGTGGAGGATACATCAAGGAGATAGAAGCTAGAATTACCTTCTGTGTATTTTAATGGGAGAGATGTATGCATATGCTTAAGTGTCTCACTAATGTCAGTGAGACTTAAAATGCTGGGTGCTTTTCTTTCATCATCAACAACGATTTCATCATCAACAACTTCCCTAACAACATATGGTTATATAGAAAAGATTCTAGAGCAAATGGTACCTCCCTTCTTGGGGTGGGGGGTGGGGAGAAAAGAAAATACTATCTAAATTCAAGTACTCTCAAATCTGTCTGATACCTCTGTCACGTCTTAATTAAAATGCTCTAAGAAGAAGACTGCTCCCTTTCCTGCCAAGATTCAGCCAGCAAGTGAACAGAGCTTCAGTTCAGCTGCTGCCACCCTCTTGCCACAATTCGTAGACAGCCCTGCTTTGCCCCCCAATCAAAGGCCTTGTTGTCATTTATTTATTCATTTATTTATTTATTACACTGTTATACCACTTAGTATCCAAACCTGTGTTTCCCTCTGCAACAAGGAAGCCTATCAAGACCATCCTTTCAGTGAGCAGTCCCTCACCTTGGGTGACATTCTCTGCCTTCTGCTCTCCACCAGTTGAGCACAAATAGGGCTCCTAGAGATGTGAGTGGAGAAGGAGGGATCTCCTCAGTGCCCACCATCACCCACTGACCCAAATAAGGCCTATCAGCACCCTGTCCTCAAAAGGCCTCCTGTGTCAAACCAAGATGTTTGTGGCCTACAAAGTGATGGCAGATTGACCAAGGAAGACAGGACAAACACTGGGAGAATCCAGCACAGTACAGGTAGCTTGAGTGACAGAAACCTCATCTTCCTCTCACTGTAAGAACTTCAATCTGTTCACCTTAAGAGCCTAAAGCTATTGACTGAGTGACTGGTGACAACATGCTGAATTCTGAAATTTATGAAAAATCCCATTCTACCTGTGCCAGAAAAGAGCACTTTTTATCAGCTTAGGCTGATATACCAACTGCGCCCTTATCTGGACAGAGATAGCCTAGCTACAGTTATCCATGCTCTGATAACCTCTCGTTTGGATTACTGCAATGCGTTATACGTGGGGCTGCCTTTGAAAACGGTCCAGAAACTTCAACTGGTACAAAACAGGGCAGCACGGTTACTAACAGGGCCTGGCCAACGAGACCACATCACTCCAGTCCGTTTTTAGCTTCAATGGCTGCCAGTCCAGGTCCGGGCCCGATTCAAAGTGCTGGTATTAACATTTAAAGACCTAAACGGCTTGGGGCCAGGCTATCTGAAGGAACGCCTCCTCTCGTATGTACCTGCCCGGACCCTAAGGTCATCCTCTGGGGTCCTTCTCCGCGAGCCCCTGCCAAAGGAAGTGAGGCAGGTGGCTACCAGGAGGAGGGCTTTCTCTGCTGTGGCACCCCGGCTGTGGAATGAGCTCCCTAAGGAGGTTAGCTTGGCACCTGTACATTATATGCTTTTAGATGCCAGGTGAAGACCTTTTTATTCTCCCAGCATTTTAACAGTCTATAAATAAATTTTAACTTGGTGTTTAAAATTTGTAATTTTGCATTGCTGCTGTTTTTATCTGGTTGAGCTTTTATATTGTATTTTATATTATGCTTTTATACTGTTGTTTTATACTTTGAATGATTTTAATTTTTGTGAACTGCCCAGAGAGCTCCGGCTATTGGGCGGTATAGAAATGTAATAAATAAATACATAAATAAGGTCTGAATCTTAACAGAATATAGAGTGTATGCCTGAATTCAGACATTCTTGGCCACAGTCCCCTAAATTTCTCTGAACTTCCACAGCCAAAAAATCTTGATTTCCTTCCACCCCGCAACATAGTACATGAACTATTGAGTAGGCATGTTACAATCTCCAATACATCTAATACTGTACTCCACATGCACATCTTCACAGATCTGTTCAGACATTAACACCAGTGAGAAATGAAGGGGGGGGACAGATAATCCTTGCTGGTCCTGACGTCCATATGTTGATCAAGAGTTATGATTGGGGAATATGTACGCCCCAATACTCATTGGTTATTGTCATGCATAGGCCCCTGCAGCCAAGCGCTAATCACTGTTTGGAGGCCAGAGGCAGGTGCAGGTGCAGGAGCTGCAAACACACAACCCCTCACACATGTGATCATCTGTATAGGGCTGATGTAAACTGCTTGCTGTTTAGGTCAGATACCATGTAACTTTTATTCATATGTGGTTTTTCCAAACAAAGGATGTGTGAAGATACAAGATTCAGTAACAGAAACGGAAGATACCCTTTTAAGAAAGAGAGAATAGCTACAGAATATATAAAAATAGAATTGGCAGAAAACCAGAAACCACAAAAAGAGATGCCATTCAGGAAATAGCACTACCATATCATTATGTTTAAGAATTTCTCCCGTGTTTTACCAAGGTCTTAGTAAAGCATGAGAGACTTTCTATGTGAAGGAACTAGTGACAAAGCCATTCATTCCAACAATGATGAGGGTGTTTGGACGATCACAGGAGTACAAGAAGTCATTGTGGCGTCTCCCCTTGCTCCGCACCAACCAGAATTTGTATAATTACTAGAGGTGTGCAAAGCGGGTCTTCTCCACCTCAAAATTCAAGCCAGAGCTCCATAGAAGTGTTTCTCTACCTTGATTTCCGGAGCGGGTCCTTCTCTCTGACCCGTTAAATTACCTGTCGAAGAATCGTTTTGTTTTCGGGTAACCAGTACATTCTCGTCAATGGGAATTAACAGAAATGCTCACAGCGCCCTCAGTTTTAAACACATGAAAATTGGCACTGTGACAGCTTTTAAAGAGGGCTTTAGGCATGCCAACTGTGGAGCATGCAGTGATTTATAGGGAATTTGTAAAGTCTGAAATCAAATGCCCTCTCAGGCACCTCTCGTGCCTTGATCTGTATAGCGAGGGACAGGAAACGAGTCAGTGAGAAGCACTTAGCACAATAATTAAGTAAATAATCTATTAAAAAAATTCCACAGCAACAGCACACAGCTTGCCCATCCTCAGAGGGGACGTGCGCCTTGCAGGAGGTGGAGGCACCCCTCCCTCACTGTCAGTTGGGCATTGGAGCGAGTCAAGGCAAGGCAACAACAGCTCTACGCACTCTTGGAGAATGAAGAGGACAACCCCCCTGCTGCGTTGGAAGCCCAGCCATCCAATAGGAGTAATAGTTTAACTGAAAAAGAGCCTGCCTGACTGACTCAGGTGGAGAAACTTACTCACTCAGTCCAGCAGCACTTTCACACTATGGCTGACTTCTACGAGTCTGAGCAGATCCTTCTGTAAATCTCACTTTGCAAACAAATGCCCCCTAATCTCACTAATTGGCGTTCCCTCCCCCCAAACACTGCGACTGAAGGAGAACAGAACAGGGAGGGAGAGCACTGTGGCAATTCCTAATTGGTTAGCCACAGATGTCAATATCAATTATCAAAACTACCCCATCCCATCACCCCATGTTCCTTATTGGGTGGTTTCCAATCACACACACCACACACACAAAATGGTAGGATAATTTCGGAAACATTAGGAGCTCCGATTGGTCACATCTCCACTCTGATATTATTTGATGGGTTTAGAAGGAGCTCTGGAAGATTGAATGCTCAGCGGATGTTCATGGTTACCAGATAATTCCAGGGCGGAGAGCACAACCCTAATAATTACCTGCAATACAGAGCGGGTTGCAATGTCGTTCGAACCTGGCACTGTGCATGGTAGAGTGGCTTCTTACCCATCTCAGAACCCCTACTGCAAGCCGTGGGTTGTGGCTTGGGCAAGAAGACACCCTTGCCACGCACCGCGCCGGGTTTGGACGATGAGGCAACCCATGCTGCAACTTCAGGCCCAGGGGCCAACTCCAGCTTTCCATGGGTCCCAGAGTTCCCCAGAAGGCCCTAAAAAGTCAAACTGCCTCTCCTAAGGTTTAGTTTCCGGCAGCTAAAATACGCTGGTGTTTTTGGCCTCACTCTTTTGCCCCCATCCCCTTTCCTCCCGCCTATCACTGGAATGTGGCCCCCATGAGCTTCTCTGGAATGGATTGGGCCCTTGGGCTGAAAGAGGATCTGCACCCTGCAGTAGCCCAATCAAGACATCACCAGTGCCTGCACAACAGAGCATGCCTCCTGGGGAAACGCTGAAATGAGCAAATCAGACAGAACTGAAGGAACACCATGTGTGAAGTGTTTCTGTTTAACCACATACATGTCAATATATAAAATCTAAAACATGAAGTCCTTGCACTCAGCAAACTGCCCTTTGCCCCAAGATCCAGTTGTATAATTCCAATGTGATTTGCATTGGTGCTCCTTGCTGGTCCGCTAATCCCAGCTCCACTATTCTAAGAAATGTTTGCTTTTTCCCATTATCCTATTTTGGCAAAAGAGCCACCCTAAGTCAGCTTCTGGCTAGCAACTACATGCCACTAATCCTATCTGTTGAGGATTTCTGTATCAGGGAGTGTTAAAAATAATTATATGTTAATCGTCTTTCATCCTCACTACAGAAACTCAAACACACTGACCTGGTTGTAGCGTACAAGCGCACTGTCCTCTGGATTAGTCGACAATGTAAAACATCAGTCTCTTAGCCCAGCTGAGGAATAGATACCTAAAAATAGGAACAAAATGAATTTAAAGGGGTGCCAGCATTACTCTTTGAAATTATTTTTAAGAAATATATAATGATCAGGCTGAAAATGATCTCAAAATAATCGAGGGAGAACAAAATCTTTTTAGAATGCAATTTTATGCAGGCTTAGACAGAAAAAAAAGTCCTAAAACTCCCAGCATTCTCCAGCCAGCATGATGGCTGAGAAATGCTGAGAGTCCTAGGACTTCCTTCCTTCCTTTCTTTTTGGGCATGTCTACACCAGGCGATATCCTGGGGATTGTCCAGGGATTGTTCCTATGTGTCCACATGATGCACAGGGGATCCTGGGAGCAGGGAGAGATGATCCCTCCATTTCCCTGGGATAACACCATACCTTTTTTCTTACTTTTTCCCATGGTCCCAGGACAATCCCGAGGGCCACAGGTGATGTGTCTGGCTGTCCTGGCTTCTTCCCTCTTCCCCGTGAGTAGCAAGGGACATCAGAGGGAAGGAGCCAGGCTCAGGGGAGTCCAGGGCCATCGAGGGGGTGGGAGCTGGATCGGGACTTTTTTCTTTCTTTTTTTAAAATTTACTTTTGCGCTGGAGTGCAGGTGCACACCAGGTCCTGCCTTTTTTAAAAAAAAAATGGCGGGCGCGACATCCTCCTTCCTCCCTGGACGTCGCGCGCCGTGTGTGAACACATGGGGAGGATCTCATGATCAGCATATCGTGAGATCCTCCCCCTTCCCTCCCAGATTGCCGGGAAGTATAGACATGCCCTTTGTCTACACACGCATAGGACTGTGCCCTTAAGCTGCTTACCAAGGAACTATCAAACAGAAAATTCTAGAAAGGAAACACACTTATATTAAAAACAGAATTGTAACTCACAGGAAACATGTATCTTATTTTCTGGGCTCTTTTGTTGTGTGTGTGTATTTTAAATTAAATTAACATGATTATTTCTAAAACTGACTAGGAAGGAATACCTTAGATTGTTTAATGTTAAAAATCACATGAAAAAAAAGCCGAACATGAGAGCTGTAAATGTACAATTCATGTAGGAAAGTTTGTGAAGTTCTCACTGAGTGGAGTGAAATTCCTGGCAATGCAGGACCCAGTGGAACTGGAGCTGTTTAATGCTTTCAATACTTGCTGAGGAGAGAATTTGGTCCAGGGGTGTTAGACCTCAGGGATGCAGCTGAAATCCAACCCACCTGAGGCCCCAATCCAGCCCCCAGTGTTCCCTGGGGCTCATCTACACCAAGCAGGATATTCCATGATGAAAGCGGTATATAAAAGGCAGGAGCCACACGACTGCTTTATAGCAGTATTGAAGTACACGGACAACCGTTGGGGCTCATAAGGCACATCTACACCAAGCAGGATAGAACACTATGAAAGCCGTATACGGGATGTGTCCTTGGGCCCCAACAGTTGTCAGTGCACTTCAATGCCGCTATAAACCAGTAGTGTAGCTCCTGCCTTTTATATACCGCTTTCATAGTGGAATATTCTGGTTGGTGTAGATGAGCCCCTGGAAGGCTACATGCCCTTTCCCTCAACTACCAATTCTTGCCCAGCTGTTTCACATTTTTCCCCATTTTAAAAAGGCTGAAACACCTCTTCCAAGACCTACTTACTGGCAGTAAAAGCTTTAAACTGAAATATGCTGGTAATTTTGGTCTGCCCCTTTGACTCCACCTTCTTTCCCTTTGAAAGATGCTGGACCCACCACTGGACTGCAACCTTTTGAGACTTCCTCCAAAACTCAATTCGAACCTTGGGCTAAAAGAGGTTCAACACCCCTGCTTTAGACAAATTCAACTCCTCCAATCATAGTGCTGCACGGCCAATTCCCCACCCCCTTCCATTTGCAATCATCAAGGTGTGAGGATGCTTTCCCTGCATAAAATCTGGCAACTCTTGGCAACTCCAAGGTGGGACCTGAGAAACTGGTAAGAGTAACTGCTTAATGATTCTCCCATGAACTGCAAGGTGAGATGAAGGCCTAGTTCTACCATAATACTTCATAGTTTCTTCCATGTAGAAAATTGTGATATAGTTTAAGATGTCACAGCTTTCTGCGGAAATGAAAAGGTACATTATAGGTGGCACTAAATTTCAGAAAGTAGGAATCTTTATTTTGTGAAATGCTAAAATAAAATGTTACATGGTGGGCGAGCAGCACTCTCTAGTGCTTCTAGAAAATGCCCCAAACCAAAATTTGGTTCAGCAATGAACTGCAACTACAATTTTGATTTGGCTGTAGCAAACAATACGGTAAGCACCTCTTCATGCATAACACTGGGCATGCAGTAGCAGAGTACACCTGTGTACATCAGGTGTGATTATTCATGGACATGTCTATACCATTACCACATAGAGATAAGCTGAGAAGCGTCAATCGATAGGGTTCTCTAGGACAAAATATGTGCCATTCATACCTAGCAAGGTGCATAGATATACGTTTATATATTTACTACATTTATATAGTGCCCAGTATTGATGATTTCCCCCCCTTCATCCATATCTTCCCAGGTATCTATAAAGAAATGTATGAAGTGATCCTAAATGGATACATATTTGAATTTATCATAGGTATTTAATACAAGGTTCAAAAAGGCAGGATCAAATTTCTTATGTATAATAAGAGAAACTGCATTTATGTCTGTGTATCCCCTTATTCAGTATATTTTATTTTAATATATGTAAGGAAAAATGTAAAAATAATCTATATAATAAGAATTCCCTCTCCAAAAGATTTCCGGTCCTTTTATAGCGGATGTATATTCAAAAATGCATGATTTGGAAAAGTAGGTTGCACTGGGATTCTGGAAATCTTTTAAAATTATCCTAATCAGCTGATAATTGTTCAGGGTTTAAGAGCAAATGAGTTCTCAGAAAGAGGGCAATGGTAATAACGGAGGTCACGTGGCTTAGTTGCCTGCCTCAGCGAAAGAAGCAGATGGTTGTATATTAGCATCTGAATAAGACCCTGAAGTTCGGAGTTGAGATTGGGAGGGAGACAGAATGGTTTAAGTGCACTAAGGCAAATATAATTTTCTCCCCACAAAAGATGCTGACTTAAGAGCTATTTAACAAGCCCATACATGCAGGTACTTGAATCTTCCTCGGACAAAAATGAACCTTCTGTGGGGTTTAGGAAACAAGACTAGGAAGACGTTAATAGCAAAGGTAATCATAACTGAAAAACAGTGGGAAAGTTATGATGTTTAGGAGGGGGAAATATAAATCCCCAGATGAAGTTAAAGTGCACATCTGTGTAGAGAGTGTTTCCAGATAAGGCTTTTATCTGGAAACAAGATGGGGGATGTCTAGACCTAGGGAGGGGAGGAGAGGGGGAGGATCTCACGATATGGTGATCGCGAGATCCTCCCCCTCAGTCCACATGCAGCGTGTGACGTCCCGGGAGGAGGAGGATGTTGCTCCTGCCATTTTGGTGTTGTTGTTTTTATTGAAAATTAGCGCACGAGCACTCCAGCAATACAGGTAGGGTGCTGTTGTTGTTTTTAAAAAAGATCCTGCTCCACCCCGATGGGCACGGAGCTCCTGAGGAGCTCTGTGCACCGTGCCCAGTTTCCGGCTCCTCACATTTACTTGCGAGGAGCTGGGACAATACCAGGACAGATGCCCACACATCCCACAGTCTCGGGACGATCCCCGGACTGGGGGAAAAGTCAGGATTACAGCTGTCCCGGTTATCCTGGGGAAAAGGAGGGATCATCCCTCCCTGCCCCCGGGATCCCCTGTGCGTCATGTGGACACACAGGGATGATCCCAGGGCGATCCCCGGGATAAGCCCTCATTTAGACATGCCCAGAGAGAGAGAGAGAGAGAGAGAGAGAGAGAGAGAGAGAGAGAGAGAGAGAGAGAGAGAAAGTTTCCCTCTTCTCCATAATCAAAATTAGCAATAACACTCCTGGTAGTCTGTGCTGGAATAGTCAAGTCTATTGAGAAATAGTTCTTACTGAACTTGATCAACTTTTACATGAGATGAACCAATTCAAACTGCTGAGGGGAGCTCACATAATGTTCCTCCTTACCAAAAAAAAATGTTACCTTTAAACAGAAAATGACTTTCTTCCTCCCCCATCTTTTTTTTAAAAACGTGGAGGACATTTTTCTGTATGGAAGAACATTTAAACATATAAACCCCACCACACCTGCAATCTGGAGTGGTATATCCCAGACATAGATTTACCACTACAGTGAGAACTGGGCCATTGTTGAAAGCTCAGAAATGGGGGAAATATATCAGTTTTTGTACCACACGCAGAGTCTTGTGTAGGCAGGCAGACAGAGGACTTCAGCCAATGGAAGGACGGGGTGTGAGGGGGCAGCTTGAGCAGACAGGTCTGGGTTTGGCCGTGGGGCAGGTGGCTTGGGAGCCAGTCCTGCTGACAATGTATATGGTGGATGTGTACGTTGAATAAACCCCAATGAAATTCCTTGCGAGTAAACTTGCATTGGCTTTAGCTGCATGGTACCAAAACGTTTATAAAAACCCTTCTCCACTCTATTATTATTTTTCATGCAATTGGCTCTTGCTGCACACACTGCCCTTACTAATGCTCTAAGATATTTTACATCTTGTTCTCCATGCAGGCGAGACAGCTAATAAATCCCAAGGTAGAAAAGCATCCCAGGGGGACTGCATGCTGTGTAATTACAAGCCATAGTTACTGCATTAGTACTGGTTCCTCTGCCCTTCAACAAATAAGTCCAACAATGGGAAAACCTAGGAAGATGCATTTAAATGTTAATAATCAGGTATGGCACCATTTTAAACGTCTGGCTTGTTTCTTACTTAATTCATTGCTGTTTCTCATATTCAGAAGAATACAGTGTCTAGACGTTGTTTTAAAATGCACTGAATGAACGCTTTGTTTAGCAGGAACTACTACACATTCTTCCAGCAATAAAAGTAAAAGCAGTAATAAGGATAAGATTGTATTTCTTTTTGCAAAAGGCGCCGAGGCTTTTTATGAAACATACGACCCAGATCATAAGTCAGTGATAAAAGCAATGCACAGAAGGCTAGTTCTAATATAACATTTTTCTCTCTTCAGTTCTTTACATGTACCTTTTTTACTTCTGCATTCACAGTATGAAATGTAAACAAATTTAAAATTATGCACATTGGGGCAAAATAAATCCTTATTTCACATATATACTAATGATGATATTTCCTGGTAAATAACCAGGAAAGAGATCTTGGGGTCATGGTAGATAGGCTCAATGAAAATATAGATCATTATGTAGCAGCACTGAAAATGGCAAATTCTGTGGTAGGGATTATTTGGAAAGAAATTAAAAGTAAGCCAGGTCTTTACATAAATTTATGGTGCATGTGCATTTGAAATACAGTGTACAGTTCTGGTTACCACATCTCAAAAAGGATATTGTAAACTTGGAAAATGTTCAGAAAAGGGCAAGAAAATAATCAAGGGGCTGGAGTAATTCCCTGCATAGAAAGGCCGAAGCATTTTGGTTTTTGAGTTTTATGTTTTAGTTGGGTTGGAGAGAAGACTAAGGTCAGACATGCAGAGGTATGAAGAATATAAATGTTTCTCCTTCTCTCTCTCTCTCTCTCTCTCTCTCTCACACACACACACACACACACACACACAAACTCAGGGTCACCCAATAAAATGTATTGACAGTAAATTCTGGAACAGATTAAAAAATTGTGTTCATGCCAACACAAAATTAAATTATGGAATGTGTTGCTACAAGATGTGGTGATGACCACTCACGTAGTTGGCTTTAAAAAGGAATTAGATCAATCATAGAGGATAGGTCTAATATTGATATCAACCACAATGGCAAACTGGACCCTTCAGCATTATGAGACCAAATACTATTTGATAGGTGGCACCCAACAAAGGAGCGCTACTGCCTTCATGCGTTGTGTGCAGATGACCCAGTAGCATCTGGCTGCCCACAGTTGATAAAAGGGTGCAGGACTAGATAGACCAAGGAGTTTGCACATGCCTGCGCAAGCTCATACATATATATACTTCTATGCGATGTTGCTCTTTTGACACAAGGGAAATATGCAGATTTTGAAGTAAGTGCCGCTGTTGGCATCATTCTGAAGGTCATGGCTATAAGGAAGGACAACTGAATGACATACCTGAATAGACACAGCCATGGAGAACAGTTACATCATGCTTATTTCCACAGGGATGTGACCAGAATATATTGAATGTGCCACAGTGTCTTTGTTAACTCTTTCAAAAGATTAGTTCCTTTAGTTCCTACAGTGTTTAGTTCCATTTGGGGGAGACCAGTTTGAGGGTTACCTTACACAGTTGACAGCAACTCAACTCTATTTTTTCTTTAAGTGGTTGTAGCACTTTAACCTATTCCTCACAGAGGTTTTGTATTTGAGTAGTTATTATTTGTAATGGGTCCATACCTTATTTTGGCCACAGCTAGACTTAAGGTTTATCCTGGGATCATCCAGGGTTCACCCCTGCCTGAGCACTGGATCCCCTGTGTGTCACCTAGATGAACAGGTTTGACCCCTGGACGATCCAGGGATAAACCTTAGGTCTAGCTATGGCCTTCTTAGATGCTTTTTGCACGATTTTTTGCATCAAAATAGGAGATAAGATCTTTGTTTTTATTCTGTGATGTTCCCTGAGACACCTCCTCACAGAGTATTTGTTTCATGGCATTTATTTATTATATTTCTATCCCACCTTTTTTCCTCCAAGGAAGCCAAGGTGGTATACATAATCCTCCTCTCCATTTTATCCTCACAACAGCCCTGTGAGGTAGGTTGGGCTGAGAGTTTGTGACGGGCCGAAAGTCACCCAGTGAGCTTCCATGCTGAGTGGGGACCAGAAACAAGATTTCCTGAGTCCCAGTCCAACACTCTCGCCACTACGCCACACTGGCTTTTGTAACCATGCTATCTGTTTTCATTATTTGTGGTATCAGCACAGAGTTTAGGGATTAGTCAGTCAACTTGATTGAAAGCTGTCTCCACCCTCCCCCTCTCCAATCAACGTGCCTTTAAAATTATCTGTTATCCAGGTTTTTTTGGGGTGGGGGGGTAAGTGTTTTAGTTAACAAACAAATAATACAAATGTGAAGAAAAAATATTATGTAAAACAGTAGACAGTATGAATTTCAAATTGCACTGGGTACTTCCTTAATGGAAATACAAAAATCTTGTGAGCTGGAAAATGGCTATATTTTCTCACAGGGCTCTTGTTGTGAAGGCTGACTGTTGTAAAATAGTCACTACAAAACCCCAAAATATATTCTATTATCTGCAGCACCATCTGTTGGCACTAATCCATTTTCCACAGAAGCAAGCCATTGCTAATTTTGTGGCTGGGGGGCACTGGGTGTACGGCATTACTCACACACCTTTAAAAAAAAAATCTTTTAAAGTAAATTAGGTCTATCTGCAGAGGCTGAGGCAATGACACTGGGAAAACTGTTGAAAGAAGCTCTTCCAAATTTTCATGGCTAAAGCTTTGCCATGCAAACATTATATGTTCAGCATTGTTTTATAGTGTGTCTCATTCATTTATTTTTGTTTCCTTTCTTTCTCCCCCCCCCCCCCTCTCTTCATCTGAAGTTGCCATTGGTTTTTACGACTCAGATTTAAATGTATTAGTAGGTCTTGATGGGATAGGAGGGGCTATAATTCAGCGGTAAACAAATAAATGCACCATTCAGGTTCAGTCCCGGCACCTCCAGTTAAATGTTCTTAGGTTGCAAACCTTGAAAAGCTCTTGCCAGTCAGATCAGCCAAGGCTGATTAGATAGAGCAACGGCCTGACTTGGTGTATGGCAGCTCTTTGTGTGATAGACAGCAACTTACTGGCTTTGCTCTCCAAATTTCACCATTAGTATATCTGCCTAATTCCCTTGAGGTTTTGCTCCTCAAAGTGCTTCTCTGAAACAAATCCAAAGCTTACAAATCTTAATTCTACAAAGGGTGCTCTGTCCTCAGGTCTTAAATCAGTCATCCATTCTCAACTCTTTAGATGGTACTTTCATAAGCATAAAAAGTATTTATTCATCTTTCTGGTTATGAACATGCCACTTCCTGCTAAAAAAAAAAACTTGAATGATCAGTCCGCTTAAAAAGAATGAAAGTGCTACTCATTAACACACCTTTTTCATGCAGAATGATCCTAAATTGCAATATAGCCAAATTATTGTATGAACAGCTACATCCTGCCCAAGCAATACACTGCTTATCAATGTGGAGACTTTAAGGCCGAACTACACATGGCAGTAACAACGTGGTTTGCTTTTGAATGCAGGTTTTTCCTTCAGAAGTAGCCAGTGTGGGCCTACCCATTTAGAATTGGTCCCTAGCATTGGGGAAGGGCTTTAACCCTTTGCTCCCCTCTTGCAGTCCAGTTCCCAGTCCTCACCCCAATACTAAAATACTGTTAGTTTTACCCTACCCAGTGCCTGTTTACCCTACCCAGTGCCTGTTTGCTTTCTCTTCCCCTCCTTATTGTTTTATTATGATTTTATTAGAATGTAAGCCTATGCGGCAGGGTCTCGCTATTTACTGTTTTACTCTGTACAGCACCATGTACATTGATGGTGCTATATAAATAAATAAATAATAATAATAATAATAATAATAATAATAATAATATTTGTAGGGTGGGAGGAGAAGCTCACATTGAATAGAATAGGAACTCTCCCTCCCCCATACAAATTGCAGCTGCAGGGCCCCCAATACAGATCAGGACCGCTGCAACGGTTAAAAGAATAACTCCTCCATCCCCTATGCTAGTTCCTGCCCTGTATCAGCCCCCCCCCCCCCACATGGGCTATTTCTGACAGAAAAATCCTGCACTCAAAGGCAAGCCATGTGATTAGCCTCCTGTATAGTTTGGCACTGTGACTGCAAATTTCTCAGGATAGCGCTCATCCTTTAATTATATATTATGTGTCACAAGTGGTGTTGGTGTATAATTAGCGCTCTCATGGGGAAAAATTAATCTGTTACCTGTAGTTTGGAATCTTTAGTGTGGGTATTTAGATACAAATTAAATGAAGCACTTGGACTGGAGAAAAATATAATTATTTTATAATCCTTGTGCCTTGTTTTGATTTTCATTTTTAGTAGTACATAATAAAAAAAAGAAAAGAGTGGGATTTTATCCACTTAAAGGAACTATGGGCATATTAAACATTAGCAAAACCCGGACTGGGTGTAACCTTTCAATTTATTTATTTATTTAAAACATTTGTATCCCGCCTTATATCATTAAGATCTCAGGGCGGTGTACAGAACAATAGTTCTATCAACTATTATCTTATTCAAAGGAGGATCATGGGTTTGGTTGGTTTTATTTACACATTTGGAGGACTATATATAGGAAATTCTGCTGACAAGCCCAATTCCACAGCACTGAGCCAGCATCTTACGATCAGGCCACAGGGGACAATTCAATGCCAGAATCCAATGGAGGCCCTAGCGTAATAGTTTAGCATTGGGGTTTGGTCCTTGTTTACTAGACCATACGTAGCAAAGGATATGCAAACACCTCCCTGAAGCATTGTCAAACTTTTTTTCTCCTCCCCTTGAAATTCCTCCGAATTTTTTGCCAAAGCTGGCATTTCTAAAGTCGCCCTATATTTTTTTTCTTAGGGCTCAGTTTGGTGGCAACTCTGCATGCTGCTACTGTCCCCTCAGGGGCCGGCACGGTGCTGCTCTAGCAAGAGCAGGAAGGTGGCTGAGTTCCCTCTCGCGCCATCAAGGCCGGAGTCACAGAGGCGAAATCAAAAGGCACCGGCCAAAACTGGAGGGCCGTCTACTCGGTGCCGCTTTCACTGCTGATTCTAAAACCTGCAGTATCACTGTTGTGAAGCGACAATCCCTGAGATACATGCGCAGGATTGAATGTGGACTATCCCACCCCAAAACTTCGCAGGATTGGTTTTGGGGCCGTAATGCACAGCAAATAGTGACTAACGAGGGGGCTTTGAAAGTGTTTTTTTTCCCCTGCTGCTCAATTTCGTAGCGGTGAAAGGATGCCTCTGTGCTTCCTATGAAGCTAAGAGCTTCGAATTAACAAGTGTCCACCCTCTCGCAGCTTTGCTCCTTTGTAACTGCAAAGCATTGAATCACCAGGCTTCCCACCACCACCGCCTCGCATGTTCATAAAATGAAATGGAGGAGTTACTTCTGAGTAGGCATGCAAGCATCCACCCTCACGCCCCTCTCTCTCTCCTCGTGGTGGGAGAAGCACCCCTAGTACCAATATTATGACTAACTGAGCTGCAGCAGTAATAATAATGATAATAGACCCATGGCTGCTCCTACATCTTCTTTCCTTTCCCCCTGTAGGTGTGGCTGTCTGAGGAAGGGGAGGCAGGAAAGGAAGAGGAGAGAGAGATGTTCTACAAAGTATGGGTCCTTCCTACTACTAATAACAATAGCCATGACTGAGCGCAGCAGCCGCAACAGAAGCCAGTGCTGTCCTTGCATTTCTTTTCCTCCCCTAGCTCTAGCTGCAGCCCGGCGGAGGGAAGGAAGACAGCAAGAGGGAGAGAATGAGATGTTTACAAAGCACCGATCCTTCAATTCTTTGCACATCATGAGGCTCAGTTCACCCATTCCTACTTCAGAGTAAGCACGATTGCCCAGTGCTCAATGAATATTTAAAACAGGAGGCAGCGATTGAGCCCACGTTCCCAACAGAGCAGTTTTGAATGAAAAAGGGTTGGTAAAGGAATTCTCCAGACCCCTCAGCTCCTGTACGCCCAAAGTACCAACAGAAGGCGATGACTTCCTTCTGAGTAGACCTCTGCTCTCCCCACACCCACAACCCACCTGACTGTCCCTTCTGCCAATCAGTGTCCAAAGTACTGCCACCATTCTATTTTAAGTGAAACAAATATCCAGACTCTCTGCCTTCATTGTTTCTTGGTTCTGCACTTTTCTTCCAGCCTCTGTACTGCTAGAGTTAAGAATCTCACTCTCTCTAACAGTATGTAACTGACCTCAACAGGGCACATACCCTCTGCCACTAGCAGAAAGGGCCATCATCTCAAGCAAGGCATTTCTCAGCTTGACCCATGTACTGTATACTGCATGCCAATAGTGGAACTAGGGCAGAAGTGTTTGAAGCCATCAGCCATCTTTGTGCCATTGAATGGATGCAGTCTGATATACAGGCATAGATCCATTAATCCAGAGAGGAGGAAAAAATTCCCCCTGGAGAATGTATAGATAACAAATTGCAGAATAAACATGAAGTTTAGTATCTGCTCCATAATGCTCATCTTCAATCCATATATATTTCACAGAATAATGGTACAACAACAACAATTGAGAAAGCTATAATCCTTCTACTCCCAACTAGGGTGACCAGATAACCCGGAAAACCCCAGAGACCTCCAGAAAAACAGGGATCTCTGGGGCAACCGGGCCTGGCCCCCAATCTACCAGGGAAAGGCCTGGAAAGCCCCCAGCCCCGCCTGTCGCCTCACATCCGGGACTTTTGTTTGCTGGCGCGCTGGCACTGACAAAGAGAAGCACTGGATCAACGCAAGGTGAGGGGCTGGGGGCTGCGTTCCCACACTTCCAAGAATGCAGCCTCCAGCCCCGCCCGTCGCCTCTTGTCGTACATCCGGGCCTTTTTTTGACCGTCGCAATGGCGCCGACCAAGAAAAGCCTTGGATCGACATGAGGTGAGTGGCTGGGGGCTGCATTCGCGCACTTCCATCAATGCAGCCTCCAGCCCCCAGCCCCAGTGCTGAAGAAGAGGAAGGAGAAAAGGAAGAAGGGGAAGAAGAAGAATTAGAAGAAGCAGTAGTAGTAGAAGAAGAAGCAGCAGCAAGAGAAGAAGCAAGTAGAAGGTAAGACTAAGGTGCGTGTGTGTCTGTGTGTGAGAGTGAGTGTATGGGTAAGGGTGCCTGGTTGTTTGAGTGAATGGATGTGTGTGCGCGTGTGTGCTGGCAGTGTGTGTATTGATGTGATGATGTCTGAATGGGATGCCTGGTTGTTTGAGTGAATGGATGTGTGTGCGCGTGTGTGCTGGCAGTGTGTGTATTGATGTGATGATGTTTGAATGGGATGCCTGGTTGTTTGACTATGAATGGATGCATATGCATGTTGGCAGTGTGTGTGTGTGGGGGGGTGTAGTTTGCTGCAATTTATGGGGGATGATTTGGAAGTGATATTCCTATTAATAACGCATTTTGACCCAAAGACCTTCCTCTCCAATTTGTTTAATATAATTGGCATGATGTATATTTTGTAAAAAAAATCTGATAATTGTCCATCGTCCTTAAAAAAATCTTTAAAAAATTAACAGGTTTGCCAGTATTATTATTATCATCATTATTTATCTCTCTTTTCTTGCTTGTGGTTTTTCTAGATGAACATGTTGGGCTTTGCTAAGTCATGCTGTCTTTTATTGATTCAGAAATTTCCTGACTATTGAACATGTTTTAAGTATGACTGCTTTCTAGATGTTGGTGTGCATATATTTTGGTAGGCCTAATTTCTGAAGGTTTTCTTTTTAAAAAATGATGTGATACTGGTGACTGATGTGACTAAAGTAATAACTGTAACTTTTTCCTGTTGCCATAGTTCTTTAATTTACATAGCCAGTGGTGTTTCTTCTCCCTTTTCTGCAACATTTTTGTCATTAGGTATTGCTATGTCAATGAGGTGAGTGTGTTTTCCTTGGTTGTTTTTGACTGTTATGTCTGGTTGAAGTTGAAACAAGCTAAGATGTGCTAGCCTTTAGTCCATTTTGTTCCATGGCTAACGTTTGCAGACTAATAGTAGTTTATACCCTTTCTGAATGCTTGTTTGCTTGTTTGTTGTACTAGATTTTTCTGTACTTGTCAACTACTTCATTTGTTCAGTGGTAGCAGTATGCTGAATGTGTATGGATATGAGAGAGATGATGGGGAAAGAGGGTTAAATGTTAGGAAAGGTAAGACTATGATCATCCAGCGAAGGATTTGGAGTCAGAAAAGTTATTTGAGGGTAGAGGAGACTGTATCATACAGAGTATAGCAAAAGCTTCAAAGTACAGCAAAAGCTACAGAAGCAGGAATGAGTGAAGTTAATTTCAGATACATTGAATGTCTTATTTGTTCTTCATTCCACTGATTTTAACATTAAGATGCTATGTAGAACAGGTTTGTCTTAATTGTGTGCTGTGAAATCAGACCTGTGAATAAGGCCATGTTTGGGTGGGCACGCCATGCTGGGGGCTGGGCATGTTGGTGGGCACGCCCCCTTGGGGGGCGGCCTTGTTGTCTTCCTTTATGGTTTCTAAAATATGGTCACCATATGGTCAACAGATATCAATGGAACATTGGTTAAGCTCAAACAAGCTCAAACTGTCCCAACCTTCAAACTGCTGTAAGGAGTGAGAGCTGTTTAAAAAGAGTTCCCCAGTGCTTTACTTGACTATTTTAAAAACTTAAGAGACAGGCTGGACCAGACCAAGAGTCCATCTAGTCCAGCATTCTGCTCACATAGTGGGCATGTTAGGATTTATTAGAACAGGAATTGAGAATAAAACTGTCAGTATCATACTGCCTTTATACAAAGCTATGGTGCGACCACACTGAGATACAGCTGTACAAAAGTATGCATGGTGTGGAGAATGCGGATGTGATTTTTCTCCCTCCCCATAATACTAGAACCTTGGGTCATCCCATGAAGCTGGTTAGTAGGAGATTCAGGACAGATAAAAGGAGTCTCCCTCCCCATAATACTAGAACCTGGGGTCATCCCATGAAGCTGGTTAGTAGGAGATTCAGGACAGATACTATTTCTTCACACAGCTCATAGTTAAACTATGGAATTCACTAGCACAAGATGTAGTGGTGGCCACCAGTTTGAACGGCTTTAAAAGGGGATTGGATAAATGCCTGGAGGAGAAGGCTATCAATGGCTATTTGTTACTAGTATTGGGTTTGTTTACCAGGAAAACTAAGTTATTCACTAAGAAAAGGTAGGAAGTTTATTTATAGTTATTTATTTATATTTGTAGTTATTTATTTATAGTTACTATGAGAAGACAAGGAGATCTATCTATCTATCTATCTATCTATCTATCTATCTATCAATCAATGAGAAAAAGTCTGGTATGGAAGAAAAGATGGAATAGTTGCACGATGCCCTTCTAGCTAGTAGCGATGGGGGACCCCGCTGTCTGGAAGCACCTAAAGTCACCCAGCTCCTTTTGGTGGGAAACGTTTTTGGCAGCTGCTAACTCAAAACTGATAAATGTTAACAGCAAAGTGCTACGTTTGGGGCTCATCCTACAGCATTTTAAGCTACAGCATTTTACTCAGCACGCCAAGCTTTTTGATGTGTTTAACCGAGGCTGACAGCAAATTGAGGCAAAGCATCTGGGGGTAAAATTCAGCAAAATTATTGTGGGAGTTTTGCTTTATTTGAAGTTTCCTCCCCATTCCTCAGCCCGCCCACTACTAGTCTGAGTCAACAACATGTTCAGCATTTAGTTTAAATATATACACATTGCTCTCACAGTAGCCAGGGTTTTCTTTCAGTTTGTTAGCCAAATTAAGAAGCTCATGATATGACCCTTTAGGACTACAGAATGCAGATGAGGGAATTACCGTATTTTCCGGCGTATAAGACGACTGGGCGTATAAGACGACCCCCAACTTTTGAGAAGATCTTCCTGGGTTAAAAAGTCATCTTATACTGGGCGTATAAGACGACCCCCAACTTTTGAGAAGATCTTCCTGGGTTAAAAAGTCATCTTATACTGAGCGTATAAAACGACCCCCAACTTTTGAGAAGATTTTCCTGGGTTAAAAAGTAGTCTTATACGCCAGAAAATACAGTACACAAAATACTCAAATATAAAAAACAGTACCTCAGAGATAAGGCTGGGCTGGGCCTTTTCTTGCCTTTCCATGGAGATGTTGATGATGATGTAAAGGAATCCTAGGCAGAGTTACTGGGAAGTACACCCCATTAAAGATAGTGGGTCTTACTTCAAAGTAAACATGAATAGGATGCCTGCCCAAAACACATTGGCCCCATTCAGACAACACGCTAAACCATGCTGCTTAACCACAAAATGGTTAATGGAATGCATAATGCATTCCATTAACCATTTTAGGTTAAGCAGCATGGTTTAGTGTGTTGTCTGAATGGGGCCATTCTCTCATCTCCATCCTCAAGTGATACTTTCTTAGAAGGAAAGTCCCAAATCTTCTATTTATTTTTATTTTTTTGGTAATACAGAGCGCCCCGTTAGGAACAGTTGTTTAATTGCAAGTAAAATAGGAGTCTAAAATACGTGTTCTATCTATGCATGTAGCTTTACAAAATACACAGTTGAAGATGTTGATTCCTGTAAGTGGGTGAAAATGGGATATTCTCCTACACACATTCCCATAACACAAAAACAAGAACAGTATATAAAGATCTCCTGGCAGTCCTTTTGCAATTTCTGTTCTTGTTATATTCTGGGGCATATGTTTAATGATGGTCAATGCTTTTAAAAAATCTACTGTAAATACCATTTGGGAAGAATTAGAGAACTATATAGAATCTCTGGAACTGTTACATCCTACTACAGTATTTATTATCACAGGGGATGTTAATGCATGTATGGGAGCTGGTGATGCAAATCTGTATACCCATTACAATCGGATTTTGGAACCAGACGTTTATTCAGATTGTGGCACCTTCTGATCTTCTAAAGTTTACAGATATAACTATTAAGGGTTTTGTTTAGCCCAATTTGTAAAGAGGGGGGAATTGCTAATATTAATGCTACGCCAGACAGAGATCAATCTGGGGAATACACACATTTTACATAACATGGAGGTAGTGTGATTGACTATATAGTAATCTCACGGTTTGCATATAAGTATGTCACTGAGGTAGGCTTCAATATAGAAAGTGATCACTTACCACTAACCATGATACTAGCATGTTCAGCACATAACAACTCATGCCTGAAAATTTAATCTATCTCTAATGGATGTAGTATAAAAATCAATTTGGGGTGTTGCAGTGATCTCTAAAAATAGGGCAACTAATAAATGACGACATAATGGAGGTGAATGAGATAAGGAAAGGTTATTGCCCATCCTTAGAGATAGGGAGGTTTGTAAAGCTACATGTATAAAGATCGCCTGACTTTTAATAGTTAATAGTTAATGGTATGTTCAGTTTGCTGTATGTAAAATTTTTATCTGCTGGAATGGTCTATTAACCGCAATAAACTGTTGTTGTTGTAAAGATGTACACATCTTCTATGAGTGTGGACCTGAATGCATGAAAACCATAATGTGGGAATGTGTCACTGCATAGGCCACCTGGTCAGCATAATATGCAACCTGGGCCTTCCAAGACTACAATATCCATAAATCCTATTCAGCATGGCCAATGGCCAAGGATTATGGGAGCTGCATTCCGAACATCTGAAGGCACCAGATTGCCTTCCTTTAGCATTCCATAGCATTGAACTTTAGATCATAACAAAACAGAAAACCTACTTTTGGTAGATTCGTCAACCAGTGGATACCTCAGCTCAGGCTTTCTGGAGTCTAAAAGAAAAAAAGGGAAACATTAGTTAAAACCTGGAAACTGAAAATATTCATACAATTTATTTATTGGTTGCTTGCTTGGTTGGTTCCATATCTAATCTGCCTAATAACCAATTCAATTTTCAGCTTTGCCAAGCCAGTTTTGAAGTGCAAAATGTTGCAGCAACTACACTACAAAAACAAAAACAAAACCTCAACATTACGCTGGCACTACAGATGTTTAGTTTCAGGTCTCCAAATGCTGATAAATACTCTTACCTAATTAAATGTTTTAAGTAATGCAAAAACACAGTCCTACTCTAGATACAATATCGAATAAGCAGATGAACATTCTGTAGTAGGGTACTAGTTCAAGATTTCAAAATGTGGAGAAAACCCCAAATTTTTCAAGTTGCAAAACCTTGAGGTAACATAATTTTGCATTTTTTCCTAGTTGGATGGTGTGACTTAAGGTGCAACCCTATTCACGTTTGGACAGGGGGAAAAAGACCTAAAGCTCCCAATATTTCCCAGCCAGCATGACTAGCTGGGGAATGCTGGACGTTGTAGGACTTTTTCAGTCTAAACATGCATAGGATTGCACGCTAACTGCCTGAATCAAATAGGTGACTGTCTATAACACCATGTTGCAACAGCAGTTTTGGGTATGAACATTTCGAAAAGAAAGGGCCCAGAAATATCTCTTCAGTCTATTTTCTCTTTCTTCCAGTAATCATCAGAGAACTCCCATTAAGAGACATTTCTCAATAAAATGACTCTGATATTGTGTCAGGTCATAAAATACTTCCTTAAATCTCTGTATTTGCAAACATCTATAAATTGTATAATTTAGTAACAAATACATAAACGGGTCAAAGTCATCTCAAAGAAGACACGACTGATTCCAGTTTCTCTCAGATATGTATTAAAACATTTCCCTGCTAAATGAAGACAAGGGAATTGATTCATATGTCTTCAAATATCGCAGCTTGTTGAGATGCTAGCTATGAAGTTAAATTTCCAACTATTCCTAACTAGTTCCAAAGCGTTGGAACGATAATGGCATTTTGCTTTGACATAATATCATTGTAAATGTTTTCTGTGTTCACATGCTGGCTAATCATGACACACTGTGAAAGGCACAAATAGCGAAGGAAAAACTGTCTGCTTGAACAGTTCCCACCCACCCACCCAACGCATACCAGTAAATTAAAATGTCAGCCTTACAATAAATTAACTGGGGGTAGGATTCTATTCTCTTTGGTTATCTCCGTTTTCCAGATAAAGAAATCAGGGTAGCTTTTCAAAATCATGCCTAGTACTTATAGAGAACTGATGAGGTAGGAAACCAGACTATATCACTTCAGACTGCAGATGTGTATGTAGGCCTCAGGGGATTGAATCATTCTCCATTGGAAACATAGAATAAAATAAATCCCCTTACATAGAAGCCCAGATGCTTTAGCCTCATGTCTGCTGTGATACACTAGTTTCTGAATGAAAAAAATTAATAGCTTTTAGTCAGGGTGGCTGTGCGGAACCTCCAGAGGATCAGAGGCAGGGCACCATGGAACACCAGTTGCTGGGAAGCAGCAGTGGGAGAGGGCCTGTGGCAATCATGCCCTGCCTGTGAGCATCCTGGAGGGATCCGGTTGGCCACTGTGGGGAACAGGACGCTTGACCAAACAGTAACACTACCCAAGAAACAAGGTTCTACTACCTCTTTAAAAGGTACCATCCCAGAGATCCTTTTACTCAATGCACAGAGATAAATAGGTTTACCACGTAATGTTCCTTTAGCCCCTGTGGCCTGCTAGGTACTGAAGGGAGCACCACCCCTGCTTACATAGAGAACATCACTGTTATAGTCACCCATATTCTCAGTCATGAAAATTTGCTGTATGAACTCCTTTGCGCTGGGGTAAAGCCCACGTAATATGGTTTTGGGTAAAGCCCTCATAATATAGCTTTGAATTAAAAAATGCATCATACTGCTATATAGGTGGTTGTTTCATTTTCAGCAACAGGCGCCTCCGAGATATTAAGAATCACAATGGTGACTCAGTCAGTCTCAGGTGGCCCACACCCAAGGCAAAACTAAGATGCGCCTGGCTCTAACAAATGCCATCCATGCCAATATTTCTGACTCACAAAGCAATTAGAGTTCCATCAAGTAAGTTGGCATTTTTTACAAATATACTTAAGCCAACTGAATTACAGGTGTTTCTGAAAGACACACCCATCTTAAACTCTTGCATTTATTATCTTTTCTCTCCGTCCTACACAAATTCCAATAAATAAATGTTGGTTTTCATGTAAATTTCAACAGTGAAGACATGCAAAGGACATCTGTCTTTACCTTTTTAGTTAATGGATTCTGGGACCACTTACTAGCTACTGACTTTAGAGAAATATGGACAACTCAATACTTTACAGTTAGTTAAGAAACTATCGAACTTACATTTCTGTTTTGCTGTGAATAGAAATGAATACTGAATAAAGGTTTGTTGAAACAATAAAACACTAGGAGCAGCAGGCATTTCTGAAATATGCCCCAACAATCCCTATTTGCCTGGTCCTGTTCCTGGTAAATCCTAGGCAGGAACTACACTACTGCTTTATAACTGTTTAATAATGGTTTTGACAACTGTTTGGGCCCAGGACACATTATATATATTTTCAAAGGGTTATATCCTGCTTGGAGTAGATCTGTTTGTCCTTGAGACTACCTTTTGGGGATGCTTTGTTAAAATCTTATGAGTGTCATTCTTCAGGGATGAGTGTCATTCTTCAGGGATCAGCTATCCCGCCCTCCCCACCCCACCCCCCAGCCAGGAGCTTTATAGAAGTCAAATGAGACATCACTTTAATAGTGTTTGAAACCCGTGCTTGGAATTCCCAATGTCTTTTTCCTCGAATAGAAAAAGAAAAAAAGGGGGGGGGGAGAGAGAAGAAAGGAGACCCAATTGAGATCAGGACCATGGACAGGGGAGAGGGTTGATTCTTTCCCCTGTGGTGTTTCTTGCTGAATATTCCCCCACCACTGGTGCTATTTCCATATTTCTAAAGACATTTTGCAAATTGGCATACAGGGTCACTTTCCCTACTTATGAAGGAGCAATTCTATGATACCATATCCTCCAGCATTTCACAAACATGTCCATGGGGCTAGGGGGCAGAGTCCAGTAGCCTACTGACATTGTTTAATGCGTGTCCAAAACGAGGAACTGTGATGTAAGCCTTGTCTACAAACCAGGATTAGAAACTAGGAGTTGTAGACAGCACTTAAACCATAGTTTCGGGAACCGTAGTATACTGTGATTTGAGAAACCAGGAACTCTCCTATAATTGGGTATCAAACATACACAGCTATATATACACTACTTTGTTTAGTATTTGATTTGTGATGCCTGTGCTGGGTTTCAGCTTTTGCTGCCATATACGTCTAATTATGGAAAGGGGTGGGGAGCAGAGGAGAGAGGAAGACAGACCTTTCTCAAAATCAGAGCATTTAAAGGGTCGGGTTTTTCTCTGGGACACAGCTCCAAAACAGTACCAACCACTGCCAATATGATACTGCCATATTTAACTTTAATAGGGTGAATTTCTCAAAAATGAGAGGATTAGCGAACAGGCAGTGGAACGGAACAGTTGTCCCCCCTCAAGACGCTTGGAGGATATTTTAAAAAGCATACCACAGATTATAACAGGCACAAGCAAGTCCAAAAGGATATCATTGTGGTTAAATAGCAGAGCCAAGGAGGCCATAAAAGGCAAGAGGGGGGGGAAGTATTTTTGAAATGAAGACAGCGGGGAGAAAAGGAACTGGCCATCCAAAATTCATAATAAAGAATTTGAGCCAAGGAATTCAAAGCGCAAATTGTTCATTATAAAAATAACGGATGGAAAATACATTAGAAGAAGCAGGAAACCAGCCAAAGAGAAATTGGGAGCATTGAACAAAATGATGCAAGAGACTTCTAAAGGAGGCGTGTTTATTCAGAATTTTATTCAACTGAGCTTACTCCAGAGTAAGTGTATTTATGATTGCAATCTGGGGGGGAAATAAATGCAATGGATATTCTCCCAGTTTTACTGTTACTTGGGGATAGTTTTGTAATAGATCTGAAACTTAAATAAAAGGTCTACAGCGCAAGCCTATGCTTGTCTACTCAGCAGTAAGCCCCATTAAACTTGACGGGGCTTACTCCAAGATAAATGTACGCAGGATTACAGCCTAAAAGTGCAATCTTATGGATGTTTAGGCAGGGAAAAGTCCTACAACTCCTAGCATCCACCCGGACTGACATGCACAGGATTGTGACCTTCAGCTTTTCACAGTAAATTAATACATGGAAGGATTAATGTCTAATTATTGGATTTAATGGAAAAAAATCAATTCTAAACATGAGGAAGCTGGTTAATCACCTGGCAGAGCCAAAACAGCCTTCTAAGTAAAGAAAAAAGAAAAAAGAACAGTATCAAATATAAAGTAGATTACAGCTGTTGGCTTTTTTAGTCTTACTTTTACACAAAATTTGCAAATAGCTTAGAAATTCCCCATTTCCTGGAGCTCCTATAAGCATCAAATAAATGAAAAATCAATAAATGAAATCAAATAATGGAAACATTAATGTGCAATTAAGAAATGGCTATAAAACTATTTTCCTAGATAATTACAGAATTTGGTCTGATGTAGTTGCAACACGGTGTCTTGGATATGCCATTGTCCCTCAGTCTAACATTTGTAAAAGGGAACTGTGGCATACGTCACAAGCCTTAGCTAGACCTAAGGATTATCCCAGGCAAATGGAGGGGTCATCCCCGCCTGCTTCTGGGATCCCCTGTGTGTCATTTGGATGTACAGGGATGATCCCAGGATAATCCAGGGATATAGGACTGGTCTAGCCATGGCCACAGAGTTGTTAAGGGGATAAATTCAATAAGGAACTTGCAGCACAACTATACACATCTATCATTGTTAAGTTCCATTGTATTCAATGGGACTTATTCCTGGGAAAGTATATATTGGACTGCTGTGTCTGTGACTAGTCGTAGGAGTATTGATTTTTGGGAAGGGTGAGCTGAAGAAACAAACGGGATAATCTCACCATTATCTCACCAAAAGATAACGCCTCCTCCCATATGTACCTGCCCGGACCTTAAGATCATCTACAGGGGCCCTTCTCCGTGAGCCCCTGCCAAAGGAAGTGAGGCAGGGGGCTACTAGGAGGAGGGCTTTCTCCGCTGTGGCACCCCGGTTGTGGAATGAGCTCCCCAGAGAGGTCCGCCTGGCGCCTACACTGTACTCCTTTCGTCGCCAGCTGAAGACCTTTTTATTTTCTCAGTATTTTAACATTTAATTTTGACTTACATTTAAATTTTACTGTTTTAACTCTGTATTTTAATCTTATAGCAATTTTGCTGCGTGGTTTTATCCTGATTGTGCTTTTTATATTGTATTTTGTATTTGTGCTTTTAACCTGTTGGTTGTTTTATTATGGTTTTAATTTTTGTGAACCGCCCAGAGAGCTTCGGCTATGGGGCGGTATAAAAATGTAATAAATAAATAAATAAAATAAAAAACAAAAACAGCCTCTCTCGCCTTTATTGACCAGCAGAATGTTGACAATTCAGTTGTTTAGGAACGTAAAATTGTTTTTCCAACATTATCAGACCTTACAAATTGTTATGAATTTTGTAAATTATTCTAAACTTTTATGAGCTATGTCTGTCTGAATAAAGACTTCCCATTCGAAATGGAATTTCACCAGGGGTCCAAAGTACTAAACTGCCAGATACAAGTGTTGTGTTTGAAAACTTGTAGACTGCAGCTACAAATGTAGATAACTCTTTTGTGAAACTGCTTGTTCAGATCTTGAATGATATAGTTGTTTTTGAAACCCTATTGACTGTTCATATGATTATTTTAAATAATTGCTGAGGTAACTTCTAGTATTTAATAGCATAAATTTTGTATAAAGAGCTAATTACTGCACTGGTGCATAATTGTTTGGTTCCCTGCACTTGGAGCATTTCGTTTGAATTAGTTCATTGGGAACTTGCTGGTTGGCATACTTGGGCTGCAGCCTAACGTAAGATACAGTTGAATGTCCATGTCAAGCCTCTATTTGATATATTTCACCAGGATGTGATACATCTTTCTGGTGTCTACAGGAGCATTTTTGCTGGAAAAGGGGAAGAAAAAGACCCACCAGAGGTTTATTAACATGTATTGGCATGTAACATCTGCTTCAGCCCTGAGTGTCTTGTAGTTTTACCGAGTAAAATCCCAAAGGGACAGTCACATTCTCTGTTTGGAGCAGTGCCATCCCTCTCAATGTACAGGAAACAAGCACACCAGAGTGAATTCAAATTTTCTCAGCGGTCATAAATGATGTTCCTGGCACAGCTTGTCTCCTCATTTCCAGGACAGCAGCATCAGCAACAAAACCAACTCTTTCGCAGAATAAACACCCATTCACATTCCACTGTAATTGCCGAACATCCTCACAAGATATAACCTTTGCCAAGGCATCTCTCGGTTCCTAAGCAGGCCTTGATTTTGAATACTCAGCAGAAGAAATTATAGAGAAGTTGTTTCCCTAAATCAAAAGTGATTGGATATTTTGTTCAAATTAGGGTTCACATGCTGCTACTGCTGCACTTTCACACTGATTCCTCCCATTGTTAGCCTGTCCCTAAATATATTCAGGCTGAATGTGCTGAGAAAAATTATTCCATGCCTCCAGTTCATATTAGTGGAATAAAATAAAAAAATAAAAACAGCCTCTCTCGCCTTTATTAGTGTCAAGGGGACAACCGACGTGCTTCCCGGTGGTGTTAGATTTCCCCTCCGGGCAGTTTGGTTTATTGCCACTGTCACTATGCTTATCTTTATGCTGGGGCAGGGCAGGAGGGACTGGAGAATATGCTTCCTCTTGAGAAGAATAGCCGACTTTATGTATACAATGTAGGAAACCATTATTTTTACCTTCATATTTAAATTAAGCAGCATTCCATTTTTGTTAATCAGATAAAAATTGTAGTAGAAGGAAAGTTGAGAGGGCACCAAGTACAACAGCAACAAGAGGAGACTTCAAAGGTTCACAGAGGATCATTCACTGGTCCAACATGTTTCAAGTCTTATCACTGCTCCTCTCAAGGGCAACTAATTTAGTGCTTTCCAAAGTAAAACCAAATCTGTGGTGCGGAAGAAACATGTTGGACCAATAAATTATCTTCGGTGCACCTTTCAAGTCTCCTCTCTTGGTTCCCAGATAGTTACAGCTATAAGGAAAACCACCTGAGATAATGGGGGGGGGGAGTGTGGAGCCTTCTCAATTAAATAAATGCCTTGATGCTAAGACTAGGAAATGTAGAATTGGTTGGTTCCTATAATTAGTGGAGCCTTCATAAACCTTGAGGTTCATGGTGGTGGGCTCAGGATTCAGCTGAGGCCATATAGGCGCACCAATTAGATGAATTAATTGGTGTGCCTATACAGAAACTATTAATTGGTGCGCTTATACAGAAATGGCTGCCAAAATTTATGCAAAAGGAGCAGTTTGAAAAGAGGCCATCATGGCAGTGCAACTCACATCAGCCCTCATGTAGGAAAGATTCTGGTCAGAAGCTCTATACCAGGGGTGGGCAACTTTTGGCCCACCAGAAGTTTTGGCCTACAACTCCCATCAGCCCGAGCAAGCATAGCCAATGGTGAAGGATCATGGGAGTTGTAGGCCAACACATCTGGAGGGCCACAAGTTGCACACCACTGCCCTACAGACATCAGCCTAGTTCGTAGTTAGTTCACCATGAACTAACCCTGAAGGTAATTCCATGGTAACCACCAGATGCGTGAGCAGGTCCTCAATTTCAGAGAAATTAGATAGTAAATATCTCTTCATTATTTCAGAGATGTTCTCAAGCAACAGGACATTTCTGTTGATTATTAGAGGCAAACTATATTAGCATCTGACAACTAGAACAATCAGGTTTTGGAAGAGGATAATGAATGACAATGAGCCTACAAGTTGAGTCCAACTTTGCCAGACATGGGGCCTGTTCAGTGGTTATTTTGGCATTCAATTTTCTATTCCAGGTAAGACTGAGATTAGAATTTAGGGTAGTTTGCTTAGTGTAGTACTTCACACAGTTCAGAGTCAAACTCCGGAATTGTCTTGACTAGGCCTGTTCCCCTTAGGTGGGGGAAGGAGTTTCAGGCAATCAATCAGAATCAGTTTCTGAAGCAGAAGGGATGGCAGCAGAAACATTCCAGCCTATACAGGGAGTGGAGGAGGTGACTCTCACGGGCTCTTCACCAGCTTGGAATAAACTTTTTCCAGACCTTATCTCTGAAAATGTAAACAAAACACAGTCTTTGGGAAATCAGTATTCTTCCGAGGGGTAGGGCCCTAAAAGGCTAGCTGATCCTAGAGTACACTGCAGACTAAAACGGGCAGAGCTAAAGGAAGGTGAGAGAAGGTCGGCCCAGCTAGCTTCTCACCAAAGGCTTCTACAGAACCAGTCTCCCTGAAGTCTACAAGTTCTGGGAAAAGGCTTCCTGTTCTTCTTTAAAGGACAATTGTCTCGGTTAGTTTGCATAGTTTTGCCTAGAGGAAAGTTCCTAGAGGTTGGACTCTCTTCAGGTGGGAAGAGATGTTTATTGCCTAAATAAAGCTTTGTGGATTACGTGGGAGACCTATTTCTTGTTTTCCAGTAAGGTAAGAGGTTTTGGGAAGCAGGACAGGAATTCACCAGAAGATGTAGTGATGTCAGCCACTTTGGATGGCTTTAAAAGGGAGTTACACAAATTCACAGAGGATAAGTTACTAGGCACTATGGTTACTAGGCACTATGGCTATATATTTTCCATTCAGATTCAGAGGCAGTGTATATCTGAATACCAGTTGCTGCAGAAGATAAGTGGTGTGTGTGTGTATGTTACTGCATTCATCTCCTTACAGACTTCACAGAGATATTGGTTGGCCACTGTGGGAACAGAATGCAGGACTTAGTTAGGCCTTTGGTCTGATCCAGCACAACTCTTCTTACATTCTCTTCTTACCACAGAAAAAAGTTATAGAATACATCATTTCCCAAAATGGAATTTATTCTGACAAAAAAAAATCCATTTCATAAGTTCTTAGTAACAATGGATAGATGCCAACTGCAAATACAATATGAGGCAAACCTGGCAGTTTTGAAGTTGTAATTAGTTTTTCATCACTAGCAAGCATGTGAGAGAATACACATACATACACACACACACACACACACACACACATATATATATAGATCTCACTGAAATGCATATATATGTTTCAATGTGAAATGGAACTAATAAACTGAAAGAGTCCCAACAACATTAGTGAAAGAGAATTGAACTCTGTTGAAATAGCTGAGTGATTGTCAATATATCGTGCACAATTCTTTGGCTTCCTAACGTTAATTAGTGTGCCCACAGTTTTCAGTGCCTTTACTTTTTTCTTAAACTTAAACAATGCAAGGGAAGTATGTGCTTTGTCTTTAAATTCTTTTACAAGTATTTTAATAAAAAAACTATTATATAATATTTAAATCACATTATTTTCCTAAAGTATTTCAAATAAAATACTTGGGGTGTATTGAGACAAAAGTTAATATGGGGAACTTTGTTTACTAAATACAAGTAAAATAAACATGCTAAAACTGATCACTCTAGAACATCTAAAAATCTTCTAGTGCAAACTGATTTTAATGTAAATTAGCCTAATTTGCATAGGAACATATCCCCCCCCCAAAAAAAACATATCTCTGTGCACAAACATGGGACCTGATGTATCACAGCCCCTAGACACTCACTTAAACACAGTACACCCTCTCTACCCTTAAAAAAAGGACCATAAACACTTTATACTGCAATATAACTTTTTAGTGGTTAACTTTAGTGGAAAGAATCTTTCTCCCCCAGCCCCCTCCATCTTTTCTGAAATATGTATTTCACTGTAAGTAAAATTCTTGTGGTTATTATGCATGCATGTAGTATCATGTTCTGCATATTCACATATACTTGTAATAATGTGCAATCTTACCGTATTTCTTCGATAGTAAGACGCCATCGATTGTAAGACGCACACTAATTTCAGTACCACCAACAGAAAAAAAAGCTTTGATTCTAAGAATAATAATCGTACCCGCGATTCTAAGATGCACCCAGTTTTTAGAGATGTTTATATGGGGAAAAAAGTGTGTCTTAGAATCGAAGAAATAGGGTAGTTGTTGTTGCTGTTGTTTTTAAAAAAAACACTTTTGAATTGAGGCCAACAGCTTGCATATGAGCCGATATTTTAATTGAAGCACAGATCATGAATATTTATATTATATCTGCAAGAAAAGCTTTATTAGTTATGGCAGCAAATCAATTCTGGACATACTATAAAGTCTTTCCTTGCAGTCATATTAGCCAAACTCTGCTTCTTAGGAATGCAGTAGAATAAAATCAGTGGGTTGTATCCAATGTTCATTTCAATGAGTCTACTCTAAGTAGAACTAACATTGGATACAACCCAATGGACTTCCAATATAATTTGAGCGCTAGTGACTTGCAGCCCAGTCCTAATAAGAAGGCTGCATGTTGGTCAACAGAACATCCTTTACAACAGGATGGCATACACGTTGGCTGGCCTTATGGATATAAAAACAAACTTTTGCTCCAAATTTATCAATAAGAGATATTACCAATACCTATTCCATGAGAGAGACCATCAATTCAACAATACTCTTATTATCTATTCTTATGTAAACTGCTGTGAAAGTGAAAGCTTGTAGAATCTAAATGGTCGTTCTTGGTAAATATGTTTCATTAATCGCCTACCTGACCATAGCATTTACTTGTTCATTTAAACTACATAAAGATCAATCTAATTTAAGTGATGGGGTGCCTGCATCTTGCTACACTTAGCCTCTCAAGTGTGTATAAGATCTAATCGCTGCTGCCGCCACCGTGACACACACAACAAAGAAAGAGTGAATTCCATGGACTCTGTTGAAAGCTGAATGAAAGCAGAGCCAAACTGCTCCAGGCAAAGAGAAAGAGAACAAACTCCTATTTCCTGCTCTAATTTTGGCTGTTCGTGTGGGTGAAGCTTAAGATAGCGAACAAAGAAAATGAAATGCCAACTTTTCCCTCCCTGTCTGCACTTGAAAGCAGATGCCATAAGAAAGTAACTCCTGCATAGGCTTTCAGAATCTGAGTATAGTAAGAAGGCAGAGAGGAGAGCACGCTAGACCCACTCCCCTCTGCCTCCGTTTCCATCGCCCTGCACGCCTGGAGGGGAGAGCCTCCTGTACACCTGGAGGACCTCCATGCAATTTTGGACACTGGAAAATCAGTGTTGAAAATCCCATGGGGAACCTCCACTCATACAGGAGGCTCTCCCCTTCAGAAGGTTACTCTCCAGGTGTAAAGGGCAACAGTAACATAGAAGGGGGTAAGGGCTGGCGTGACCCCTTCTTTGTGATTTTTTTAAAACTTTACTCTGGTTCTGAGCACCTGCACAGGACTTAGGAAGACCCCAGATCAGGGATGACCAAACTTCCTGTATTTTCAGGCGCCATTTCATTCTCCAGACAGTGGCCGTAGCTAGACCTAAGGTTTATCCCTGGATCATCCAGGGGTCAAACCTGTTCATCTAGGTGACACACAGGGGATCCAGTGCTCAGGCAGGGGCGAACCCTGGATGATCCCAGGATAAACCTTAGGTCTAGCTGTGGCCAGTGTTGTAGGGTACCCAGATCATTCCTCCACTAGGAACATCACAATTTAAGAGAATGTTCTGAATCCCCAGAGTTCTTGAATTATTTGGGTCCAAATTTACAGTAACGTTCCAGCCACTGCACTAGCTATGGCTCTTGAGCATTGCACACAAGTTTCACCCATATAGAATTTTCAATGTGCCAAGCATCGTTTTATTATGATGAAGTTTCTGTGAGGTAAGAAGAACCGTCCATTTCCAATCCTGCATTCTATACAGAGCTCACTGGAGGGTCTATGGAATACAACATTATCTCGCTGAGGTAATGAGGCCTATGTCACAGACATAGGCCTTAGCTAGACCGAAGGTTTATCCCGGGGTCGTCCCTGCCTTCTCCTGGGATATCCTGTGTGTCATTTACATGAACAGGGATGATCCCGGGATGATCCCGGGATAAACCTTAGGTCTAGCTAAGGCCATAATCTCAGACACTGTACATGAAGGGTGAAATGTCAGAAAAATAGTAACAGAAATGCCATGACCTGGAGGCCCATCCTCAAATGTAGGTATGACAGGGCTTGTGAAGAATTTTTCTGTCAGTATTAAATCCAAAGCTGAAATACCCTTTTGTCTAGAGAAATACTTGTTAAATCAAGCACCATTTTTATGGCGTGTCACTCTTGGTTTTTTGTTATCGCTCTCATTGTGATTATGTGGTAAAATAAGCATCCTAATGAAAGTCATGGTAAAAACATACATAATCAGATATTGGAGAATTCAAAGCAGCAAATTTCTTGAGAAACAAAGTGTTGCAAATAAACAAGTCACAAACCATATATTTTGTGTTAATTAATGTCACTAGAAAAGATTAAGATTAAAAAATTAATCCCATGCATGTTTACACACACAAAAAGCCCTATAACTCTCAGCATTATGCAGCCACCCATGGGATTGTAGGAACCTTTTCTGTCTAAACATACATAGGATTGTACCTTAAAGCCTTTAAATACCTTGGGAGTTTCATCCATACACAGAACCTCATGGTCTTACCACAGACTTCATGCAGTCCAAAAAGCCGTAAACCAGACCAATGTCTTACCATTCTTTTATGCTAGAGGGGATTAATATTTCCCAGTAGTTATTAAGATATATATTGCTAAAATCTCCACCAACTTCTTGTATAGGGCTGCAGTGTGTTTCAGGGTTACAAATACAGACTGATCTAATCCTTAAGCCTTTTTCGTGAGCAATTTTACATGCCCCAAGACGTGTAAGAAATGCAGTGATTTTACTGGAAACTGGCCAATGTCCCCTAGAGATGAGAGCATGCTTGGCTGCACTAAAATTCTGGCTCAAGACTTACATCTTCATGATTGGCTCTGGCCTATTAGCCCTTGTTCAAAAGGATAGCTATAGGAGTAATTGGCCAAAACAGTTGCCTGGAAACTCAGAACTATGGGATTCTCTCCAGCCTTCTTTTTGCAAGCTGGGTTAGACAAGGCTTTGGATCAAATCAAACAAAGACTCTGGGATGTTGCCCATCAAGACCTATCATTCCACGCCAGTACAACTTGTTCCCTGCTTTCTTTCAGCATTATGATAACCATTTTCACCCTGCTGATTACCTTAACAATCTATATAAAGATACCAAAAAAACTTCTAAATCTGCTAGATCTATTTGTTTTATATGTTGTTTTAATTCAAATTTTGTCTTTAATCTGGATTTTGCTGTTAGCAACCTTGAGTGCCATTCTTTGGCACAAAGGTGGGTGGGTTATTAATTGAGAGAGCAATCCTATGGCCCCTGAGAGAGTGCCCCAGAGACCATAGGATTGCTTGGACACCCCGCTCCAAACTTCAACCCCCTCAGAGCCAGCATGGAGATCTATCTGCTTACCTCAACCTTCACAGGTTAAAGGGGCCATGTGTTCTTTATATGTAAACTTGGGGCCTTGCTAGACCAGGCCTTAGCGCGCCTTCCAACCCGGTTTCCCTGCTGTGCGTCCAGATGACGCACAGGGGAATCCGGCGGCAGGCCGCAGTGAGGCCTGGTCTAGCGCGCCATAAGCTAAGTCGCTTATGGCGCGCTTTTCCCCCAGCTCCGGCCTCAGGAGCGCTGTGCCCATTGGCGGGGGGGGAAGAGAGGGGAGGGCGAAGGATGGGAGGGTGGGTGGCACGGGGGGAGGGCGGGTGCGATCGCGCCGCTCGCCGCCCGAGCAAGCAGCCGAGCGGCGCTTGCCCGGGCAATGCCGCCCCATCCCGGGCATTGCCCGGGCAAGCGCCGCTCGGCTGCTTGCTCGGGCGGCGGCGGCGCGATCTCCCCCACCCTCCCTCCGTGCCACCCACCCTCCCATCCTTCGCCCCCCCCCCCCATTTTTTTAAAAAAGTAAAAAAGCCACTTACCTTCCCGGAGTCTTCGGGCCACCTGCGGCCCCTTCAAACAAAACAAAACAAAAAAATGGCGGACGCCACAGGGCTTGCATCCTCCCTGCGGCTCTGCCGTCTGGAAGCCTGGGCGAGGCGCACTAACATTAGCACGCCTTGGCCCCGCCTCCCTGCCGGCTATGCCGGCAGGTCTAGCAGATATGCAGGTTAATATTCTGATAGAAATCTTTACACAGGAAGGACAGGACTGGCACATCTCAAACAAGGACTCATGTGGTCTCCTAATCAAGATTGTACCACTGGAAAGAATCCTGGCCAGGATAGCCAGATGTGAATAAGGATGGGGCTCCTGCACCTCTAACAGTCATTTGGATGAGAAAAATTCAACAGCTGTAGTGTGCTTGACAAACTACCACTGCTGAAATGAATCCTCTCCTCTTTTGCATTTGGTTATCCCAGTTAGGGAAGTACAAGAATTTTGTTTCTGTTTGCAAATCATCAGAACTTGTTCTGTTCACAACCCCGAATGTGAACACAAACAGAAGCACTATTTTTTTTTAATGCTTGCACATTCTTGAGCTTGTGATCACATTAGGAAAAAAAAAATTTTTTCATCCTTTAGTCAATGGAGGAATAGTGCGCAGTTTTGAAAAATGCACGCAGAAATATGCACTTTTCCTGTTTGAACAAAATGAAAAAAACAAGTTGCAAATGCAAACGAAAGTGAGGCGAACCAAGTTTTGAAGTGGTGTTCGGAGCATCCTGGTAAGCCAAATCCTGCTTTCTTGACTGCATCAGTAGAGGACTCTTGCAGATAGAACAACTTCTTACGTTAATCCAGTGAAGTGAGGAACCACGGCAATACCACTGCTTCCCATCTGATCAGGACAACACGAGAAGAGTTCCTCCAAGTGTGAGCAGTCCATGGTGCAGCTTATCACCACATTCGCCTCCAGAAATTAGGGGAACGTTGGCATGGGGAAGAGCTGCCCACGTCTCCTCCTCCCACACAGCCTCCCTCTTCCCAGATTACTCCCGATGCATGGGAAGGAATGGCATTGCAGCAGTTCCCATGCTGGCAGAGTCATGTTATGAACCATTCTGAGAATTTCCCTCAGAATCTCCCACAGCTCTGTTCCTTACCAAGGCAACTTGGCATATAGCTCCTTCCCAAGGCAACCCAACTACTTTCTTGCCAGAGCAAGAGTTTATTGTGTGTTTTCATGGCCACCTGCTTTGCTGCCAACTCAGGGGCATCCCTGATTTACAATCCCTCCCATTCTGGTGTTTCCCCTGCAGTGCCTCTCCTCTGCAAATCCACCTAATTCCTTTCTTGATAGAGTGTGTTCTATATCAGGGCTAGACAGAAAGCAGATCTTCAGATGTTTTGGACTTCAACTCAAAGCATTCCTGACCACTGGCCATGCTGGTAGGAACTTCTGGGAGTTGAAGTTCAAAACATCAGGAGAGCTCCCTTCTGCCTACCCCTGTTCTGCGTTGAACTTTGGGTTGAGCTACTGGTTTCTTCTGAGTTAGGCTTCTGAGACATAGGCCTCATCTACACCAAGCAGGATATCCTACTATGAAAGTGGTATGAAAGCAGTATATAAAGGCAGGAGCCACGTTACTGCTTTATAGCGGTATTGAAGTGCACTGACAACTGTTGGGGCTCATTGACACGTACCATATACTGCTTTCATACCACTATATCCTGCTTGGTGTGGCTCCTGCCTTTTATATACCACTTTCATAGTGCAATATCCTTCTTGATGTAGATGAGGCCCCAATCTTGAAGCAACGTGCCACACCTCCAAGTCCTCATAATGGCAGTAGGGGTGTGTGTGAGGTAATTTTACTTCAGAACTCATTCGTATTTGCTGAACTAGCTTTCAAACCACCAGGTCATTTTTTTTTCATCTATCAAAATGTTTGGCCCTTTTTAAAGGCAAACTAGAAACCCTTTAAAGTTAAATCCAGCTACTGCAAAAGAACTTTGCTCAACCTCAAAACTGAAAATATTACAAGCAACCAGATCTTTTAATGACTAAGCACTGAGTGCATATTTCACAACCGCAGAGGGAGGAGCCAGCACATTTAATGTGCTACTTCCAAGGCAAATTGTATTTAATGATAACATTCAGACAACTGGTTAAGGGAGAACAACTAGTATAATTATGGTGTTTCTATGAGCTCCGTGGCTGAGAAGAAAAGGGAGGTTTAATCATATTGACACAAATTTTTTGTTCAAGCCTTTGGTGTTGTTTTCCCAGACTTTAGATGATAAAAAGCACTGGTTCTGTTTATATTACTCTGGGCACCATGCCCATATTTTGTAAATTACCCCTAGGGAAAAGCACACTGATTAACATATTTCATCTCTGGCTAGGCTGTGGAAAGAAAAGTAGAAGGTGTTATGCTTGTGTCTGCCTCACCTTCAGTATCTGAACAGAAAGAGCAATTAGCAACTAAAAATTTAAAAAATCCAGTCAGAATACTAAATTTAGCAAATATGTCTGACTTCTTACATCAGCCTTCCTCAGCGCGGTGCCTCCTGGTGCTTTGGACTACAATCCCCATCGTCCCTAGGGATATATGACAAATGAATTTCAGTTGTTTTGATCAGGATTTTGACCCAGTTTGCACCTTCTGGTCCAAACCCAGACTCAGACGCCATCTGCAGTTGAAGTCCAAACATTTCTGAGCTTGTTTCATGGACCCCCCACCAAAAAAATGCATTCAACAAGCATGCACAGATTTGGATTACGTGCATGAAAAAATGTGCACTCTTGGAAAATGCACACAAATACGCTTTAATCAATGGGAGAAGTACGCGTACATTTCAAAGATGCACACAGTCAGTGGGTACGTCTGGCAAAAATATGCACTGAAATATGCACAAGACTTTCATGTGAAAAGAAAACCCCAAAGTTCGTAATCCGATACAGGCTTGAGTCGAAATGACTTGCGTGATGGAATCTGGAGAACTTCAGTGAACTTTGCTGATTCACACCTCCCTCATCATCCCCAGTCAACAGGTCAATATACTGGTTGGGGATTATGAGAGATGTAGTTCAACACATCTGGAAGGCACTGCTTTACACTTTAGAATGGAAGAGCAGATGATCGCAGTGCAGTTCTTATTTGCCATCACATTGGTATCGCTATACTCTCTGAACAGTCTGGCCCAGATTTTAAGCCTGCCACATGGTGCCTATTTGGGCATTAGTTGGTCTGGCCTTTAAGCTTTCATTTCAGAAACAATGTCTCTAGCCCTAACAGTTCCCAGGAGAAAGAGGGAATGTGCAGGCAATATTCTGCTAGTTGTTTAGTCAGAAGAAAACTCCCTCCAGCCCAGAGGCGGGTCAACCTGTGTCCCCCCAGATGTTTTAGTCTACAACATCCATGATCCCTTACCAATGGTCATGCTGGCTATGGCTGATAGGCTCAAACATCTAGAGGGCCACAACTTGCCCACCCCTGCTCTAGCCCATGCACACTAACTTGTTAGTGAGTCCCACTGAAGTCAGTGAAGTTGACTTCTAATTATATATTAAGGCTAAAATCCTGCACACATTCAGCAAATCAATGCAATTTATTTCTGAGTAAACACAGGAGTGCACTGCAGAGTCTAAAGGGAGAATACATTATTTTATTAATCACTGGATTATCTTTCATCTGGAGTTCAAACCTATGCAGGTTTACTTAGAGGTAAGTCCCACTATGTTCAATGCGGATTACTTCTAGGTAAGTTTGCACATGATTATTTGCAGACAATATTTTGTTTACACTAAGCAATTAAAAAAAGGCGATAAAAGGTCTGATAAGAGAACTAATGGAATTCCAACAGGTAGCAGGTCTTAAGGTAAACACACAAAAATCTGATTTGATGTGCATGAATATAGGACCTCAAGAACAAATAGAAATTTCAAAAACGTTGGGTATTCCTCTAGTAACAAAATCATTTAGCTATTTAGGAGTTCAGATCCCTAAAAGACAGAAGAACGTACTGAAACTAAACTATGGAAAACTATGGAAAGACATAAAGAAAGACATAATCAGATGGGAAAAGATAAACCTGTCACTGTTGGACAGGATAATGACAATAAAAATGATACTGTTACCAACATTCTCATCATTTTAATGTATTACCGCAAGAAATATCACCTAAGAGATTTAAAACATGGCAAAATTAGATAGAAAAATTTATGTTTAAGAGTAAAAGACCAAGAACAGCAAAGACCTTCAGATACAGACCAATACAAGAAGGAGGGTGGGGAATACCACATCTAAAAACTTATTATGAAACTTACCAATTAAGGCACATGCTAACAACAATAAAGGAATGGGTGAGTCCACAGTGGGTAGAAATAGAAAAAGAACTGATGGAACTGAAGGAAGGAGAAATACAGGATGTGTTCTATATAAAAAAAAATATTAAGCAACAAACGAAGAATAAAAAAGCACAATAAAAGGATTATTGAAAGTATGGTATTTTAGGAAAGAGAAATTAATGTCAGGGATTTCACTCCTGACACCAATTTGGGTACACCTGGATTTCGATATCAAAAGGAAAGCAGTAGGTAAAAATAATTTGGAAAAAATAGGATTTATACAAATGAGATTTTTTTATGAACAGCAGCACCCAGTAACACAAGAAGTCTGGAGTAATCGTACATAAAATATGGGATTGTCATGGCTAGCATGGATGCAAATCAGTAAATTTATCAGGATTGGAAAGATAATAAGGCAAAGTACAAGAGAGTTAACAGAATGGGAAAAATTTATAGACAAGTATCAATTAGGAGATAAGGGTACAATAACACAAATCTATGCAATATTAATGGAGCAGGAGATAAAAGGGAATGCAACTGTTAAACACTTATGGGAAAGAGACGTTGAAGAAGAAACAGAGGAAGGAGAATGGGAGAATTTTTTTGATAGAATCCCTTTTCAAACAATATCTACAAAAATAAGAGAAGGTGCATTAACATTAGTACAGAAATGGTATCTGACACCAGTGAAATTGGCAAAAGTCAATAATAATACCTTTGTGCTGGAGGGGATGCTAAACTAATGCGACACAAATCTATATGTGGAGGGAATGTAAAAAGGTCAAAAAGTTCTGGAACAAGGTTTTTCAGGAAATAGGAAAAATTACTGAGCAAGAGGTTTGTGAAACACCAGAACTAGCCTTGTTGAATATGTATGTTAAAGAAAATAGAGAGCTAAAAGAAAAAATACTAATAGGGTTTATGTTAACAGCCGCGAGGCTAGTAATAGCAAGAAACTGGAAGACAGCTCGGATGCTGACAATATCGCTGTGGAAAAAGAAAATCTGGGACATAGCAATAAATGAAAAGTTGACAAAGAAATTAAGAACACATACAGGGATAAAGAAAAGAGACACCTTCAGGACAGACTGGCAAAAATAAATAGACTATATGAAAAAGGAACCAAGCAGAATAACTATGACAGAAACCTATAGAAATTTATGGGACTCATAAAAAACCAGACAACCAACAATCCCCTTGAAATATTTTGTAGGATTCATTACAACTAATGAGACAATTCTACTTTGTATGTTAAGTGCTGGGATTTGATGTAATTGACCAAGTGTGGGAAGAGAACAAGGAGGGTTATAGAATAATAAAACGTTTTTTTTTAAAAAAAAAAAAACCATCCCTACTGATCTTCCAGCATAATTTTATACGTTAATCAAATTAACTGGGAGGGCGGCATAGTCACAGAGGCCATAGCTAGACCTAAGGTTTATCCCTGGATCGTCCAGGGGTCAAACCTGTTCATCTAGGTGACACACAGGGGATCCAGTGCTCAGGCAGGGGCGAACCCTGGATGATCTCAGGATAAACCTTAGGTCTAGCTTTGGCCCCAGTCACAAAAGGGAACAGATGCTAAGTACTGCAATACTAAGCATTCTTGATAGCAAATCACAGAAGCAATTTGGGCTTCCTCTGAGTAAATATGGTTAAGATTGGCTCTCTTGCTGTAAATTTCACTGAAACCAGTGGGACTCAGCTATGAATATCTAGGACTGCATCTTCCTTTTGTTAACTATACGGGTTAGAAGAACAACAGCTAAGGTCAACAAATTGAAGAGGGAGTTTTGTTTTCAGTACAATAGGATTTGGAAGAAAAACAAGGAGTACCTCCTAAAACATGAAACTTCTTTCACATTAAATGAAGAGCAGATGCTGATCTAGGTACAGTTTGGAGCAGCAGAAGAAGCAGGTTACGACGCAGCAGCCAAGTCCCTTCTCTCCCCTGCATTTCCTGCTGTGCTCATCTTCGGCAATGTCAGGCAAAACGGAGCACCATGTATGGTGAGGATACTCAGGTATAAGCAAGCAAACATAGGGAGCATGGAGGAGAAAGATCTGCCACAAGCAAATGGTCAAGCAAGGTATTTTCACTGCCAATGGGTGCTTCCCCCACCCCCAAGGCTAACAGCAGCACGCAGAGGGAGGGTATTTTCATCAGGATCATGGTTGTGGTTCCCACCTGCTGCGGTCCCGATGAAAACCGGTGTCAGCCTCTTCCAGCATACCGGACTGACCAAAACATGTTTCTGGATCTGCAAGTGTAGATTCCAGAAAACAATATCTTGTTATTTTAGTTTAGGACACACTTTCAGATCTCAGTTCCCAAATTTGGGGCATTCAATACTCAAATTACTAATTTGTAAATTGGAATGTCAGTAGATTTTTGGAAATACCCCATTCCTATAATATAAGAACTGCAGATTTTTTAAAAAGCTGCCAGAGTACTTTTGTGGAAAGCTGGGATAGAAATCTAAAATAAATACATGTACATCTTCCAACCACATTATGTCTTTGATTGTAAATGTTTTATGGTTATTGGGATGTACCTGAGTCCACAAAGAAGGAATAAAGGATGGATGGACAGAAGGGACCTCTCATTGCAAACCAACTGAAAACATGCATCACTTTATAATTTGACAAAAGAGCTGTTTGGGTCCATTTGTGGTTACGTCAACATATTCAAAGCACTCGCTTTGGTGTTCACTGCTGTCAAGCAGAGTTACACTAATGAACTTCACTTAGCATCAAGTGTAGCCTTTCTCTAGTGTGCAATGGCAACTGTCTCCATAGGAGTGTCAGAAAAGAAGGAAATTGTGACCAATCAAATTAAAGGAAAGAGAAGAACCATACAAACATAGCAATGCTGAGAGAGTCTGCAATTTTCATCACAAGGGAAAGAAAGTTTGGAAAAAACAAATCAAGGTCGGTACTTGGAGATGATGCATTCCTTTGGCAAGTTATGAGCCTGCAGGGGACAATGCAGACATGTATTTGCCTGCCCTGTTTGGCTATTGGTCTCCTTGCTTGTCCTCTGTCCCCAACTGTTGTAGCAAGCAGAACTGCAATTGAACCCCACACTAGGTGGAGGGAAGAGGACAAGGAAGGAAACCAACAGAAGAACGTTGCAGGACAGGCCATGGCTGCATGGATTCATACAGCTGCATAACTTTGAACAGGAAACTCAATCTCTCCAAGTTATGACCCTACATCTAGAAATGCACTATAGAGCTCCTAATCCAGAACATTAGATAGAAATCCTAGATAAGCAAAGACATCTGATACATTAATAAGAACACTGAACAGGTGATTTCAACACCAAAGCATCAGGACGCAATACCGTGTGGCATGCAGAAGCACCTTGCCCAATTGTCAACAGACTCAAATGCAAAGACATTATAAGCTTCATCTCACATTTTATATTGTATTTTCATTTTATGGTTTTATACTGTTGTTTTATACTTTGAATGTTTTTAATTTTTGTGAACCGCCCAGAGAGCTCCAGCTATTGGGCGGTAGAAATGTAATAAATAAATACCTGCTTCCCTTGGATTATCCCCATAGCACTAAGCTTTCGCGGTTGTTGTTGTTTTTGCTACCGGGCGACAGCGATCCTTTGCATACCAGGAAGTGAGTTTAAGGGGGGGAATGTAAAAAATCATAAAAAATCAAGGCATGACTCAATTCAATTCAAATTCGGTATGCTTAAAGTTCTTCCTAATATCTATTACTGTGCCAATTTTGGTGTCTTTATCTTTAAAGCTTACGCAGATGTAAGCATTTGTTTAAAATCCTGCTCCTGCGACCCAGCATCAGCTCAGAAGATACACTCAAAATATAGGGGCTAAATATGGCAAATCTTTTTGCTTTATTGCACAATTAAGGCAGGATGCCTGGGAGTACTTCACAATCAAAGCAGATTATAAGGCTGAAAACTTCTGAGTCCTTTGCCTGCAATTCACAGTGATTGCACAGTATAACACTGGTGTGATAAAGCTCTATATCTGGTCTCCCCCCACCCCTTTATTTGAAACAGTTTTCTAGTACTAAGGTATGAGGTGCTAATCACCTGAGCTTTTACATGATTCAGCAGAGGCTGTATATCTCTGGTTGGCAAGGAGTATTTAACAGGGACCATACTTTGAACTGAGAAAGGGCTGAAGGACCAGCAACGCTGGCTCTACCCACTGACTCACACCTGCACCAAGACATAGGCAAAGGAAATTTGATAGAGTTCTCCCCTTTCACAACTTGGCTGCTCACTCCTATTGAAAAGCCATGACTTAGGCCTGGCTCTCAGAATTAATCAAGGCCATGGCCAAACCTCCCATCTCTTCAAATGTTCGCAAAAGGCAGCTTGGATTGGGACCACTGCGCTGGGGGAGGGGGGGTTAATCCTTTTCGCATGCCATTTTCCAAATGAAAAGTTCTCCTCACAGGCTTATAGGAGGAAGCAGCTGAGAGGCACTCCTGGCGAACGTTGCCACTGAAGAGGGGAACAGAGGGATTAAAGAGGTCTCTTCCTGTGTCACGACTTGAAAAAGAGAAAGTAGGTGAAAATAGGTGAGACACATAAGTGTGTGTGTGTGTGTGTGTGTGTGTGTGTGAGAGAGAGAGAGAGAGATTACTATGCTGCTGGGGGTGGGGGCAGTTGGGAAGGTCCCTGGGGCTGGACATCTTTGTTTTCAGACCTTCACTAATTGTGGTAAGATTCCTCTCTACCTTAAAGCTTAGAATGCTTCTCCCAGATAGCGTAGGTGACTTGAAACACATTTTGGTCAGTGAAAAATGAAAAGGCAGCACAAGGTGGTATGTGGGGCAACAGAGTAAGCAAGGGTTACTCCTACTGGATAATGGCCTCTCCAGTATGAAGTGAGATGATTGCCCTAGCCTTCCTGTAGGGATGCCCACTTTTGCTATAATTCAGATTCAGGAATCAAAGCACAGGATGGAGGACAAGTTGGGAGAATTTTGCAGCTGCCTGGCATTCCAGCAGCAACACCACCATAAACCCAGCTGAAAGAAGATGGTAACCATATAGAGATAAGTAGGCAGGAGAACCAGGGCACTGCAGCCCAAGTCTCTCAGGAGCATGTTGGCGGCAACAACAACAACAACAGGCCATGGCAATAAGAACTCTGATTAAAGCCTGTCATCTGTTGGGATGTTCCCTGGGTTGCTCATGCCACCGGCTGCTAGCCTGTGATCATTACCAATGGCTAAGTAAACACTATAATTAGCTTTTGCAACAAGCAATTATGAAATGTGTCCTCCAACCTCAAGATTCAACTCAGCCCCCATTTTGGCATTTTGGAAAATGGCCTGCTTTGGCTCCAGACCGATTTGGTATCCATCTGTTTTGACTCAGGCCTTTGTGTTATGTGCCTCTATATTTTGATGATGATGATGATGATGATGATGATGATGATGATGATGATGAAGAAGGAGAAGAAGAAGAAGAGGAAGAAGAGGAAGAAGAAACTCCCAATAACTTTTTCTGTTTCTTGGCAGAATTGGATGAAAATTGCAGATATAGTTTACCCATTTGGGAGAATCGAGCCTGCCAAATTTCAGCACAATGGCCTCAGGGCTGCCGAAAGATTTCGGAGTATCCAAAGGAGGACACACTTAATCTTCCAATATCCCTTGCGGACCATTCTTCTGAAAATGGTAGACATCCTAGAGGTGGCCCTGAGTAAGAAACCTGAATAGTTTCAGAAGAATAGGTGCAGCAGTTCACAGGGTCCTAAAAATTTTTTGGGGTGGGTGGGAGGGATTCATTTCCTGTTCCCTCCCCTTTAGTTTTTTGTATAATTTGTATGAAAATGGCACTCATCATATAGGTGTCCCAGGTGAAATCTGAAGAACTTCAGAAGGAGTAGAGAGTTACGATTCTTCAAACCAGTTCAAGGCTCTGTCATAGTGAAGTGTGGTGGTTTTGGAAAAATTAACATCTCATGGTCCCATCCTTGCCCTAACCTGTTGGATGTAGTACCTGCCATCCTATGTATGTTTAGACAGAAAAGGTTCTACAAATCCTGGGATTTGTAGGACTTTTTCCAGTCTAGACATGCACCCTAAACTCACAAAACAGAGGGAATTTCAGGAGAAAAGCTAATAAATAAATAATATGATAAATTATATTTAATAAATGCTGATATAATGCAAAATGTACTGAATGAAACCAGGAGCAAAAGGAGAAGGAAACTAAAAAGATGTGGGAAATACAAAATAAACACAACTTCTTCATGAATTGCCTGGTGAGAAACCAAAGCAGGAGCCACAGGGGTCATCTACACTAAGCAGATATTCCACTATGAAAGTGGTATGAAAGCACTATAAAAAATGCAGGAGCCACACTACTGCTTTATGGTGGAATATAAGTGCACTGACAACTGTTGGGACCCATGACACATACCACATACTGCTTTCATACCACTTTCATAGTGTTATATCCTGCTTGGTGTAGCTGTGCCATGGGCCCCAACAGTTGTCAACACACTTCAATACCGCTATAAAGCAGTAGTGTGGCTCCTGTCTTTTATATACTGCTTTCATAGTGGGATATCCTGCTTGGTGTAGATCAGCGGTTCTCAACCTGTGGGTCGGGACCCCTTTGGGGGTCGAATGACCCTTTCACAGGGGTCGCCTAAGACCATCGGAAAACACATATTTCCGATGGTCTTGGGAAACTGTATTGACTGAACTATGTCATGTATCATCTTTTGTATTATTAAAGCTATTGTTATGTATTATTTTCATTAGCAAACCATCCCATGACAATGGATCGTGTAGAGAAGAACGAAAATAATTTTATGGTTGGGGGTCACCACAACATGAGGAACTGTATTAAAGGGTCGCGGCATTAGGAAGGTTGAGAACCACTGGTGTAGATGATCTGATAGTCAAAAATAGGGGGATAATCTCTCTCTCTCACACACACACACACACACACACAAGAAAAACTGTGAGACAACAGTAAATACACTGAAATTATTTAATTTATTTTTCCTAATTGGAGGAGGGGAAATGGATTTACTACCTAATTCTACACAAACATATGCACGCAGGGCACACACCCACACCCACACCCACACCAAAAGACTGAGAAATCAAAGGCTATCTCCAACAGAAATTTTGCAGGAAAAGGTCTGAAAAGGACGGCTGAGTTAAAGCAGAAATAATCAACTCATGAACAAACAAAAACTGAATCCAAGTGATCCCAACCCAACCCACGCCGTAAGAACCTAAAAGCACAGTGATTTGATTTCCTGGTAAAACGTGCCCTAGGATTTAGAAGATTGATCTGTCAGTCACTCAACCACACTCTCTCCCCCCCCCCGACTCCCCCAGGCAGTGTTTTAGAGAAACAACTCTAAAAGACACTATTTACAGGAGACAAGGTCTCTTTTTCTCCAAAACACAAGTCAGTAATGGAAGTCTTGTTCGGCTCCTGCTTTCTGGTTGCTTCAGAGGGAAGCTTGCTACTGCTATCTTTTGTCTTGCTTTGTTAAAAATGGAAGAAAAAAAAGGCCTTCTCCTTCTCTGCATTCAGTGTGTGAGTGTGCGTGCGTGCACATCTAATGGATTGGGCTGTGGCTCAAGAAAGCTTTTAGTCTTTAAGGACCACAGGAACATTACTGTTCCTGAAGGCTAACAGAAGTAGCCTTCAGGAGTCTGTTTCAAAACGGCATTTGTCACCCCAAGACAAAGACTGCAAGGGATGCAAATGTCTGGAGTCTTATTATATATTGTATTCTGCGGAGAGCATCTCCGTCACCCCTTCCCCCTGCCCACTGAGATTGCTTGTCTCTTGTATCTTCAGAAATACATTCCCCCCCCTCAAAATAACTATTCTTTTTGTCATAAAAGACATTACATCCAATCTAAGAAATGTCAAATTAATGTTTTTCTCTTCCAGAAAACTGCTCTCATTGTGGAATAATGATATTTCTGCACCATTTGCTGGATATTTGCATTGCTTGAAAATTTAACTAGCTTTCTTCATTTTCATTGTTAGATTAATAGTACTGTAAATAGGCCAGCTTCGATAGGGTATATAACTCTAGTAGGAAAACTAACAGCAAAAAATAAATAATGCCGAATTTTATATCCCATACTTAAGAACAGCCATATTGGATCAGACCAAGGGTCCATCTAGTCCAGCACCTTGTTCACACAGTGGCCAACCAGCTGTTGACCAGGAAGCAGGACATGGTGCAACAGCACCCTCCCACCCATGTTCCTCAGCAACTGGTATATAGAGGCTTACTGCCTCTGATACTGGAGGGAACTCCTTGATGGCTTGGGCCTTAATTCTTTTCACCACTACTGGGTGTCTAAACTTCACCCATGTCAATTTTTCTCCCTTTAATCCCTGATTCTGTGACCGGTATAGTTACACAATGAAAGACAATAGTCCTGGGTAATACAAGCAGGACCAATGCTCATGTTACCCAGGAATGGCTCTCCATGTGTTTGGCCTACAACTTCTAATCCTTCAACATTGGCTATCTTGACTACGACTGATGGGACTTGTAAGACAAAATGACTTGTACATGCATTGCTTGTCTTGTGTGATCAGGGACACTGCAAAAAGCAGGGCTCCCAATTGCACAGACAGAGCCAGATGTAAGGGAAACAAGGCCTAGGCTATGTTTTCCCCTGACATGCTAATTTTATTCTGCAGGTTTTTGTTTTTTGCAAGCCCCTCCTGCTGTACAAAGTGGTACAACCCACACAGATTAACCATCCCAGGGAGAACTGGCCTACCACATGGCCATGCACCTCCAGTAGCGCTCAACATATTCAACTGCCAAAATCAAATACTTAACAGCCAAAAAAAAATGCCACAAGCTTCTGTCTGCCTCAAAAACTTGTCTGAAGCTCTTACCAGGCAGGTAGCAGGCTCTTGGAAGGGCGTGGAGGGGGGGTGTCTCAAAAATTCGAGACTTGAGTCATCAGTTCAGCAGATGCCTACTACCTTACTTTTTCAAAAGGGAAATCCTAAAATAAACATTCCTATAATGAGGGGTTTTTTTCCTCATAAAGAAAGTAAGCCTACCTAAATAACTTTGCGGCTTAATTTTAGAATTAAATCTTTGCATTACAGCAATTAAGAACTATGGAAACAAAGAGCTTCAGTTCCAAATCCTTGACAAGTTTCAATGAGGAAGAACTATAATTTGCTGCCTAAGTAAAAATACATCCATTGCTTATAGGGTACTCCAGCTGGTTCTTGAACACTTGGCACCCTTGCTAAAAACAGAATTTGCATAGGTTGGCTGAGGTGTTGTAGGAAATGCCATTGGCAAGAATGTTCACTCCTGACTTGAGCTAATGTTCATAATTAATAATCTGCGAGTTGTATTGCTGGTTCTCTTCTTGACAGCACTGGCCAAGTTTACAGAGGATCCAAAAACGCCCCTTGCCTTTGGTCTTCTCCACCCACATTCTTTCAGGATTGACTCTGCATTATGTAAGGGCTGGGTTGAAAAACCTGTACCATAGTAGTAACTTTGGGGTGTTGAGAAAGCCCAAACGATGAGAACATCGTCTCTTCAAGAAACTGCTTCTCCTCCCACAGAAGTCAATGACATCAGTGGAAGAGAAGTCCCGGTTCAGGAATTTGCCTGGCTGTATTAGATAACCTTGAGAAGAAAGATGCAGTCTGAAATCTAAGTTCCTGTATGTGTTTAAAGAGGGAAAGTAAACTTCAAGAAACGTAATACAGTGTGATATAAAACAATTAGTACAGTATGAAGGTTCAAAAGATTCTATATAATCCGGCAGTCCCAATACTTGAACCAATGAGAGTCAGTTAGAACCTTATTCTTAATTGTCATCCTGTGATTAACTTGAACAACTAGAGTTAAGGCTCATATTTTGTGATTGGGATGCTGAAGCTGCTTGTACAAGAAGAAAGTAATTAGGTTTGTTAACAATAAATGGAACACACATCTTCACCCTATATGTTAGAGAAAGGCAACTAAGAAATGTAAAAATACCTGCAACAATGACTCCCACAGTGAGTAGATTCCCTAAGTGAGAATGGGCTGGCTGAAAAAATAGGAGATGCAAGGTGGATTCCTGCATTGAGGAATCCACCTTGCAAGGTTGTACTCAAGGGCCTTATAGGCCCCTTCCAACTCTACTATTCTATGATTCTTTGAGAAAGGGCATTGCATGAGTAGGTTAATGAGCATTTCAATCCATTATTTCCTTGCATATCTCTAGACACCTATACCCACATACTCTCCTAACCTCAAATATCAATATATTTATTTATTTGCATCAGCCACAGGACTTTGCAATCAATGTATCATACAAAAAACACAACAAAACAAATAAACATATGCAGTAGCCATGCAATATATCAAACATAAAACATCACCAAGTACATAAAATTCATAAAAAATAATTATGGGGTCATACCTTATTTAAACAGTAGGTACCAAATATTCTTTGGACTTTGCTGTCACCACTTCATATGTACATATCAGATGATTGCCCTAAGAGAGATACTAATAGCTGGGCAATTCATTATTTCCGCAAATCTCTATAAAAGGAGTAGAACTACAATACATGAGCCCCTAACCTCAAAAACTAGAGGGTTTGAGGGATGTGTGTGCATGCCCTATGAGGAGAGACTGAAAGAACTGGGCATGTTTAGCCTGGAGAACAGAAGATTGAGGGGAGACATGATAGCATTCTTCAAATACTTAAAAGGTTGTCACACAGAGGAGGGCCAGGATCTCTTCTCGATCCTCCCAGAGTGCAGGACACGGAATAACGGGCTCAAGTTAAAGGAAGCCAGATTCCAGCTGGACATCAGGAAAAACTTCCTGACTGTTAGAGCAGAGCGACAATGGAATCAGTTACCTAGGGAGGTTGTGGGCTCTCCCACACTAGAGGCATTCAAGAGGCAGCTGGACAGCCATCTGTCAGGGATGCTTTAGGGTAGATTCCTGCATTGTGCAGGGGATTGGACTCAGTGGCCTTATAGGCCCCTTCCAACTCTACAATTCTATGCTTCTATGCTTGCTCCTGCTACCTTGGAATATTGGCAGCAGAGAACAGCACAAACCCGCAACTGTTTAAAGCTGAAAGTAAGACTTCCCTTCTGCTGGAGAAGAATAGTTGTGGGAATGTGCTACAGATTGCAGCAAATAGCATGTCTTTGGAAAGCTAGAAATTATCTCACACTCTGCCCCCAGGAAAAATGCTGTCATTGACTTCAGTCTTAATTCAAAGAATTCTAGAGCTGTGCTTTCATTAAACAAAAATTATATAAGCAGGTCACCGACACACATGCAATCATCTCCAGTATGAATACTTTGTGGATATTCATTGGTAAATGGCAAGTCGTCCTGTCTGAACACCACAGATTTGCTCATCTACCTATAAGCAGCTCATCTATCTATAATAATAAAAATATCTGTCTGTGAGCACCAAGACCATAAAAATGAGACACCCAAAACTCGGCATGCATACTAGGGGGACCCTAGAATTGTGCATCTAGCAGTTATCTATACCTATAAAGTGGAAAGTATGTGTGTGTCACATATGTCCCAACATATTTACCCAGTTCCACATATGGTACTGCCTTAATGCTATTCACCCAAACAGCAGTTTATGTACATGGATCAGAAAAAATCTAAAACCATGAATTTGGGGGTTTAATGAATTTAATAAAAATCTAGGTTTACACTTACAACTCCCAACATGCCTTGGGTGGAACTCCCAGCATGCCTTGGGTCAGAGGCCAGACTTATTGGCCTTTGGCGGCCATTGTGATTCCTAAAGTCAGTCAACCCAAATCTACACAAAAGGAAACAACCCACATAAATGGGCTGCATCCATTTGCGGTGCCCCCTCCCACCTGCCATGTGTGGTTTTAAAATCATAACTGGATACATCAGCATGTCTTTGAGCGGCTGAACTCTGGACATGGTCAAAGGCACCCTGTCCTGATATCGCTGATATCCCTGATATTCTCTCAGAAACTAGGAGAAGCAGACGTGCAGACTTCATCCTAGGGAGGAAGGGGAGGCACTCTGTGCATGCCCAGAAACAGACCTGACAAAGGGGGGGGGAAGTGCCGAGCCCAGCCCCAGCCCTTCAGTACAGGCTCCTGATGGAGCACTTGGTGGGTGAGAAGCACAGGCCGAGGCAGTCCTGGCAGGATTGGCCAGAGCTGGGCACATCCACTGGCAGCCACTTACCTCCCCTCCTTGGTCCTTGGCCCTCAGCAGCATCGGCAACAAGAGGAGGAAAGCACCTCTCAGAAAACATGGGCACCTGAGGGCCGGCAAAAGCATGCTGGGAGGTGTAGTCCTGGCATCATCTCTCAGTTCTAACTCAGCCCCCATTTTCCTGACCTCTCGCTAACTGTCTTTGCTCTCCTTCTAACTCACTTTCCCCAACTGCCACTCACCCCGCCCACCTCAGCTGTCAGTCATTGCTCCATTCCCTCTTCTGGTTCAATAGTAAAGTCAGGCTTTTACATAAAAATCATAAACTTTTTTAGTAATTCTTGCATCTGTCTTGGAAGGTTGTGGCTTAGTTATAACGTGGGGGGGGCATAGCATAAAAAAACTCATCAAATTAAAAGGCTTTGGAAAATACATACTTTAAAAAAAATCACTTGGCACTGGAAAGCCATTCATACAGTCACTAGGCAAGCCTGCCTGGAAAAAAGAAATCCATAAGCAGGGTGCCACAGCTAAGAAGACCCGCTCTCCAGTTGTCTTCCACCACACCTCAAACGGTGTTCAAAGATTTAACACATTATTCAGGACTTTGGCTTCTGCCTACAACTCCCAGCATCCCAGATTTGGGATCCATCATCTGGAAGTGGCTCGCCATCCTGGGCCTGAAGGAAGAGCGCCTGGGTTGGCTGCCTCAGTCACTAGGCCGCTCCGGGAGCAGAAGGGAAGGAGGTTGCAGCTCTGGGCAAAAGGCATGCTGGGAGTTGTAGTTTTTGTTTTCTGTGGGGACAAGAAAAATCATGATAGCTTCAAGGCAGCCCTGGCCAGGCACTGAGGGGGTGTGTGTGTGTGTGTGTGTGTGTGTGTGTGTGTGTGTGTGTGCGTGTGTGTGTGAGAGAGAGAGAGAGTGTTAATTTGTTTTAGAGTTACCTCACAGACCTAGGACAGGCCTACCTTGCAGGGTTGTCATGAGGGTAAGAGAGGGGGGAAATGAATTTAATTTGTTTAGAGGTTAACTCACAGGCCTAGCACTGGCCTGCTACTCTAACATGATTACCTCACAGACATGTGGGGTGGGGTGGGGCAAGAAATGCCAGGTAGAAACTTGAAATTTGGCATGCTTATAAGTCTGGCTGTACAATGTACCAGAAAAATCTAAAAACATGACATTTTGGATTTAAAATATTTTTAAAGAATTTCGTAAAAAAACAAGGCTTATGCCTACAACTCCCAGCATGCCTTGGGTGGAACTCCCAAGGGACTTCTCTTGTCAGCAGACTATGACTCATAGTCATGACCAGTACAAATTCCCATTACGGTATTCCTTCAGGGCATTCCATAAATACAATTTCCTCAGCTGGAGATATTGAAAAAGGCTTTATCATCCACGTGGCTCCATAGCAGTGGCATAATGCCACCAGCACCATAAGGCGGTGGATCCGCTTCCCTACTACATGTTATTCAGATATCTGGGCAATGCCAAGTATGTTTTGAAAACATATTTTTAGGTTTGCATCTTTTTTAGCTGGTAGAAAGGGTGTTGTGCATCCTGATTGTTTTTGAAGTTTAGACAGCTGCTCCGGCCAAGGCATGATGAGAGGTGTAGGCTCTTCAGGTAAAACAAAAAATGTGGTTGATCACAAAGCTCTAATTTAAAATATAGTTCTTATTAACACAATTTCCCATTTATTCCAACAAAACAATTTACTAACTCAACCAAACTAAAAAAACAACAACCAACCTAAAGATGAATAAGTTGCATAGAAATTTATTATATATCAAATATATGTTATAAATATTATTCACGGACTCGAGCAACACTGGGCATATCAGCTAGTTTCGTTTATAAAATGTATTAATCATGTGGTTGAGGCTTGCAGTACCGTATTCAGTCAATGACTCCCCTAACCTGCACAACGCTTTATCTGCCCACTTCCAACGCCCTGATGTGGGGCAGCCCCCCCCCCCCCCCCCGGTGGATTGAAGTACAAAGATGTCTCTCTTAGGGGGCTCTGCCTAGGGTGCCAGTGGGCATGCCTTCGCTCAGACAGGGTGGGAACAATGTGTCCAACTATGACAGCTGCATAAATTTGCTTAAAGGCATCACTGTGTCAAACTAAGGGCTATTCCAACCCATGTGAAGCCAATTACTAGTTTATGATAACAGGTCAACATTCCCAACAGCCTTACCAATAACCTCATTTATTGCACTTTCCATTGCAGTGAAAGTGCAATAAATAAAGTGCCACAAGGCAACATGTAAAAATGTTAGAGTGGGAACAATACTGATTATTATTATTTTTTAAAAAAAAGTCTGAATATGTACTTTGCCTTTTTTAGCTCTGCACAGGTAGAATGCATTTCAAACATCACTCCAAAATTCATGTCCTCATATATTGTGGAATGTTGGAATCTCCAGAGTTTGTTTTCAAAAGTTACTCTAAATTGCAACCATAATATTGCAGGATATGAGCTCAGGACTTGTCAATACATCCATGGCCTCCAGTATAAACAATTACTTGATTTTGCAATAAAAAAAATGTTGACCTGAGGATGTGCGGTGTGTGTGTGTGTCCTAGAATTCTGCAGGATTGTTACTTGGAAACAGAAGTCACCATGGGCTTCACCCAAATTCCTGGAACTGTGTAGTTAGCAGCATCAACTCAAATTGCAGCAGAAATAAGAGGCGAACTCAGTGCTGTTAAATTAAAAAACAAAATGGCTGGTATGATGCTGACTTTAAATAAACCTATGGTGCAGGCATATTTGGAACAGTGTATATAGTTCTGGTCATCTCACCTCAAAAAGAACATTTTGGAGCTGGGAACGGCGCTGAAAAGGGCAATCAAAATTACCAACAGGTTTATTTATTTATTTATTTATTTAATTTTATTACATTTATACATGTGGAGCTTTGCCTATGAGTAATTGCTAGATTGTTTGGGGCTCTTTGTTTAGAAAGATAACTGGGGTGGGGGGATGAAAAGATGTTTATGAATGGTATCTGAAGACAGTGAATGACAGGTTTTTCTCCCTTTCTCAAAATACTAAAATCGGTATTTAATTCATAACGAATGAATTTCATTCAGAATATATCCCTGAATGAATGAAGTATAATTAACTTGTGGAATTCACTGCCACAGGATGCAGCGATGGCTACTTGTTTAAGGACACATTCCTATGTATGTTTAGACAGAAAGAAATCCTACAGTTCCCAGCATTCCCTAAACAGCATAGCTTTACAAAAGACCAAACTAGATATAATGCTAAACACCTCCCTTTAAGTTATGTTTTTGTTTTTTATGCTAATAGCTGCTGTGGGGAGTATTTTCATTGGGCCAATGGCAAGTGGGAAATAAAAATTTAACCCGTTCCTCACGCATCATGGTTCCAACAAAAATCCCTCTGTCCCCCCCAAAAACCTGCTAGTAGCCCGGGTTGGAATTCTGCTCTCATTGCCACCAATTAAAGTTACCCATCCAAGCTTTATAGCAGCTGTGGGTGGGTGTGGGAGTGATTTTTGTCAAAAGCACAGCAGGAGGAGAAGGGAGTGCCCCCTGCCCCCACTCACCACAGTCCTGGCAAAAAATTGGAAGATCCCTCAGTAGCTCATAACATTTTACCATACTTATGTATTTATTGCATTTCTATACCGCCCAATAGCCAAAGCTCTCTGGGCGGTTCATATTAACACAACATTTCAAAGTGATGTGTCTACTTTGTCTCAGTGGTTGTTACTCATGAGTAGGGTGACCAGACTAACCAGAAAATACTGGAGACCTCCTCCAAATCGATGCCAATCCAGAGCAACCAGCTACACTCAAGCGTTGTTTTCCTGCCGGCTTGCTCTCCCAGGAAGTCCCAACTCTCGCACGATTTCCACATCCTGGAAGTCTCGTGAGATTTGAGAATACAACTGGGAAGGCAGGGGGTGCTTTCCCACCGAAACCTCCAGCGTGGCAGAGGACTGAGCAACAGGGCCGGGGGCGCGTCAGCAGCCGTGGCAACAGCAGCTTTGGAGGAGGCAGAAGCCCCCGCGCGGCAGAGGCTGGGAAGGCGTGTATCCTGAAACTGGGCCCCCCAGCCTCTCCCAGAGCCCAACGGGACTTCTGCTTGGTCGTCGCTAAGGAAATGTGCCCTGCAAGCCCCTCGTGGGAGGCGATTCCGGTTTCTTGGTTTCCTCCTGAGCTGGGCAAGGCTGCTGCCAAGATTTCCTCCTGAGTCAGGCTGCAGGCAGAGGACAAGAAGCAGGCAGAGCAGCAGATGAGACAGTTTTATTCTGGGAATTAAAATGAGCTGAGAATTTTCCCAAAACTGCCCACTACCTGTCTGGACCTCTCCTCCCCCGGGTTTTATTCCTGTACTTTTCTAATCCCCCTCTCTGTAACTCCTTGCTGCTGCTAAGAATATTTCCAAGGTGAATGTAAAAATCATCCAAGGTGAGGGGAGAGACAGTGGAATCCTTGGGTAGGAGAGGTGTGTGTATTTATGCCATAGGTGCATGGTGGTTTGTGTATGAATGGATGTGTGTGCGTGTGTTTTGGGGTGGGTGATCCTGAGAGAGAGAGTGTGTTTGTGTGCGTATTGGCAATGTGTGAATGTATTTATGTGATGGGTGAATGCCGTGCATGTGAATGTGCTTAAAAGCATAGCTGATACACAGACTCATGTGTTGGTTTTAAAAAGGAACGAAACAAATTCAAGGAGAAATCTTATCATGATGGCTAAATGGAACCTCCATGCTCAACTGCAGTCTACCTCTGAGTATCATTTCCTGGGGAGCAAAAACAAACAAAACAAAACCAGCTGGGAAAGGCTAATAGGAGAAGGCTATCAATGGCTATTAGCCCTGATGTTTATGTGCTACCTCCAGTATCCGAGGCAGCAAGCCTGTGTGTACCAGTTGCTGGGGAACATGGGTGGGAGGATGCTGTTGCTGCCTCTTTCTGGGAATGAGAGAGAATTTTTATCTCCTGCAGGAGGTCCCACTCTTTCTAGTTGCTGCAAGGAGCTTTTAAACTGTTAAAGAGGGAGGGGGAATGAGGAGATCCCTTGCCAACCTTACTAGTTGTGGAGTAGGGCAGGACCTTGCAGCCAAAGTTCAGGGACCCACAGGAAGGAGCACATAATGCAGAAGTGTCAAGCAGGTTTCAGCACAATGCTGGCAGGAGAATGTGGGGGGCAGATCAGGGCTGAAGATGCTTGCCACAGTATCTTTGGTTTTTTCTTACTAAAACAAAATTTAAAAAGTTATAGCCGGGGGCAGACATGTGGATGGTTATAGATGTACACTATATTATTTTTTTACTTTTGAACTAATTACCCTTTTCTACAACAAAATTGTGCTTAGGCCCATGTAAATGTGTTTAGTCCATTTTATTCCTGTACTCACGATGGTATTATTTAAGTTAGTATAAGCAGCTGTTAAGCATAGAATGGCACACCATAGAATGGCATCTTGAAGGATCTATAGCATTAATTCATATCCCTCTCATAAAATGTCAAGGATAGTTTAGCATACTGAAGCTGTGATCCAAATCACGGAACAGCTTTGAGTTCTCCTAAGGTTTTCCAATGAATCCACTGATTTTATTTATTTATTTATTTATTTATTTATTTATTACATTTTTATACCGCCCAATAGCCGAAGCTCTCTGTTTCTTTGGGCAGATTTCTTTGGGTTGATTGGGTTTTCTGTTCTCTGCACACTGAGGCAATGTAAATTCAGGAGATAGTTGGGGACTCCTCAGTCATCACCCACTGTCATCACCACTGCCGTCTCAGTGGCACCTGGAAAAAGGCCTGTAATGCATGCACAGACATATGTGGGGGAAAGGGGGCCCTTCAGATGGACAGGTGCCAAGCTAATAGGATATTAAAGGTAAGCAGTAGCACTTCAAATCTGTACAGCTCTAATTTGATATATTTGTCAGAAGGCTCACTTATATCCGTAATCACAATGGATGCAATGCAACTGGGCATTTTTTCCTAAATTGTTTCTACTGAAATGAACGAATGCCCCATAGACTCATCACAAAGTCACTCTGCATGATATTGGAACAAAAAACAACACTCAGGCCACATTGGCTACCTTTACTAATAGATATGGAAAAGGGAAGCAAAATGGTATTTTGCCAACTAACTGCCTCACTCAGAACAGCTTTGCGCCGTGGCGATCAGCCACTACCATGTTCAATTTCCTATCTCCCAGCTGTACTATGTGGCATTCACCATCACCCAGAGGGCCTATCCTTCATTCATGCTAATGGCGACCATGAACAAGGGCAGGGAAACTTTTTCAGGGGTAGGCCTATTGGTGCCCTCCAAACATTTGGATTACAGTGTCCACAATCTTTACCATTGACCATGGGCTCATCTACACCAAGCAAGGTATTCCACTATGAAAGCGGCATATAAAAGGCAGGGGGCCACATCACTACTTTACAGCAGTATTGAAGTGCACTGACAACTGTTGGGGCCCATGACACATCTACACCAAGCAGGATATAGCACTATGAAAGCAGTATATGGTATGTGTCCGTGGGCTCCAACAGTTGTCAGAGCACTTTGTGTGGCTCCTGCCTTTTATACACCCGCTTTCATATTACTTCCATAGTGCAATATCCTGATGGTCTAGATGAGCCCCGTGCTGGCTGCGAATGATAAGGGTCGTAGTCAAAGGCCCCATATCAGCCTTCCCCAACCTGGTCCCTCCAGATATTTTGGATTACAACTCCCAGGATTCCTGAACATTGGACATGCTGGCTAGGGCTGATGGGAGTTGAAGTCCAAAACATCTAAAAGGCTCTGAGTTGGGGAAGGCTGCTCCAGAGGGCAAAAGGTGGCCTCCCTCTGCTCTTTGTGATTGCTCCAAAATTCACACAAAAGTTTCACGATCATAGTATTGCTGGTGTATGTGGGAAAGTCACCATGGGGATGCCAAGGAATGTATAGACCAACTCTAAGAAGAAAATGGAAGGGGAGCAGGGCCAGATCTACACCAAGCAGGATATGACCCTTTGAAAAATGTTTGAAAACCGTTTATGTCTTAGGCTCCAACAGTTGTCACTACTGTTATAAACCGTTTTAAAGCAGTCGTGTAGATCCTGCCTAGGAAGCATAAAGGAAGCTGCTCACAATCCCGATCTTAATAGCTCATGGCTCCTTAAGCGGATCCACCTCCCACTTTGAGAATCACGTGCCTTAGATAGCTCTGAAGTAGAGGAAGATAATCCACAACTACGTCTGATAGGCGGGTTTGAAAATTTTACAAAGAAAAATATTACTCACCATGAAATTCCATTGGCATTTTCCATAAGCGCATTATCTCTAGTTCCCCTTCCCTCAACCTCACAACAAAGAGAAATGCGCTGAGTCACACCTCGAAAATCACAAGCAAAGAGAATTAACCTCGGCTCTTAAGAGGCCCTGGAAAATAATGAAAGATGCTTTGCTTTAAAAAAAAAAAAAAAAAAAGCAGGAAAGGGTTAGACTAGCCAGGCCTTTTCCAATATCCCCCAACTGACATTTTAAAAAGCTGTATTTTATTTTCCCCATCTAGGATACCTTTGGCTGGCCTAGTCCAAACCAGAACAAAAGCAAACTTAACGGAAATCATCAGACATTGTCTTTGGATGGCTGACTGGAATTCCCTATCCCAGGCATCATGCAAAGTATGCCATTGTTCAGTAACAATCTTCAGTATCAGAGTAATCAAAGGCTATATGACCTGAAGCAATTCACACTTACTTCCCCTTAAATTAATCTCTAGTCAACAATAAAAAAGGCAGCTGTTGGAGAACAACAGACTGGTACACAAAATACATATAACATTCATCAGTTGTCAACGCCTTACTATTTCTAAAGCAGGGCCATCTGCTCAAATGCTCACATTAATTTAGAATCTGCCAGGGTAAGAAATACAGATTAATAAAAACAAATGAAAATGCACTTCCCAGTCTCAACTCAATCCCACCGAGGATGTTTGATTTTCATAAAACTGGTGGTGGTGGTCAGCTGACAACCTGAATAGGGTGGCCATATGAAAAGGAGGACAGGGATCCTGTATCTTTAACAGTTGTACTGAAAAGGAAATTTCAGCAGGTGTCATTTGTATATGTGGAGGAACTGGTGAAATTTCCTCTTCATCACAACAGTTAAAGCTGCAGGAGCTATACTAGAGTAACCAGATTTAAAAGAGGGCAGGGCACCTGCAGCTTTAACTGTGGTGATGAAGAGGGAATTTCACCAGGTTCTCCACATATACAAATGACACCTGCTGAAAGTTCCTTTTCAATAGAACTGTTAAAGATACAGGATCCCTGTCCTCCTTTTCATATGGTCACCCTATTAAAAAAATAAAAATCCCCGGTAGCACATGGCTCGGCTCTTGGTCATCTGAAGCTACTCAAACTGCTTGTACTTGGCCTCAGGGGCACCAACATGATGTCACCTTTGAGGTTCATGGCTATTGGCTGTGTGCCACTGCGCAACCAGAAGGTTCTCTCTCCTCCCATACATATATTCACACTATTTTTATGCCACTTAAGATCCCAAAATCTCTAAGCAGTTCACAATACATACAGTACGGGATAAAGCCAATAAACAATGAAAACAAGAAATATTTAAAAACATTACAACAAGAGAATAATAAAATGGAGTAGCATCATAATCATTACAACTTGGGAAAAGCCTGTGTAAATATGTCTTAAAGAGGCATTTAACACTCAACACACTTTCTGCCTCTCGGACAACATATGGGAGAGTGTACCAGAGGGTGGGTGACACTACCAAGAAGGCCCTCTTATGTGGTGTTACTTAGTGACAGTCTATTGGCCACAGAATGACCAATAAAACCTCATTGGAATATCTCAGGGGTTGATTGGGAATATATAGAGGAAGGCAGTCAGCTAGGTATCCTGGACTTGAGTTGTTTAGGGCTTTGGAAACCAACAAAACCTTGAACATAGGTGCAGTTCTTTTAACATAGGTGTAGTATGTGCATAGCTCAGTGCTCCACTCGGTGAACTCTGCACTAACTGCAGCTTCCAAACAGGTGAGTGGGGCAGCCCACACAGCACATTACAGTAGTCTAATTATTCCTTCCCAATGAATTCCATCTATTCCACTTTTGTTCATTAACTCAACTACTTATACATGACACCAGTTCACCATCTAACTCTTACCCGAGCAAGATGTTAACTGCATGTTCTCGGTTTGTACTCCTATTCTTTCTGCCATCCTCTAACTGCCTGCCAGCATTCCCATTTGCTCAAGCCTAGCTGGTTATTTCCCTCCAATGCCTGTTGAAAATTTGAGCTTGCCTGATTTTACCACCTTTTCCTATCCTCCTTTCCAGTATTAGCAGCTAGTACCTTTTGGCAGAGATCCTATGACTGGTTGTGGCATGCCATTTTGTAGATTGTGTGGAATGATGTGTGGCCCAGGGATGGCATTTTGGCCCTTTCCATCTCTACTATTCTGTTACAAAGTAAACACCAGAAATGGGGTAAAGGCTATTGTTTAAACCAAACTCAAGAAAGACTTTGGGGGCCTTCCTAGACGAGGCCTTAGCGCGCATTCTGTCCCGGCTTCCCTGCTGTGCGTCCAGATGACGCACAGGGGAATCCGCAGACAGGCCGCGCTGAGGCCTGGTCTTACCCGCCATAAGCGAAGTCGCTTATGGCGCGCCTTTTCCCCAGCTCCGGCCTCAGGCCGGAGCTGGGGAAAGTGTGGAGAGTTCCGCGGCTTTTCGCGGCTCCTCGCTTACTCGCGAGGAGCCGCGAAAAGCCACGGACCTGGCACGATGCGCTGTGCCCATCGTGCCAGGAGGTGGGTGATCCGGGGGGGGGGGAAGATGGCAGAGGGCGACGAAGGAGATGTTGGGGGGGCGGAGGGCGACGAA